>NC_063167.1:81545297-81860110 GCF_023159225.1 Perognathus longimembris pacificus
GGTGCTTTATAAATTGCCAAATGTGCCCATTATCTGTATTTACCAACTAAGGTGATTTGCCAGTAAATAAAAGAAATTCCACTTTAAAAAAAAAAAAAAAAAAGAAGCTCAAGGACAGTGACTAGGCCCTAAGCCCAAACCCCAGGACTAGCAAGAAAAAGTTTTAAAAATCAAATATATTCCCCATGTTTTGTCTAAAACACATCCCTAGAAATATCTTGTAGAAAAATCTTGAAATTACAAATCTTATTTGCTCCATTATAAAAGTTCATGCCAGGGCTGGGGATATAGCCTAGTGGCAAGAGTGCCTGCCTCGGATACACGAGGCCCTAGGTTCGATTCCCCAGCACCACATATACAGAAAACGGTCAGAAGCAGCGCTGTGGCTCAAGTGGCAGAGTGCTAGCCTTGAGCGGGAAGAAGCCAGGGACAGTGCTCAGGCCCTGAGTCCAAGGCCCAGGACTGGCCAAAAAAAAAAAAAAAAAGTTCATGCCATAATAAAGCAATATAAAACAAACATAAAATGTCACACAATGATACGATTTCTCATTTCAGTAAGTGTCCCACTTTGAACACTACATAAATCTGCATTATATCTTCTGGGACAGTTAGATTTGGCTAGATGTTATTTTAAATAAAGAACATCTTAACCATCCACCATTAGCAGAATTGGATTCAGACCTGCTGCTGTCACCCAGTAGCTGAGACAAATAAAAGCTACTCTAAGCCAGGTACTACACTGGGTGCTAGGGATACAAACCCAAACAAACATGATCCAGATCCTCAAACTGAGGTTAAATGACTTTCCCCTACATTTTCTTCTGATTTTATTCTATGGATTGAAGAGAGGGAAAGGAAGAGTTATTAATTAATGCCTACTGAGTGCCTGTGTTACGGGGTACCTGCCAGGTATTTTACATATTTCATTTTAGTTTACAAGCATCATCTTGAATAACTATTGCTTTTACAGAGGAAGAACCTGAGGCACATATTAGAAGTCACAGAGCTTGCTTACAGCATGCTACCTAAATAGATGAATAGAGGTAATCAATTTCAAATTAGGCAACTTTGAAAGGTGAAGGGATTTAAGACATACCTTGAAGTTACAAAAGAAAAAGTAATGCCCTATGCATTGTTCTAAGAACTCACTCTATGTATTAACTCCTGTCACCCCCAATAATTCTACGAAATAGGCAGTTATTATAAATTCATTTTAAAAGGTATAAAAAGTAATTATAGAAGATCCAGGGTTGGATGGGGTAAGTCAATGGTAGAGTATGTGTCTCACATGTGCAACCCCCAACACCAACAAAACAACCTTCTGCCCCCCCAAAAGTAAATAAATCAAAATTGTATAAGATAGACAAATAAGTAACAGTTTGAAATGGGAACTTGAACTCTTAATCTATACCATGTTGCTTCTCCAGGGGAAATTTTTTTTTTTGGCCGTGGGGCTTTAACTCAAGGCCTGGGCGCTGTTCCTGAGCTTTTTCACTCAAAGCTAGCACTCTATCAAAACTTTGAGCCACAGCACTACTTCCACTTTTCTGGTAGTTAATTGGAGATAAGAGTCTCATGGACTTTCCTGCCTGGACTGGCTTCAAACAGTAATGCTAAGATCTCAGCCTCCTGAGTAGGATTACAGGCATGAGCCACCAGCACCCAGCTCCAAGGGAAATATGAGTCCAATGGTAAGCACAATGGTTACATCTTTGTCTGCCTGGGATGGAGGGGGCACAGGAGGGATATTCATCTTCTGAGCACCTAGGACAGCTCCTGACACACATCAGGCATTTACAAGTATTTGTTGAGCTGAACAGGCCTTGAATACTTACTAAGGAATTTAGGTTATTCTTCCAATATATCAGTGGTCAGCAAACAGTTCTGTAAAGGACCACAAGAGTAAGTCTTTTAGGCTTTTTCAGCTACCAGGTGTCTTGCACACTTTCTCTATCTCTCTCTTCAGTGTTGAAATGCTCTACCATGGCCACAATGAGGTTACTCTCCCCCTCAAAAAACAGTATAGTACAATTATTCATTTCTGCTAAATCAGCCACAACAGTTTGGTGGGAAATAAGGAAAGCTGTGGCCTTAAGGGCTCTATCTGCTGACCCTGTTATAGGTCAGGAAATAGGAGTATCTGAAAGGTTTTCAAAGAAGAATAAACAGAAGGCAGGGTGCCAGTGCCATCAGCTCACACCTGTGATCCTAGCTACTCAGGAGGCTGAGATCTGAGAATCAAGGCTCAAAGTTCTCCAGGCAGGAAAAGTCTGTGACACTCTTATCTCCAATTCACCAAAAAGCCAGAAATGGCTCAAGGGGTAAAATGCCAGCCTTGGGTGAAAAACGTTAAGGGGCAGTTCACCGGCCGAGAATTTGGACTACACATGTTGTGGGAAAGGACAGGAGGGAAAAAGTGGGAGAATGAAGGAAGGGGTGACATTGTCCAAAAAAAAAAAAATGTACTCATTACCTGACTTATGAAACGGTAACCTCTCTGTACATCACCTTTATAATAACAATAAAAAATTAAGTTAATAAATTAATTTTAATTATATATTAATGTAATAAACCTAAAATATTCCCTTTTTGATGCATAATCAACATAAAACTTATTGAGATTTTACATTTGTGTTTCATAGAATATCTTTAAAATCAATGTTAATTTTATTTTGTATTTATAGCAACCCAATCTGGATCAGCACCATGTCAAATGTTCAATAACATATGTGGTTAGTGGCTACCACAATGAACAGCACAAAATAATACACAAATATACAACAGCATATGTAAAGCCCTGAGCTGAGTCTTCAAAACAAACAACAACAAAAAGCCAACTAATTAAATAACCCACAGAGCTGTATCCATAGGATTCAAGTTCTGGATCACATACTATAGTACACTGACAACTCAGTGAATTAATTTTGTTATGCAGCAATCCTACATCTTTCAGGTTTATTTGTTTGTCTTGCCATATTGGGATTTGAATTCAGGTCCACTGGCTTGCTAGATGGACACATCTGCATTTTCACTCTTGATCCTAATTACAACTAAGTTACACTGATTGTACAAAGGAGAAAACAGAGGCCCTAAGAGAGAGCAAATGCACGGTAAAACTGAGGGAGGGTCTGGTCAAACAGATCACCTGACTTAAAAATCAATCCTATTTACGCTCTAATATTATCATCATTTCCTTACACTTGCAAGTTTGCATCCACTAACTCCACGAAGACCGCCACATCCTAAGTGTCCCGCAGTGAGTTTTCACAAGTCCACAATAATTTCACCAACGAAGTTTCTGTCAACTGTGGCAAGAATTAACCTGCCAGGCCCGGCACCAAGGGGCTCACGCTTGTAATCCTTTAGCTACTCAGGAGGCTGAGATCTGAGGAGTGGGGTTCGAAGCCAGGCAGGGCAAGAAACTTGGTGAGACTCTGATCTCCAATAAATAAATCTCCAGTGACATAAATTCCAATAAAAATACTCAAAAAAGGGCTGGGAATATGACCTAGTGGCAAGAGTGCTTGCCTCCTAATACATGAAGCCCTGGATTCGATTCCCCAGCACCACATATACAGAAAATGGCCAGAAGTGGCGCTGTGGCTCAGGTGGCAGAGTGCTAGCCTTGAGCAAAAAGAAGCCAGGGACAGTGCTCAGGCCCTGAGTCCAAGGCCCAGGACTGGCAAAAAAAAAAAAAAAAACAAGCAAAAAAAACCCCAAAACCCTCAAAAAGGCTGGAAGTGGAGATGTGGCTCAAGTGGTAGAGCCACCAGCCTTGGGCACAAAAGCTCAGGGACAGCGCGCAGACCCTGAGTTCAAGCTGCAGGGGCTGCATTTAAAAAAATTAATGATAATGATGATACTAATAATAATGACAATAATAAATGAGCCTATTGGGACCTCAGGGAGCGGGGCCGGGTCTCCATGGCCCATTTCCTTTCCCAGCGTCCCCTCCGCAACGGCCAGTCGGTGCCAGAGGCAACCACCCGTCCCCGCCGGTTCCCCGTCGGCTCCCCGGCCCCGACCCCAGCCCCGCCCCACTGGCCCAAGCCGCCATCTTCACCATAGGCGCGACCCCAACCGCCACCCGCGGGCACCGAGCGACGCGGACCTCACCTCTCCTCGCAGTCTTTGCATTTCACCTGCAAGGGGACGATCTGCTGGAACAGAACTTGACTCATCGTAGACCCCGGGCGGTGTGAGGCAAAACAACAGGCCTAGGCCTCCGAACTCGCCTGAAAGACGTCCAAGTCTGGACCGGGTTTGAGTTTGGCGCTCAGCTCCCGCGGAGAAGGAGGAGCGAGGAACGGAGGGAAAGACGAAGGAAGTTTGGACCTCGCCAGCCACCATCAGACGCTTCCGGTTTCTGCGGTGGAGGGCGGGGTTAGCCCTCGAGTGGTTGAACCGTTTCCGGATACTGACCGGCGTGTGGGAAACGCGATGCCGCCATCTTTGTTGAAGGAAAGAGCCCGAGGGACACCGGCAATCGCCATCTTTGTTAAGGGTACGAGGACATTGACACTTTTTTTTTTTTTTTTTTTTTTTTAGCGCCGGCCGCCGGATGCTGACCATCCCGGGCGTGGCGGGACGTGGATGATGGCGGCGTCTCCGCCGAGGGGGTGCGCTGCTGGGTTTCCGGCTGAGGGGAGATGCGGGTACTATGTGGAAAAGAAGAGGCGGTTCTGCAGGATGGTGGCGGCCGCGGGGAAGAGGTTCTGCGGCGAGCACTCCGGCGCTGCGGAGGTCCGGTACCGCCCGCTCTGCGGGGGCCGGTGGGAGGGCCGAAGGGAGGGAAGGGACGAGCGAGCCCCCGGCGGTCCGGGAGACTCGGGAGGGAATGAGTGAACGAATGATGCTCCGGGTGGCCAGCGGAGAGCCAGGAATGAATGAATGTGCCTCCTGGTGGTCCGAGCGCCCAGGGAAGAAACTAAAAATAATTTAGACTTAAAATTTCCAAGGAAACAGCTTATCATGGCTAACAGGTCCTGGAGCGGGGAAGGAAAGATTTTTACATATAACAATTGGCCTTTTAACATTGGAAACCTCTCTGCTCATATAAAATAGTATTTATGGAAATGAAAAATAAAATTGAAACCAAGTGCAGTTTTGTTCGCTGATGCAGTTACACGTATAACCGGTCAGCCAATGTATTTGTGTCGGTGCACATTACTTGAAAATATATGGGATAGGGAAATTAACACCAACAGGAGGATGCTGAGAGGAAAAAGCATGCTCAACGGAATTAGAAAAATAAACCAAATAGATTAGCATCTGCTTTCATCCTTTCTAAAGGTCTGGAATTATTTGCAGTGTGTGGTTTCTTGTTCAAATAGTTTATTCTTTTAGGAGAAATCCAGTGCAGATTAGCCTCATCACCTACCCGTCCATTATTGCCATTGCTACTTCCTATCTGGGTTTGAATAGCTTTACAGAAGGTGAAGCATACTGAAGTAGAGATATTCTTGTTTTGGCATATGGGAATTGTGACTTACTGTGGGAATTCTTTTAAAGTCTACCCACAGTTTATTGCTTAGTTTTAAGGGGCCAGCAAATATCCATTGATTGAAGAATGGGATTTGCCATAGAATGATATTGTATTTTATCCAGACATCTAATTCTTAAGAGTTAATTAGTAGTCATAGAGAGAAGTGACATCTACACTTTCTGCAATTACAATTGGCTTTTGAATTGTGATCATTTCTTGAATTAGTAATTTATATTGTAATTGGGTGAGTGGTTCCCATCTTTTTTTTTTTCTTTAAGTGTCAGAGGTAGCTGTAGTGACAGTAGTTATACCTCATTTCTGTGGTTCCTAACTGGGGATGATTTTTATCTCACAAGTTTCAGTCACCTTATAGATGGTCTGGGTAGATAAAGTACAAAATCAGTTGAAATGTCTTAAAGCATTTTGGTTATCATAACTAAGAAGTAATGGCATCTAATGTTTTGAGGCCAGAGACACTGCTAATCCATAGAATAGTCCCTCCCCGCTGAAAGAATCTTCCAGCTCAAAATGTCAATTGCACCAGCATTCACAAACACTTTCTAAACCCAGAGGGTAAATGTTTTTTAAAAAGCTTTATCAGCAGGCACCAGTAATTCAGGCCTTTAATACTAGCTACTCAAAAAGCTGAAATCTGAGGATCACAGTTTGAAGCCAGCCCAAGTATGCAAATCCTAGAGACAAATGAGTCTCCATTTTACCAGCAAAAAAAACACCCAGAATTAGTTGTGGCTCAAGTACTACTGTAGAGCACCAGCCTTGAGAACAACCTAAGCAAGGGTGTGAAGCCCTGAGTTCAAGCCCCCCAGTACAGACACACATACACACATATAAAAAGAGCTTCTTCGCCCTTTGTTCTGTGGTTAGCCTTTGGAAGTTAGAACAGTCATGTCCCCCTTTTAGAAGTTAAGTTTTGTTGTTTGTTTTTTGAGATGGGATCTCACTGTTTTGCCCAGGCTGTTCTCCAACTAGTAATCTCAAGTAATCTACCCACCTTAGCCTCCCAGATCAATATAAACCTATATTGCAATACATGCACCTGGCAGGAAGTTAAATTCTTGTTGTTGTTTTAGGCTTGTTTGTTGGGGATGGGGGATATGTGTATTGGTCCTGGGTCAGGGCCTGGATGTTGTCCCTGGACTCTTTTTTTGTTGTTGTTCAAGGCTAGCATTCTACCCACTTGAGCCACAGCTCCACTTCAGCATTTTTTGTTGGCTCTTTGCAGATAAGAGTCTTGTGGACTTTCTTTCCATGGTTGGCTTTAACCTATGTTCTCAGATCTTAGCCTCCTATGTAGCTAGGATTGCAGGCATGAGCCACCAGCAACCAGCTCAGTATTTTTTTTAATGTTGAAAATTTCTTAGCTTTTCCATAAAATTCAACATGCCTAATCTCATGGAAGTGCTGAGAGGCGCATTAGAACTGAAATGAACCCAAAAGAAATTAGTAAGGATGAACACTTGGTTAATATTTACCCTATAGCTAGAAACCGTTTTGTTATTTTGATTTTTTATAATGTTCATTTACTTAACTTTCACAACTCTTAGTGAGTAAGACGTATTATCCTCGTCTTTCATATAAGCCTAGGGTCATTAGGCTAGTTGCTGATATAGCTGAGAATCATAGCTAAGCAGTCTGGCTGGCCTGTCTTAGTAATTATAATACCTTGTTTCGTACAGATTCATAAGGAATGTCGAGTGCAATTGCCAACACTATTAATTTTCCTCTATTTTCTCCTAGGGCATAGCATTAAGTTAGTGTCACTGGAAAGCATATAATTGCTGTACTGAAAAGTTGCAAAGCCAGTGGAAAATGACCTCTACCAATTTTGTAAATGCCATATCTCATTGTTTTTAAGATGCTTTTCCTACACTTTAACAACCTTGAGATAGAGATGCATCTTAAAAAGCCAATGTCATTTAGATAACCAGCATTTTTCACAAAGCATCTGTAACATGTATGTAAATCAGCTCTATTAAGTTATTCCACATATTTTATACATATTTCAAACACCATGTTGTACATGGCAACTAAATACATTTATATCAGCTTTTTAAGTCCATGGTTAACTTTTTTTCCCTTGGTGACATGTAAAATAAGTGTTGTCTCATATTCAAAATTTTATTTCTCTAAAAGCTGTTTGAAGCTATTTTTCTAAAGCAGTATTTATTCACATACAAAATCCAGCTACATTGTAGATTGCATTGTTGTTAAACCCCATGAACTGATTTTGCCAATTTTTCATTGTCCCTTTAAATTTTCCTTACCTTTTTGAGAACATAGATATACTACAGATAGACTCAGTATTTTACTTAAGTAGCTTTATTTCCTTTATTTTATTAGGAAGAAAATGCTCGGAAAAGAATCCTGTGTCCTTTAGATCCAAAACAGTAAGTATAGAGATAAGGGTTTTTCTATACTAGATATGGTAAGGGCCAAAATTCTCATTTTACATTTTCTCTTTAAATTTAGCACAGTATATGAAGATCAACTAGCAAAGCATTTGAAAAAATGTAATGCAAGAGAGAAGCCAAAACCTGTAAGTGTTTGATCAGTAAAATTGAGTAGTGATGTGGTATGTAATGTTTATCTACATAATATTTACTGTATTACAAATGTACATGTTAAACAAGACACTTTACCTTAAGGATTGAATTTGGTAAATTCATTTACGTGAATATAGTGAGTGAAATTTTAAATACAGTTAACAGTCATAATTCAGAATAGAATTTTGTAGAAAATGAGTGTTATTGAAAGCACCATGGCCTTTACCCATTCCATTTCATCACCAGTGTCCACTGTTAAACATGTAATTAAAGCTAAATTCACAATAGTATTTTATGCCATGTGTGAGCCAAAAGCAATTATTATATCACATGATATCCTCAGGAGTTACTTCACCTTTGAATCAAAATTTGTAAAATGGTATTATTTCATGCATCTGAATTTATACAGTCCAGGATAGCAGCCAAGGAATTCATGGCCTTTTTTTTTTTTCTTTTGCCAGTCCTAGGGCTTGAACTCAGGGCCTGAGCACTATCCCTGGCTTCTTTTGCGCAAGGCTAGGACTCTACCACTTGAGCCACAGCACCACTTCTGGCTTTTTCTATATATGTGATGCTGAGGAATCGAACCCAGGGCTTCATGTATGTGAGGCACTAGGCCATATTCCCAGCCCCACATGAGCGTTTTTTGAGTAAATTAAACTAATCTTGAAAATCTAATTTCACATTAATTTAAATAACAATTGCAGTAGGGAAGGGCTAAGAAAATGAATGACTTAATGAATGAAATGACTTCATGTCACAAAACATTTCTGCTTTCAATTTTTTAAAAAAAATTGGCAACCTGTCCTTTGTATCCTTCATAACTGTTCCTTGATACATCCTACCTCTTCAGTCATTTCATCTTCTTTAATTTGTTGTTATTTGCAGACAGGACTCACTATGTAACTCAGTCTGGCCTCAAACTTGTGACCCTCTTGCCTTTCCCTCCCAAGTGCTGGGGTTATAGGCGTGTGCTACCACACTTAGCTGCTTTCGATTTTTAATCAGTATTTTAAGATGTCATTTTTTTTCACACACGAACACTTTATTAGTTTTCTCTACAACAGACAATAATATCAGTTTCTTGAAAACAGTCTCAGTTCACTTGAGGCCAAACGATCCAAGGAAAATTAAATACTTATTAGTTAAAAGGCACTATGTAAGATATCACCTAAAACCTACAACCACAGTGGTAGCAGGCTGAAAGATTAAACTACAGCAAATTATCTAACATGAATGTTAACAATTACCCAGCAGGAAGCAAGTCTGTATTGCAGAAGACTAGAGTACAATGACTAGTTGGGCCCCAAATGATATTTGGCCAGGTCAAGATAGCTGAATGTAATGCCAAATAGAAAGGATTAGGTACAAAGGAGTATCCAAGCTACACAGTCAAGCAGATGATGATGATAGATCAGGCTTCTTCCTCCCAAGACACATTTGCTACACTGAGCTACCTCCATTCTCCACTTGAAGATCCTGCTTAAGCTGAACTGCTTACTCCTGCCTTTACAGGGGTTGTTCAGACCTGCTGTAATGTAGTAGGCCTTGGAGAATTTGTTTCACATATGCAGGCTTTGTTGCTAGTTACTTGGAACAAAGGGGAAAAAAATCCCAAAGCATTCACATGCAAAGGAATCCAAACTTTGTCAATCACATTTAAAACAGCTTTGCAGAACATGCTCAAAAGTCTGCAAATCTTATAGCAGCTGAGCTCTAGTGAATGCTGCAGGGGTCATAAAATGACCAAGCAAGCCAGGATAAGATAATGCAGGTAGAAAATCCCAGCAGTTATCTCAATTTGTCTTTCCCCAAATTAGGATCCACTAACTCTAATATACAGTGTGAGATGTAGAAAGCTACACTGGAGCAAGCTAGGTCTTCTGCTAAATTTGTCAAATACTAAGAGAAACCAAGGGAGAACAAGGGGGGGTGGGGTTAACTTCATTTTTAAAAAGCCTCTGAAGGGGGCTGGGGATATGGCCTAGTGGCAAGAGAGCTTGCCTTGTATACATGAGGCCCTGGGTTCAATTCCCCAGCACCACATATACAGAAAATGGCCAGAAGTGGCACTGTGGCTCAAGTGGCAGAGTGCTAGCCTTGAGCAAAAGGAAGCCAGGGACAGTGCTCAGGCCCTGAGTCTAAGGCCCAAGACTGGCCAAAAAAAAAAAAAAAAAAAAGCCTCTGAAGTTATTCTATTACAAAGGGACAAAGGGACATGGCTGAACAGGTAAGAAACAGATTCTCCATTGTGAGTTCTCCTGATGGCTTCTGCACGGATCATGGAGATGTCAATCACCTGTATTTTGGAGCAGTGCTTCATCTTGTCCTGCTGAGGTATAGTGTTAGTGACTACAACTGCTTCAAAGCAGGCATCGTTGATGCAAGAAATGGCTGGGCCAGAAAAGATCCCATGAGTCAAGATTGCATAAACTCTGGTAGCTCCAGCTGAGAGAAGTTTGTCAGCTGCATGACAGATCGTGCCACAAGTGTCAGCCATGTCATCCACAAGGATGGCCACTCGGTCCTTCACATCTCCTACTAGCACCATACGGTCCACTTCATTGGCCTTCTTCTGCTCTTTGTGAATCAATGCAAAGTCCACATTCAACCAATCTGCAATGGAGGTCACTCTCTTGGCTCTGCCCTCATCAGGTGAAACAATGGTACAGTTCCTCCATTCCAAGATGTTCTCCCTAATCCACTTCAGGGCAGCAGGCTCTGCATACAAATTGTCCACTGGGATATCAAAAAAGCCCTGGATCTGAGAAGCATGTAGATCCATGGTGATGATATGATCTGCACCAGCTACAGAGAGCATATTTGCAACCAGCTTGGCTGAGATTGGAGCCCGGCTCTTACCCTTCTTATCCTGCCGAGCATATGGGAAGCACGGGATGACTGCAGTAACTCGGCTGGCTGAAGCAATCTTGCAGGCATTAATCATGATCAAAAGCTCCATTAGGGGCTGGGGATATAGCCTAGTGGCAAGAGTGCCTGCCTCGGATACACGAGGCCCTAGGTTCGATTCCCCAGCACCACATATACAGAAAAAACGGCCAGAAGCGGCGCTGTGGCTGAAGTGGCAGAGTGCTAGCCTTGAGCGGGAAGAAGCCAGGGACAGTGCCTCAGGCCCTGAGTCCAAGGCCCAGGACTGGCCAAAAAAAAAAAAGCTCCATTAGATTGTCATTAATTTCACCACAACCACTCTGAACAATGTAGACATCTTCTCCACGTACACTTTCACCAATTTCTACACAGGTCTCCTGATTGCTGAATTTCTTAGTCACTACCTTGCCCAGATCCAGGCCCAGGCAGTAAGCAATTTTTTTTTTGGCCAGTCGTGGGCCTTGGACTCAGGGCCTGAGCACTGTCCCTGGCTTCTTCCCGCTCAAGGCTAGCACTCTGCCACTTCAGCCACAGCGCCGCTTCTGGCCGTTTTCTGTATATGTGGTGCTGGGGAATCGAACCTAGGGCCTCGTGTATCCGAGGCAGGCACTCTTGCCACTAGGCTATATCCCCAGCCCGGCAGTCAGCAATTTTAAGATGTCATTTTAATATGTCATTTTAGTGACCAGGCTACAAGCCTAATAAATGGTATACGCTCTTGTTCTTGATTTGACAGCATAAAGCAAAACTGGCACAGTCCTCAGTCTGCTATAAACAGGTAAAAATGTTAATAGAAATTGCTACTGAATTTTTTAGGTGGCAAATGCTTATTTAGATAATTAAAGTCTGACTAGACTCAAAGCTTCACAGAGATTTGTATCTTCTGATTTCTACTACACCCAAATCTTCTTGTTTCTACTACACCTAAATCTTCTGATTCCTCCAACACCTAAAGCAAACCAATCTCTGTAACAGGCACTCAGTAATTATTTAATGACTAAATGAATGGAAGGAGAAAGAGGGCAGGTACACAGTATGAGACAGAAAGGAAGAATCTTTTTCAGGTTAATTTTTGTGAGCTTCATATTAATAAAATGGTTTTGTTTTGTTTTTCAAGGATTTCTTTGTTCAAGATATTAATGCAGGCTTAAAAGATGAGACAGAAATACCTGAACAATTAGTAAGTACATTAACTTAATATTTAATTTCCAGTGGTGTTTGTAAGTTATCTCTGCATTGTGAATAAGCCATATTCTCATTTTTGTCTGGCATAAATATGTTATTTGAATGTGGAATGCATTTTCCTGTAGAATTAGTATTGTTAATGATAGTTAATTGTCCTAGATCAGCTTATACCTCATAACAAGCTATAGTATGTCTCTGAGGCCCCTGTGAGTCCTCTGAGTGTAGACTTCTTGATTCTGAGGAGGCCAGATGAATTAAAGTAGCCTGGCAGTCAGTGAAGGGAGACTTAGCAGTTGGGCAAATCCAGTGGCAGCTCACAAGAGATTTTATCAGGAAAAAAGAGCCTAAACTGCTGTGAGATTTGCTTGTTAACCTTCCACTAGTCATCAGTCATGGTGTTTTAAAGCATTTGGGGACTCCATTATTTAGTTTTGTTTTTGCATACAGGTTCCAATATCTTCTCTATCTGAAGAGCAGTTGGGAAACTTAATTAACAAATTGAGAAAAGCAAGTGAAGGTAAGTCTGTCTAAAGTTGCAAGTTAAGTTAAATTATTTTGGAACAACTAAGTGGTAAATGAGTTGATACTATTTTGGTTTATAAAATGTTACTGCTGTTGTTAGAGGCATATAATTTGAGGTTTGGTTGCTTTAGCTGTTATTTTGTACTTGCCACAGGTTTGAGTTCCACACTTAATGATCACATCATGTCGCACCCAGCTTTACAGGATGCCATTAATGACCCTAGAAATGGGGACTCTGCAACCAAGCACTTGAAACAGCAGGTACATTTTAGGCCACAATAACTACCTTTGTAGTTTTTATTATATTCTATTCTCTCTCCATATGGCTATTAATGGTACTTTTTTAGTCTTTCAGAATATAAAGTTATTTACATTTCAAATATCTATATATAAATACTTTTTAAATTTTTGGCATTGATATGGTTCAGCCTGTTCACAGTTTTCAATATTTTAAAGCAAGAAAAAAATTAAAAACTAAACAGAAAGTACTAGTGTGGACATACTGCCTTTTATAGAAATTGCCTTGCTATTTTCCTGTTTGAGCCAAATCTGCTTGCTCTAGTTTATAAAATAATCTTGTGAAGTTTGCAGGCTTCTATTTTAGGTAACATTGAAAAATTAAAGTTACTTGGTCCAAGAAGATGCTTTGTTGAATTTGGAGCAGGCAAGGGAAAATTATCTCATTGGGTTGATATTGCCTTAAAAGATGCTGAGAAAGTTCACTTCATCCTCGTGGAAAAAGTGACTACAAGATTCAAGGTAAGGGGGCTGGGAATATGGCCTAGTGGCAAGAGTGCTTGCCTTATATACATGAAACCCTTGGTTCGATTCCCCAACACCACATATATAGAAAACGGCCAGAAGTGGCGCTGTGGTTCAAGTGGCAGAGTGCTAGCCTTGAGCAAAAAGAAGTCAGGGACAGTGCTCAGGCCATGAGTCCAAGGCTCAGGACTGGCAAAAAAAAAAAAAAAAAGATTTAAGGTAAGTGAAACCACTGCAGCACATTAGTAACAAAACTTTGATAACATTTTTCTTTTTCTTTTTTTTTGGTCAGTATTGGGGCTTGAACTTAATGCCATGAAATTGCTAGGCAATCACTCTATCACTTGAACCATGCATTCCCCTAATTCCACCAGTCAACTTTTCTCTTAGTTGGGGGGTGGCAGGCAGTAGCAGGGGATAGGAATGATGAGACTGGAGAGGAGAACCATTAGGGAAGGTTCTTATACTTTGTGTCGAGGAAGTATTTTGACATTATTCTGCTATGTGTTGGAAATAAGAGTGAGAAACATTTGGCTCCTGCCTTCAAGAAGCTTCCATCTACTGGAGCAGAATACAAGTATGTTTGTTGTATATATTAAGTTTCTTATTATAATGATAAGAACTAGATACTCTTAAGATTATGAAGATATAGAACCAACCTCACACCTGTTTGATTTATTACCCATAAGATAATAGAAGAGGAGTAATTGTGGTAGTAATTGTAAGTAGCTCTCTTCTTGACGAGAAAGAAGATGGATGCATTTGGAGAGACAAATAAGGAGTTCAGTTCTGGACATGTCCAGTTTGCTGTTGAAGTAGGGCTTTCTAGTTTATAATTAGATATATATCTAAACATTTGGGGTGTATCTTTGCTGTAGAGCACTAGCCTAGCATTCCACTAGTACATAAAATAACAAAACTTCCAACAAGGGCTTGGAGATGTAGCTCAGTGATACTTTTCTAGCATGTGTAAGGCCCTGGAATTAATCCCCACGCTGCCAGAAAAAAAAAATAGATAGGTATTGAAGATCCTTAGATCTGGGCTACAAATGAAGATCTGTATGCCATGCAAATAATTGATGTAGTTTAAAATAATTTCAAGCTTTCAAAGAGTATAAGAAGCCACAATAGAAACTAGGGATAACAAAGATAAAGGAGATAACAACATCTTGGCCCCTTTGTGAGTGAATTGGAAACTTTTTATAGGGTTAAACAAAATATTATATGCACAATAATCGATACCATTTTAAAGCCTTATAAAATGTTTATCTAATTATTTTATTATTTTGGAGTTTTCATCAAAAATGTACAACTTTAAATATTTTGTTCATTCTCTTTTTTAAACGGTAAATAGTAAGATGGAAACTCAATCTGAATTTTGAAAACAAATAGAAATCTTTTCATTTTTCATATGGCTGGGTTTCTTTACATAAAAAGTCATTATTACAATAATGTTCTACTTATGCAGGTGGATGGTAAACACAGAAAGAAAAATTCAATGTTTGAAAGACTTCAAATTGATATTCAACACTTATGTTTGAGTAAGTTGCATAACTTTCCATGGTTCTATACCATAAAGTCCAGAAATTTCAAACTCAGAGTTTCCTAAATACCCATATATATGGAGCAGTGTTTCAAGAATACCAAAATTAAAATTAGTCCATTGTTGTTTTTTTGTTTGTTTGTTTTTTTGGCCAGTCCTGGGGCTTGGACTCAGGGCCTGAGCACTGTCCCTGGCTTCCTTTTTGCTCAAGGCTAGCACTCTGCCACTTGAGCCACAGCTCCACTTCTGGCCGTTTTCTAGATATGTGGTGCTGGAGAATTGAACCCAGGGCTTCATGTATACGAGGCGAGCTCTCTTGCCACTAGGCCATATTCCCAGCCCCTAGTCCATTGTTAACATGGAATATATAACAAATGCAAATTGAATTAGGATTGCAACCTTAAAAAAATGGTTTTGGATATCAGCTGGGAGTGAAGTATTCTATTTGAAGCAAGTTTAATAAAAGTTTTTATAAATATGTGCCTATATGTTACTTCTTTGTCTTGTTTAATTTTAAATTTATTCATACCATAACCACAAGCTTTTTGCCCTAAACCATTAAATGAGATAGTTTTTGTATAATTATATATAAAAGATATTTCCTAAAATTTAAATTAAAATGTCATAGCTGTAGAATTCGAATTACATTTCATGCACACATATGCCCTCAGTCATTCTCTTCACTTTCTATACCTTTCCTGTAGTTTTTTATTTCTTCAAAAGAAAACAGTGCAAATATCCCAGCATCTTCCATTCCTTGAGAAGCAACAGAACATTTATATATAAACCACCATATTTAAAATTATTTAACTGAATATATTACTTTGCTGATATGACAAACTATAAACAAGTTCTTATACTATATGTTGGATTCTATATAGAAAAAAATGTTTGAGTGTCTTTCAGCACTATAACTCAAAGATTCTAATTTTCTCTTAAAAGATTCCATTAGTGTTTGTGAGAACAAGAAAGCAAATTTAATTCTTCCTTTTATCTCAGATAAGATTCCTGTGCTAAGAGAAGGAAAACTGCCTGTGGTAGGAATTGGAAAACATCTGTGTGGTGTGGCAACAGGTAATGTAAACACACTAATAATTTCTAAATTCGTTCATGAAATTTTAGCTTAAATGGTCCCCAGTCATTTTAATGGTTTAGTAGTTTAGTTTTTCTTGTTATAGGGAATTTTGTGTGTGTGTGTGTGTGTGTGCGCGCGCGCCAGTACTGGGGCTTGAACTCAGGGCCTTGCTCTCTTATGTGCCTTTTTTTTTTTTTTTTTTTTTTTTGGCCAGTCCTGGGCCTTGGACTCAGGGCCTGAGCACTGTCCCTGGCTTCTTCCCGCTCAAGGCTAGCACTCTGCCACTTGAGCCACAGCGCCGCTTCTGGCCGTTTTCTGTATATGTGGTGCTGGGGAATCGAACCTAGGGCCTCGTGTATCCGAGGCAGGCACTCTTGCCACTAGGCTATATCCCCAGCCCTCTTATGTGCCTTTTTCACTTAAAGTTCATGCTCTACTAGCAACTCTCGTTGCCTGTTTAGATTTTTTCCTTTTAATTTTTATTTATTTTTAATTTTTTTTAATTTAGTTTTTTTTTTGTTTTGTTTTGTTCTGTTTTGGTTTTTTGGCCAGTCCTGGGCCTTGGACTCAGGGCCTGGGCACTGTCCCTGGCTTCCTTTTGCTCAAGGCTAGCATTCTGCCACTTGAGCCACAGCGCCACTTCTGGCCGTTCTCTGTATATGTGGTGCTGGGGAATTGAACCCAGGGCCTCATGTATACTAGGCAAGCTCTCTTGCCACTAGGCCATATCACCAGCCCCTTAATTTAGTTTTTACTCATATATTTTCTGCCTGTCCTGGGTCTTGAGCCTGTCGCCTAGGCACTGTCCCTGAGCTTTTATGCACCCTACCACTTGAGTCACAGCTCCACATCCAGCTTTTTGTGGTTTCTAAGAGATAAGAGTGGGGCTGGGAATATGGCCTAGTGGTAAAGTGCTTGCCTCGTATACATGAAGCCCTGGGTTCGATTCCTCAGCACCACATATATAGAAAAAGCCGGAAGTGGCGCTGTGGCTCAAGTGGCAGAGTGCTAGCCTTGAGCAAAAAGAAGCCAGGGACAGTGCTCAGGCTCTGATTTCAAGCCCCAGGACTGGCAAAAAAAAAAAAAAAGTTGACTCGCATGAACATTTCTGCCCGAATTGGCGTCAAACTGCAGTCAGCGCAGCCGTCTGAGTAGGTAGGATAACAGGCATGAACCACCAGCACCCAGGTTATATTTATTTTTTTAAGTAGTTGTACAAAGGCGTTTCAGTTCCCTAAGTCCAATTATGAATACAAAGCATCTTGATCAATGTCACCCTTTCCATCATTTCCCCCCCACTTCTTAGTTTTGATTTTTTTTTAACAAAGAAAGTTTTCATTTCCTGCTAGCTTTTATTTTTGGTGTTTACAGTTTGTCATCTTCATAGTGGCCATGGCAATTCTGAAGCAAATACAGGGATTTTTCTGGCTATCCACTAATTTGGGCTAATTTGAAGGAAGTGCTTGGAAACTCATTGGGAAGTACTCTTTTTTTTGGTCAGTCATAGGGCTTGAACTCAGGTCCTGGGCGCTGTACCTGAGCTTTTTCGCTCAAGCTTAGCTCTCTACCACTTTGAGCCATAGCACTACTTCTGGTTTTCTGGTGGCTAATTGAAGATAAGAGCCTCATAGATTTTCCTGCCCCAGCTGTCTTTGATCCATGATCTTCAGATATCAGCCTCTTGATTAGCTAGGATTACAGGTGTGAGCTATGGGCACCCAACTCTAGAGATAGTAATTTATTATTATTGACCACAATGCCTGGCCTGTGTTAGTGCTCCCTAACTGTTAGCCATTGTTACATCATACATACAGGGGAACATGGAGCTTCTATAAGATATTATTCAAATAGCCTGGAAATGGCTTTAAGTAATAGATGTTTGTGTTGTTTGTCATATTTTTTAGACTTCTTTCATGTACCTTGTCTTACTTAACACTCATTAAAAATAAGCCAGTTCTATTATGGGGTGGGGAAAGCACACATTTTTTTATTCTTCCTATGTAATCTATGTTTCTCAAAGGAATAGCATTTGTGGTAGCCCTTTCCCATGTTGAACATTTCTTCCCTTGAATTACTCTTAACTTTTCCCCCTTCTCTCTTTTGCAGCTGCTTGCTCTACTTGAAGTTCTATCTCTTTTTCTTTTGTGATACTTCTTCCCATTACTTTCCCTTCATTAATGCCATTCTTTCTGTTTCTTTCACCGTCTTCCTCCTCCACTCATCCTTTAAATAGTAATGTGCAGACTCATCTGCTACACAATCAATATGCCTTTTCTTGTGCACATTTTAAATTTTTATTTTTAAATTAATAAAATTATTTTCTGGCCCTAAACTATAAAAGTAGATATGAAAATATCTGATATTTCAAGACCAACTTGAACAACATAGTGAGACATGCCCCCCCCCCAAAAAAAAGAAAGTCTGGAAAGAGAGAATTTACAAGATGATAGAGGAGCTCTTTCTTTCTCCAAATAACTGATTCCAGTATTTGTTGGCTGAAATTCATATTTTGAACTAAATTTACTAAAGAAATATCATTTACTATCCAGTTTTTACATGTTAGGATAACAAAATTTAATAATAAGCATTTGTCCTTTTAATTAATTGGACACTGTATGATAATCTCATCAGAGGAAAAAGGTTTTTTTAAGTTAATATTATTGAATTTTCCAATCTATTTATTTTTTATTTTATTTTATTTATTTATTTATTGCCAGTCCTGGGCCTTAGACTCAGGGCCTGAGCACTGTCCCTGGCTTCTTTTTGCTCAAGGCTAGCACTCTGGCCACTTGAGTCACAACACCACTTCTGGCCGTTTTCTATGTATGTGGTGCTTGGGAATCGAACCCAGGGCTTCATGTATATGAGGCAAGCACTCTTGCCACTAGGCCATATTCCCAGCCCTTCCAGTCTATTTAGTTTTAAAATATTTTCATTTTAACATGGAATGTATACCCCTTAAGTTTGTACATATTAATCACCATTGTGTCTTTGATTTTTTGCATTAAATATTTGCTGAATGAATGCAAATACAGTAAGGCTACCCAATGAGGCCTACTTCCTACATTCTGAATCCATTTTTTTAACTTCTCGTTTATACTATTTTTGTGAAAGTCTTACATTTCAAGATCAGCATCTTGAACATCTCAATATGCTAAGCAAAATTGTCTTCTTCATTTTTTTGTGTTTCTTAGGCTCAAAACTCTCCCTCAAATGTAAGATAGGAAAAGGGAAAAAAATTTTAGATACAATCGATGTCTTCAGTTTGGTAGGTTAGAAGAAATGAGAGACAAGAGATTGAGATTATAGATCTTCAGCTTCAGGAAAGTAGGTTCTTTGCAGAATAAAGACAGAAAAGAGAAAATTTAAACAGTTGGTAACTTATGATGGAATTATTACAAACATGAAGTGAAATGCCTGTTCGTTGTTCTTGTTGTTGGATTTTTAAGAATCATACTGTTTAAGAAATGTAAAAAAGTAATATTAAAGATGATGTGGTTTTGGGGGGGCACATAATTCTGTTTGCAGATCTTGCATTACGATGTTTGGTTGAAACTTATGCTGCCTGTTATGAGGAAAAGAATGAAGAACCTTTAGCCAAACGTATAAAGAATGATAAAACAGAAAATGATATGAACACTTTGGCCAAGGAAGGAAATGAAAATAATGTCCCAAAGAAGTGGCCTCCTGTGGCTGGCATCGTTATTGCACTCTGTTGTCACCATAGGTGTGATTGGAGACATTATGTGGGCAAAGAATATTTTAGGGCCCTAGGCCTTGGAGCAGTAGAATTCCATTATTTCCAGCGAATGAGTAGTTGGGCAACTTGTGGGATGAGAAAAGCACCTTTGGAAGACACAAATATTACTACAAAGAGCAAAGATCATCAAAATGATGATAGCAAAGAGCATGATGATGGAGAATACAGAATCACAGATGACAGCACTGATAATTTGCCTGGGTAAGTTACTGTATTTATAATGCACAACACTAAAGAAGAAATACTTTGTTGTTGCAGTACAGTATTTTCCCCTTAATCCTCTAGTGAAATACTCCAAGATCCCCAATGGATACATAAAACTGGTGCTGGTACCAAAGTCGGTATCCACTGCCATACCTCCTCAGTCAGTCTGATCATGAAAATGACCACATAAGTGGCTAATGAGCAGGTAACATACAGGGTGTATGGACAAAGGAGTGATAGATATATAGGAAGAAGTGGAATGACACAGGATTCCATCAGGCTACCAAGAATAGCACTAATTTAAAATTTATGAATTGTTAGCCAGGTGCTGGTGGCCCATGCCTATAACCTGGCTACTCAGGAGGCTGAGATCTGAGGATCATGGTTTGAAGTCAGCCCAAGCAGGAAAGTCCCTGAGTCTATTCTCTCCAATAAACTTCTCAGAAAAAACAGGAAATGGCTCTGTGGCTCAAGTGGGGTAGAGCTCTAGCTTTGAGCAAAAAGAAGTTCAGAGACAAAACTCAGAGACAGCACTTAGGACCTGAGTTCAAGCTCTAGGACAGGCACCAAAAAAAAATTTATGAATTGTTTATTTGGGGAATTTTTCATTTCCACTTAATATGTCCACAGTAATTGAACCTCAGACAGTAGAACCAGAGAAAAACTAAGTAAGGGACTACTTTCCTTATCAAGAACAATACCAACAATTTATTCAAGAATATTTTTACAGTCTAATTTTATTTCATGTGTCCTAGTTCTAGGGCTTGAACTCAGAGTCTGGGCACTATCCTTTAGCTTTTTTTGCTAAAGGCTAGCACTATACACCACTTAAGCCACAGCTCCACTTCTTGCTTTCTGGTAACTAATTAGAGGTAAGAGTCTCATAGATTTTCCTCCCTGGACTGGTAGGAAATTCACAAATCTCAGCCCCTAAGTGTCTAGGATTACAGGAATGAGTGCCTGGCTAATTTACAATCTAATTTATAGTAGATTAAATGAACATGCTTTTATTGTGATTATAAACTAAATGTCTTGGGGCCTAGGTGGGTATCGCTCAAAAAATATATATGTATCTTAGAAGCATGAGACATAGCACCTTGTATAATGTGGTCATTTAGCAGCTTCTCAGTAAATAGAAGAAATAAATAATTTTCATAATTTTTTACAACATGTTAATGCTTTGTTTTTATTCAATTTAGGATTCTCACTGTTGAAGAAAAGAAGAAGATAGGGCATCTCTGTAAATTGCTGATTGACCAAGGCCGAGTCCAGTATTTAGAGCAAAAGGGTTTCAGTCCTGCTTTACAGAACTATGTAGACCCTTTGGTGTCTCTGGAAAATGTATTGTTAACAGCCTTACCAATTCATTCTTCTTCACCACAAATAACTGGTTAATGGAAAAGAAGTTTGGACATGTGTCTTCCACAAAAGAAAAAATTTAATATTTTTATACTTACTTAAGTATTTTTATACTTAAATAGCACACAATAGGAACTTTAAAAATACTGTGGCCTCATTAAACTTTGGCAATAGCATTGTTTTTTTACTTCAAAAGTCCAAACAGAAAATTCACCAAATTCTTAAAGTAATCCTCTTCACCATGGCATTTTGAATTACATTATCCATCAGTGTTTATAGAGGTCAGTAAAGCAGTTGAACAGTTAACTTGATCATCTGAAATACACATAACAGATCAAACACACAATTAACATATGAACTTTCTATTTGCAATAGTTTATGAAATGTATTTTCCTTTTGTTTTATTTAATATTTTTTATTTCTCAAGCCCAAATGTAATTATCAATTGTGAGTTTGTAACATGCCAATCTGAATATTTGGCTTAGAGGTGGATGTTTTTCTGTGCAGAAATTTAAAGGATAATTAATTGTGCTGGGTACTGGTGGCTTATGCCTATACTTGTAGCTAATAAGGAGGCTGAGATCTGAGGATTGAAATTCAAAGCAGCCCAGGCAGGAAAGTCTGTGAGATTCTTATCTCCAATTAACCACCAGAAAACCAGAAGTGGTGCTGTGGCTCAAAGTGGTGCTGTGGCTCAAAGTGGTAGAGATTAGCTTTGAGCAATAAAGCTCAGGGACTGTGCCGAGGCCCTGAGTTCAAGTTCCATGATCAACCAAAAAAAAAAGGATAAGCAGGTGTGTTTTTTTCAAATGCAAGCAAATTCTGATACATGTATAATCAATAAATCACCTTCAGGGGCTGGGGATATAGCCTAGTGGCAAGAATGCCTGCCTCGGATACACGAGGCCCTAGGTTCGATTCCCCAGCACCACATATACAGAAAACGGCCAGAAGCGGCGCTGTGGCTCAAGTGGCTGAGTGCTAGCCTTGAGCGGGAAGAAGCCAGGGACAGTGCTCAGGCCCTGAGTCCAAGGCCCAGGACTAGCCAAAAAAATAAAAAATAAAAAAAAAATAATAAATCACCTTCAAACATCTGTATAGTATTACCAGAATTTGTCCGTAACAAACACCAACTGAAGAGATGCTTTTGAAAAGAAAAAAAAAACGTAAATTCCCAAATGATGTTTAAAAGCATTAATCACAAATTGCAAATAACTCTTGAAGTTAATTAGGTATCATATCTCTTAGCAGCTCAATTTTGACAAATGTAAGTACACAAAATAGATGCATTCTTTCCAATTTGAGAAAGAAATTTGGAATAAAATAGAATTCAATGATGAAACCAAAAACCTCACATTTAGGTGTTATTTATCGGATAAGTGGGGTCTATGCACAAACAAATAATAAACCAAACATTGGTGTGACTGTTATTCTTTTGCACATCTATCCTTGACTTGTTTCTATATTCGTTTGTGAAAACTGTCTTAATTATTAGTGTATATGCCAGAATCTAAAATTGTAGAAAATGGAATGCTAGCAAGGTAACTATAATGCTAGCCCATTTTTTGTATTCTGGACCTTTCTACTTTATTTTAATTGTATGTCTTTTTTTTTAGATTTAGAGGTGTTTTTAAATATTTATTTATTGTCAAAGTGATGTACAGAGGGGTAACAGTTTCTTATGTAAGGCAGTGGATACATTTCTTGTACAGTTTGTTATCTCCCCCTTTCCCTCTCCTCCCATGCATTGTTCAGTTGGTTTACACCAAATGGTTTTGCAAGTATTGCTTTTGGAGTCATTTGTCTTTTTATCCTTTGTCTCTAATTGTATGTCTTTTCACAGTGTCTAGGTTCAAATTCCATCCTTACCACCTCTCAACTATGTGATCTTGGGCAAGCTCCTTCATCCTTTGGGCCTCAATGTTCTCTTAAAACGGGGATGATTCTAATAACAAAACCTACCTCGCAACATCATTGTGTGCACCTCAAATGTTTAGAATGGTTTCAGGCACAAAGTAAATGCTCAACAAATCGTAATTAGTGATGGTAATTCTAGTAATTCAGGAATGGATCTTTAATAACAGGCAGGCTATTAATACTTCTGTTATGTTTTTCTCGTAAGTTTTATGTCAAATGTTATTAAAGTAAGTTACTTTGATTATGTTTAAGTTATTCAATCTCCAATTAAGAGAATATAAAAGATGATACATCATTTAATACCCTTATTTTACCGAATCATAGATGTCAATTTTTGTCCTAAGATTTGTTTGTATCACTGAACAGTTTATGCCCTAGAATAAAAATTATTCTATGGTAGATATAATCTTTCTCTCTCTCTCTTTGTGGTGCCAGGATTGGGGCTTGAACTAAGGGCTTTGCATTGGTACTTGGCTTTTTTGCTCAAGGTTGGCAATTTACTACTTGAGCTACACCTCCACTTCAGACAAAATCTCAATTATGTTTAATAAGACATATTTACACATCCAAGAACTATCATAATGATTCAATTCTGTGGCCCATTTAGCTTAATAATGTTTATAATAATGATAAGAATACTTTATGGAAAAATCAGCTTTTCCTTCAGCATGCCACCCTTGGTTCAAGATTACTGTTTTCCCAACCTTGTTTTACTCTCCAATGTTAGGAAAAGATGATTACTTAAGATAGTGCTATTTTTGAGTTGTAGATTTTTCAGGTTCAGCAAACCCCTTCCTTGAACTTGATATTCAACTGCACAGTTATCACACCTTGAATGTCCCATAGATGCATCAGATTTCATGTTAAAACTAGGCCTCATCCTTAGCTTCTACCACTACTGCCCTTCAAATCAACTTCCTTCATTCCCCATCTCAGCGTCCACATCTGCCTTGTTACTCTAACCAAAAATACATCTTAAACTCTTCCCTTTACTCATCTTTACTCGATGATTAATTTTATTCCAACTTATCTTTGGTATATTTACCCTCTCTGCTTTCCAAACTTAGGCCCCAAACTATTTTGGGGGGAGGGGACAGTCATGGGGTTTGACCTCAGGTCTGGACGCTGTCCCTGAGTTCTTTTTGCACAAGGCTACCATCACTACCACTTTGAGCCACAACACCACTTTTGGTTTTCTGATGGTTAATTAGAGGTAAGAGTCAAAGCCTAGACTGGCTTTGAACTATGACCCTCAGATCTCCGCCTCCTGTGTAGGGCCCGCATCTCTATAGACAGGGAAATTGAATGGATAGTAGATTACTTCTTCATTCACTTGGTTATGCTTCAAGTGCTTCAAAGAATTTCCTGACACCATTTGAAAATATGTGAGTATACCTTTTATTTCCTTATCTTTGTCAGAGTTTCCAATTTCCCTTACTTTTCTCCTACAATATTGGCCAAGAGACTAGAAACTGGTAGAAAAAGTAAGATGGGATGATAAATATATAAAGAAATGAAAGAAAAGTTATGCACATTTTACCAAAATAGATTTGTGTACCGACCTACCTGCTTTCCGTGACTCCTGTATGTATGTATGCATAAACTGAAGGCCAAACAGTTCCTGTTCCTCCTCTTCATCTGTGCTTGCACGGGGAGGAAGTGTAATTTCCAGTTTTAGTGGGTTGTCTCTGAAGTTGACAAACCTAGCAGTTCACCAAAAACAGTATTTTTATAGATGCTATCGATGTGTACATTTATTTTCCTAGAGAAAGATCAAATGACTCACTTCAGCTACTGAATATCTTGATGAGATGTGTCCCCAAAATCTTTACATTTCCTAGAAGAAAAAAATACTCATTTCATACTATTAGTACTTACTGTTGCCAATGAGTTTTGTGTGCATGCCAGCCTGTACCTGCAGTACCTGAGCTTTTTTGCTCAAGGCAAGCATTCTACTAACTGAGCCACAGCTCTACTTCCACCTTTCCTTTTTCTGTTAAAGCTTAATTGGAAGTAAGAGTCTCACAGCCTTTTCACTGAACCACAATCCCCAGCTGTCTCCTGAGTAACTAGGATTAGCTAATGACAGTTATTAGCAGTATAAAAATACTTTTCATGAAAAAGTCACCAACACAGGCTATTTCTTAAGACTGAAAAATCCCTATACAGTTTATTTTTAATCATTCTTTCTTGAATAAGACCAGTATTATATGAATCTTATTTGTCAAATAATAGAATTTCAACATTAGAGAAGGTTTTGTTTGTTTTGACTTTTCTTTTTGTCTTTTTCTGGTACTGGGGATTGAACCCAGGATGTTGCACTTGCTACACAAGTGTTTTGCCACTACATCCCAACCCAATTGGAGAAGGTTCTGAGAAGATATGCATCAAATAAATAAGAACCACTTTTTTTTTTTTCTTTTTGCCAGTCCTGGGGCTTGGACTCAGGGCCTGAGCATGGTCCCTGGCTTCTTTTTGCTCAAGGCTAGCACTCTGCCACTTGAGCCACAGTACCACTTCTGGCCGTTTTCTGTATACGTGGTGCTGGGGAATTGAACCCAGGGCCTCATGTATAGGAGGCAAGCACTCTTGCCACTAGGCCATATCCCCAGCCCAAGAACCAGATTTATTAACGATCATTTCTAAATATTACCTTATTGTGTGGCAAAAAATGAACATGTCAGTTTTTTATCTACAACTCCTTACCTCAGAGTTGTCATTTCTTCCATGCATACTGGAATATCTTGCAATTTATTATTGCTGAGAACAAGAGTACCCAGATTTTTCATGTTGCTGATTGCTTCTGGCAGGCATGTTATTTCATTCCTCTGTAGCCATAAAGTATGTAGATTTTGCATTCTGGAAAATTAAAAGAGGTTTCTACGATTAGTACATTATATAAAATCTAGATTTTTGTTACCTGAAAAATCAAAGAAATTGGATGTGCACCAGTGGCTCATGCCTGCAAACCTAGCTACTCAGTAGGCTGAGATCTGACGATCTCAGTTCAAAGCTAGCCTGAGTAGAAGTCTCTCCAATTAATTACCAAAAAAATGTGGAAGTGGAGCTGTGACAATGGTAGAGCTCCTTGAGCCCTGAGCAAGAAAGCTAAGGAACAGCACCCCAGGCTCTGAGTTCAAGCTCAATATAGGCAGACAGATGCACACACACACACACACACACACCCCAAAGAAGTGTCATTTTTTGCAATGTCTCTTTGAACCAATAGACGTACGGACCTTACTGACTTCACATGACCTGACTAAAACTACATTACAGAATTAAGCTTCATAATTCTGCAATCCTATGGTGGTAGAAATGAAATCAATGTATTTTACAATTCTTCACAGTTGTCACCATTTGCTTGGTGTTGCTAAATGTTATGCAATCGAGTCTTAAGAGAAAAGTCATAAATTATCACCAGGTCTGTTAGATGAAAGCTGGAATGCACAATGGTTAACAACATGGATGCTGGCCAGGATACCTTACTAACTGACATTGGAGGTGTGGACTAACGTTCTCTACATTCATTCCCACATCCTTTTGTAAAGTACATAGAAATGCCCGGCATGCACTCAGCCCTGTGGGTATAGCTGTGGCATATTCTTGCCAAATGTCTTGGAAGTGACACAACCAGTTTTTCTACTCTCCAAACCCTTTTATATATTTGGCACAAATGAAAATATTCTGTGGCAAGCCAGCATATTTTAAACTAAATGAGTGTATTGTGATGGAGAATTGGGGGTTCCCCTTTGTCTTGTTCAGTTTGTTTTCAATTCTTGTTTTTCATAGGTGGTTTTAAGGCATTGGTTAGTTATTTAGTTTACCTTTCTATGGTTTCAGGAAGTTGCTCCAGTCTGTTGCTTCCCATATCTAGCCACTCAAGGGCAGGCATGTCCAACACAGCTGGAGGGATGGTAGTAAACTGGTTCATACTCAAATCAAGGTGAGTCAGTTTTAACAGTTTGCTGAGCTGAAGAAGAAAGCAAGGTTTTTCAAAACCACATGTCTACCATGTAAACTACTAAAAGGTTCACCCTGATCCAAGAGCTATTTGACACTGAGGGATGTTCATATTACATTTGAGCTTCTAGCATACTAGTTCACAACCAACAGAAAAATAAAGCTTAGTAGCCTTCCAGGAAAATAAAAAAATTCTGATACAGATGGGCAGTCCTGTAATCCTAGCTATTCATGAGGTGGAGAACTGAGGATTATGGTTCAGAACCATCATGGGCAGGAAAGACTGTAAGATTCTTATCTACAGTTAACCACCAAAAAGATGGGAGTGTTTCAAGTGGTAGATTGCTAGCCTTGAGCAAAGAAAGCTCAGAGGCAGCACCCTGCTTGAGTTCAAGCCCCAGGACTCACACACACACACACACACACACACACACACACACACACGTGTATGATATATTACACATATTTGTATGATATATTGCTGCATATATAGATTGTATCTACTTAGATAGAACTAAGTGATGGAGTGTGTGCTTAGCATGTGTACAGTCTAGCACAAAAGAGGGGAGAAGGGGTGGGTGGGATTGTGTCTATTCAATGCAAATTCATTTTCCAAAGTAACCAAGTACCAGTGTTAACAGGACCCTCCTGGAAAGGCTTTTGCTTCCCCCGAACAGTAAACATTTATCATCATGTTTTACTTTCATCCATACATCAACTTTACTGCTTGATAATTACAGTTTCTAAATAAACCATCAAAAATTAATAGTGGTGATGCACATCTGTAATCTTATCTACACACGAGGCTGAGACCTGGAGGATTGTGATTTGAAGCCAACACTAACAGAAAAGTTCACAAGACTCCAACTCCAAAATAACAAGCAAAAAGCTGGCTTGGCTAAATGGGAGAATATCAACTGAGCAAGCTAGCAAGCTGAGAAAGTACAAGACACTGAGTTTAAACCCTGGAACCAGCAAATACATATAAATATATAGTAGGACACAAAGGAGCTAAGGAGAGACTTCTCAGAAGAAAAAATTCTTTGGCATGGGCTGGCTGGAAATATGGCTTAGTGGTATAGTGTTTGCCTAGCATACATGAAGTTCTGGGTTCGATTCCTCAGCACCGCATAAACAGAAAAGGCTGGAAGTGGTGCCTTGGCTCAGGGGGTAGAGTGCTAGCCTTGAGCAAAGAGAAGCCAGGGACAGTGCTCAGGCCCTGAGTCCAAGCCCCAGGACTGGCAAAAAAAAGAATGACAAAGAAATACATGAAGAAGTGCTCATCATTACTGGTCATAAAAGAAATACAAATCAATACATCTCACCCCAGTTAGATTCGCCAACATTTTGAATTTGAACAACAAATGTTGGCTGGAATATATGGGAAAAGAAACCCTACTGCACTGTTGGTGGGAATGTAAGCTAGAACTACCACCCTGGACAGCAGTCTGGAAGTTCCTCAAAAACCTAAACCTAGCTCTTTCCTATGACCCAGCCATACGACTCTTGGGCATCTAACCTAGAACATCAGGAGCCAGGATACTGCAAAGACACTTGTACATCACGTTCATTGTTGCATTATTCACAATAGCCAATCTATGAAAACAGCCCAGATGCTCTACAATAGATAAGTGGATCCAAAAAATGTAGTACCTATTTACAATGGAATTTTATGCAGCCATTAGAAATAATAATGCTATGTCATTTGTTCTAGGATGGACCTAGAACAAATCATGTTAAGTGAGGTAAGCCAAGATCAGAGAGACAAATAGTGTGTTTTCTCTCATATATGGAAGCTAGACCTAAAATAAAGTGGATGCCGGGTGCCAGTGGCTTATGCCTGTTATCCTAACTACTCAGGAGGCTGAGATCAGAGAATCAGGGTACAAAGCCAGCCTGGGTAGGAAAGTCCCCATGAGATTTTTCTGTTTTGGGGTTTTGTGCCAGTCCTGGGGCTTGAACTTAGGGCTTGAGCACTGTCCCTGGCTTCTTTTTGCTCAAGGCTAGCACTCTACCACTTGAGCCACAGTGCCACTTCTGGCATTTTCTGTTTATATGTGATGCTGAGGAATGGAACCCAGGGCTTCATGCATGCTGGGCAAACACTCTACCACTAAGCTACATTCCCAACCCAGTGCCCCCCCCTTTATGGTGCCCTTATGGCACTAGCCTTGAGCAAAGGAGCTCAGGGACAGAGTCTGGGCCCTGAATTCAAGCCTTTCAACTGACAAAACAAATAAGTTTAAAATAAAACAATAAATAAGTTTAAGAGAAAATAAAATACACTGTGACATGATATGTTATACAGGATTCTAGACACTTCACACACAGTGAGACCAAAGGAAGATATTCAGGAGAGGGACACAAAGACACAATGCCTATGTACATCTGATCATACAAAATAATTATCAAAATGAATTCCAGGAAATGGAAACAAGAGGTTTTTTCTTCATTGCTGTTTTTGTTTTCTTTTGTCTTGTTTGTTCACTTATCTGTCTTTGGAAAAGTAAGGAGGGCATAGAGATGAAAGGGCAAAGGGTGAACAAATGCAGCAATGATACTCACTAGACACTGTGTTGAAAATGAACTATACAACTTGTGGGTGGGAGCAGAAGGAAAAAACAGAGAGGGGGGAAGGGTAACATTACTCAAAAAGAAATGTGCTCATTACCTGACTTACATAACTGGAACCCATCTGTACATCACCTTTTAGGGCTGGGAATACAGCCTAGTGGTAGAGTGCTTGCCTCATATACATGAAGCCCAGGGTTTGATTCCTCAGCACCACATATACAGAAAAAGCCAGAAGTCGCACTGTGGCTCAAGTGATAGAGTGCTAGCCTTGAGCAAAAAAGAAGCCAGGGACAGTGCTCAGGCCCTGAGTTCAAGCCCCAGAACTGGCAAAAAAAAAAAAAACCACAGTAGGACAATACTAGCATTCTCAGTTTAACAAAAAATATACTGATATGACAGTTTCTAGTCTATTCCTCCCTACTTCATACAGTTGGCTATGTATCATTGCTCTGCGTGGTTTTCAGTTTTGATTAATGTACCTAAGTGCTTGTTTGGTTGCCAGTACTGGGGCCTGAACTGAGGGCCTGTGCACTCACTTAGCTTTTTTTTTTTTTTCTTCCAAAAACTGGCACTCTACCACTTAACCCACATCTCCACTTTCAGGGGTTTTTGATGGTTAATTGGAAAAAAGTCTCTCAGAGTTTGGGCACTGTTTTTTAAGCCATGACCCTCAGATCTCAGCCTCCTGAGTAGCTAGGATTACAAGTGTGAGCTACCAACACCTGGCTTTTTTGTCTTAAATTTTTTTTAATTTAATTTATTTATTAATTGAACACAAATTTTTTGACAAGGTGTTGTGCAAAAAAGGTACAGTTACATAGTAGGGCAGTGTATACATTTCTTGTGATATCTTACGCCCTGTTTTTCTATCCCTTCTGTAGGTCAGGTAGACATATATACAATATACAATGTATCAAGAACATATACAGTAGCCACGTGGCCACGCCCAAGAAAGTTCGCCTAGGGCTTTAAATGTAATGTTGATATTAGACCATATGTCGGCAGTAGTCTTATATGAACGTACATACATAGCTTTTGAGCTATTGTATTCCCCTGAGAGGTCAATTTTTGACCTTTATATGTTGAGTAATTGTTTGGTTTTAGTTACATACTGTTGGGTCGCTGCCCCAATAATGTGGGGACTACTATTTGACAAGCAGTTTTTGGTTTCACAGACTTGGTCTCTACTGTCTCTCCGTCTCCCTTTGTTAACAGTCATATATCAGGGAGATCATGCCCCTTTGTTTTCTGTGTTCTAGGCTTGTCTCGCTCAACATTATTTGTTCGAGTTCTGACCATTTCCCTGCGAATAACAATATTTCACCATTCCTAATCGCTATGTAGTATTCCATTGTGTATAAGTACCATATTTTTTGGATCCATTCGTCTGTGGAGGGGCATCTGGGTTGTTTCCATATTTTGGCTATTGTGAATTGTGCTGCGATAAACATGGAAGTACAAATGTCTTTTTGATATCTTGGGGTTTGCTGGTTAGAATAGATGCCTAGGAGTGGTATGGCTGGGTCATAGGGTAGGTCTATATTGAGCTTTTTGAGAAACCTCCATACTGTTCTCCAAAGTGGTTGTACTAATTTGCACTCCCACCAACAATGGAGAAGGGTTCCTCTTTCCCCACACCCCCTCCAGCATTTGTTGTTGCCTGAGTTCAGAGTATAGGCCATTCTAACTGGGGTGAGGTGGTATCTCAGGGTTGTTTTTATTTGCATTTCCTTTACTACCAGGGATGTTGAGCATAAAATTTTATTTTTTAACTTAATTTTAATTTAATTTTCCTAATTTTTTAAATTTAATTCTGTCTAGCTTTCAAGCAAATAGCAATCTAATCAACAAGGTACATCAATACAATGACAATAATGGAAGTACTTTTTGTGCTACAAAGATTTTTCTTCAATTTAAAAGCTGCAGTGTGGGCTGGGGATATGGCCTAGTGGCAAGAGCGCTTGCCTCGTATACTTGAAGCCCTGGGTTCGATTCCCCAGCACCACATATACAGAAAATGGCCAGAAGTGGTGCTGTGACTCAAGTGGCAGAGTGCTAACCTTGAGCAAAAAGAAGCCAGAGACAGTGCTCACACCCTGAGTCCAAGGCCCAGGACTGGCAAAAAAAAAAGCTGCAATGTAGCTACAATAGGAAATGGTTTTCACTACTTTTTTTTGTTTTGTTTTTTGTTTTTTGGGGTTTTTTTTTGGCCAGTTCTGGGGCTTGAACTCAGGGCCTGAGCACTGTCCTTGGCTTCTTTTTGCTCAAGTCTAGCACTCTACCACTTGAGCCACAGTGCCACTTCTGGCTTTTTCTGTGTATATGGTGCTGAGGAATCGAACCCAGGGCTTTATGCATGCTAGGCAAGCACTGTACCGCTAAGCCACATTCCCAGCCCCTCGCTAAGTATTTTTGACATAAAATTTCTAGTATTTCCTCATGAGCTTTCTTTTTTAACATATAATGGAGGAGAAAACTACAAGTAGATAGACAATAATCGGCTAAGCACGTGGATCTTTCGAACCTCTTGTGGAAGATCACATATATCTCTGTTAACAGCCAGTTCTAGTTTCTTCAAGCTGGCACAATTACTCAGTTCCTTGGGGACAGTTTTGATTTTGTTGTAGCTAAGAATCAGTTCCTGAAGCCTAGTAAGTAGTCCTACAAAATAAAACATAGTAGAAAGCAGATGAACAAAATGTTTCCAGCAACAACCAAGTATTATAGGACAGATTTCATATATAATTCACAGTTCTTATTTCCTCCTCTTTTTCTTGTCTGTGCCCTCCCCCGACTTTAAACACTGGACAAGTTTATTAGTGCCATAGGGTGGTAGGAACTCGACTATTTTCATTGAGATATCCTGGGCTGAAGGTGGTTCAGTGGTTGAGTCCTGCTCTAGCATCTGCCAGGCATGGGGTTTGTGCCTCAACACCAAAACCAAAATGTATTGAGTAATTTTTCATCTGGAGGATTTTTTCCCACTGTGCAATGAATATTTTTCATTTTCATTTTCTTTCTCTTCCACTCTCTTTCCTGCCTGCCTGCCTTCCTGCCGCCCTCCCTCGCTCCCTTCTTTCTTCAGTGTTAAAATATATTAGACATTGCCAGAAACCAAGCAGACATCCAGGTACAAAAGAACAAAGGAAAAGTTTATTGCTGGCAAAGGGAATGGCAAGAACCCTTCTCACCAGGGAGGATTGAGAAGAAGTGCGGTCTATTGTCCAGAGTGATAAATATAACCTAGGAGGTCTTAGAGGCGGGGACTTCTGTGTGGATGTGGGAACCAGAGGCTTCACCATGTTGGGCTATGATCGATTGCTGCTTTCAAATGGTAGATATGGGGGGGTCCTGCAACTGCCCAGGCCTGGAGGTCAGTCTAAGGGGGTCTTGTTGCCTTACATGGTCATAAATGTACAAAAGGAGTGCCATCTCAAGGAAGAGGGGGTGGGGGCTACATATTTTGCCGCTCTTTCGATATGGACCTATTGTTGCATAGGAAGGGAACATGCTAAGCTATGGGAGAGGAGACTATCAGGCTTACACAAGGCCTTGTACTCTTGCCTGCCTTTTTCACTCAAGAGCCCAAGCCCCACCTTCACTTCTGGTTTTTTGCTGATTAATTGAAGATAAGATTCTCTTTGATTTGTCTGTCTAAGCTAGCTTCAAACCTCCCTCAGATCTCAGCCTCCAGATGTAATGCAGAAACTGAGTCACAGCCATCCTGGTGCCTGGCTAGGTGCTAGGGGCTGTTGTTTTCACGGACATCCTGGAGGAGCCTAGCCAGGAGTTGGGGGACTGTTGACCCAGCTCCAAGGCCTAGAGCAGAGACAAGCCATTCTTTGAATTGCAGATGCCTGGTTAAAGGAGTAGAGTCAGATGGCCCCACTTTGGGGAATATGTAGGTACCTTGTGTTGTTTAGCCCCAGGAGAGCTCTACTCTTTGTGCTGTATTTCTGTATAATGCTTTGTTGAGGCTTGGTCTCCACCCAGACACCCAACACATGACCTTTGTCTGTGGCCTAGTGGTAGAGTGCTTGCCTAGCATGCATGAAGGCCTGGGTTCAATTCCTCAGCACCACATATATATGTAGATAAAAGCCAGAAGTGGCACTGTGGCTCAAGTGGTAGAGTGCTAGCCTTGAGCAAAAAGAAGCCATGGACAGTGCTCAGGCCCTGAGTCCAAGCCCCAGAAGGTTTTGTAATTGGCCTACCTGCAGACCCAATAAAGACTCCACAATTTGGACTTTCAAGATGTGGCTTCTCGATTTTCTCATGACTGGTTTTATATCTGATTTAAGATATATTTTACCACACAACACTGAGAAACTAGGATTACAGGCATAAGCCACCAGCACCACACTAACTCGTTTTTATTGCCTTCAGCTTGTTGTAAGAGGAATAGCTAAACCAGCAATGTTGTTGCCAAATCTCTAGAACAGTGTCTCCAAACAGACTTTTATCACTTTGGTATCTCATCTGTCATAACCCCAACTAACCCAGAAGCTTGCATCCTTTGAGTTTCAATTTAGATTAAATGTTTACAACATTCTCATGATTCAGGGATATGTATAGGCCACAAGCTTTTTTTTTGTTTGCTTGTATGTTTTGCTTTTTGCCAGTTCTGGGGCTTGAGCTCAGGGCCAGAGCACTGCCCCTGGTTTCTTTTTGCTCAAGGCTAGCACTCTACCACTTGAGCCACAGTGCCACTTCTGTCTTTTTCTATATATGTGATGTTGAAGAATTGAACCTAGGGCTTCATGTATACAAGGCGAGCACTTTACCAGTACGCCATATTCCCAGCCCCACAAGCTTTTTTTTTGTAAGCTTCAAAATAAAACAGTTAGGTAAAACAGCACAGGAATAAAAGCAATCTTTTCTTACCAATTCCTCGAGGTATCTCTGAAATTGAATTTCGAGATAAATCTAGCACAATGAGGTTCTGGAACCTTCCAATGAATTCAGGAATTTTCAATAAACCAGTTCTATGAAGTTGCCATTCCTGTAGTTGATTGAGTTTCAGTAAAGAAGAAGGGAGAGTCTAAAAGAAATGAATCACCACTATATGACTTAAGTTAGATCATTAGCACAATGAGGTGTGATATTAATTAATAAAAGCACTTTGGAGCTGGGCACTGGTGGCTGATGCCTGTGAAGTGATGAAGATAATCTGTTGCTCTGCTAGCTCTCAAAAACAAAGTATTGCTGATACTATCCTGTAGTGTTCAATGTAAAACTTTATTCTGTATTGTTTAATGTAAAACTTTTTCTGACGCTGGCCCTTGCTGTAAAGTTATGTAGTTGTATTTACCCAACTTGCTTTTTTTTTTTTTTTTTGGCCAGTCCTGGGGCTTGGACTCAGGGCCTGAGCACTGTCCCTGGCTTCTTTTTGCTCAAGGCTAGCACTCTGCCACTTGAGCCACAGCGCCACTTCTGGCCATTTTCTGTATATGTGGTGCTGGGGAATTGAACCCAGGGCCTCATGTATACTAGGCAAGCACTCTTGCCACTAGGCCATATCCCCAGCCCCCAACTTGCTTTGAACTTGTTTTGCTCTGTATTGATCCACACCTGTAAACTACTCCTGGAGAGTTTTGTCCTGTTTTGCCACCTCCTTGTTAGATGGTTTCCAGTGAAGATTAAGGCACCCTGACCTGTTGTGACCCACACTTTTCAGAAGTAACAAGCCCCTATAGTTAAGTCAAAGGGAAAATTCCTGTGGTTTTGGCGTATATACGAAGCCTTCTGAGATGGCCAGGACTGTGTCTTGAGATCCTGACCTGCAGTCCTGATGTGCCAGTACTTTCTCGCTCAATAAAATCTTTTTAAAATTTTCCTAATCTGGGGCTGGGGATATGGCCTAGTGGCAAGAGTGCTTGCCTCGTATACCTGAGGCCCTGGGTTCAATTCCCCAGCACCACATATACAGAAAACGGCCAGAAGCGGCGCTGTGGCTCAAGTGGCAGAGTGCTAGCCTTGAGCAAAAAGAAGCCAGGGACAGTGCTCAGGCCCTGAGTCCAAGCCCCAGGACTGGCCAAAATTTAAAAAAAAATTTTTTTTCCTAATCTGAGTGTCTCATTGCATGTTGATCCATGGACCTCCCACAACACCTGTAATATTAGCTATGCAGGAGGCAGAGGTCTAAGGATCACGGTTCAAAGCCAGTCAGGTAGGAAATTCTGTAAGACTCATCTCCAATTAACCACCAAAAGAGCAGAAAGTGAAGCTAGGGCTCAAATGGTTGAGCACCAGTCTTGAACAAACAAGATAAAGGATAGCACCCAGATCTTGCATTTGAACCTACAAAAAAAAACAAACAAACCAAACTTTATAGTTTTTTTTCTAGGTACTCTGTGTTAGTACTAAGTTCTAAGACCTTTATCTTTTTTTTGCTAAAATTCAGACTCCAATTATAGCAGAATAAACAAAGTGACATATCTTGTCAACAATGTACACAAGTTGAAGTTTGTCTCAAAGATTCTGTTCTACTAGGCTTTCCTAGAGTTAATGGGCTAATAAATTGGGAATATTCAACCAGGTGCCAGAGGCTCACATCTGTAATCTTAGCTACTCAGGAGGCTAAGATCTGAGGATCATAGGTTGAAAGCCAGCCCCACATGGACAAATCTGTGAGACTCTTGCCTTCAGTTAACCAGCAAAAAGCCAGAAGTGGAGGTGTAGCATAAATAGTAAGAAAAGAAAAGAGTTCAAGTCCCAAGACTGGCCACATACAAAAGAGATTATCCAAAAGATCTTCTCAATCAGTCATTTAAACTTTTCTTCATTTCAAGGTATTTTAAAGTATCATTAAGCTGGAAATTTTAAAGAGTTTCATGTATTCTAAATTCTATTGATTTTGAATTCAGTGTAAAATAGATTCAAGAGGAAGCAAGGGAGTCAACCATGTAGCTAAAAATACCTATGTACATGCATAAAAATAAATACTTATAAAAATTACAGTATGCTTAATATAGTTAGGTGTGGGGATGGCTATACCTTTAAGACCTGGGACTGCTGGCTGCTAGCCACTCCCACCTCCTTCCTGGTCCGAAACCGGAAGAGGCAGCCTAACCAGCTCCCGCCTCCCAGCTGCAAGCACGTGTGTTGTAGTGGTGGGGGGCGGGGGGTCAGGCGCACAGAGGGCGGTTCTGTGGGAAATGACGTTAGCCCGTTGGGGAGGTCCTATGGTGCTGCTCTTGGATGGACATGCTCATTAGCCTATCGGTAGCACCTGGTCAGTCCCTCTCCTTCCCTTGTCATTACTGCTATAAGTCTGATTGCCCCTCCCTTGAATAAACAGAAAGCTCCTGAAGCTTACTCCGAAGTGCCCATGCATACCTGTCTTCCTTGGCGAGTATAGGGAGGGGGAGGGCATTCTCGCAACCACACGCCAGCCGAGGCTATCTGTGGCCCCATTCCACCTTGGATCACCTGCAGGTCAGGCAGCCAAGGGCGAGAGTGATAGGGAACACATAAGGGGATAAAAGGCTTTGTCTCTCCACAAAGGAGAGGATAGATTTAGCCCAGCAGTTAAAGAGGGAAAGAACATGAATCAGGAGTCACCCCTAACAAAATAATATTATCCATTCTATTTCATGAAGCTTTAATCAATCATTTCTAAAAGAAATGATAGCCAGATAGTCATCTTAAAAAAAAAAAAGAAAAAGAAAATGAGGGCTGGGACTGTGGGTTAGTGGTAGAGTGCTTGCCTAGCATGCATGAAGCCCTGGGCTCAATTCCTCAGTACCACACACACAGAAAAAGCCAGAAGTGGTGCTGTGGCTCAGGTGATAGAGTGCCAGCCTTAAGCAAAAGACGCTCAGGGAGAGTGCCCAGGCTCTGAGCTCAAGCCCCAGGAGTGGCAAAAAAAAAAAAAAGAAAAGAAAAGAAAATGAGAAATTACATATTATAAAGGTTAGGAGGGCTGGGAATATGGCCTAGTGGTAAAGTGCTCGCCTCATATATATGATGCCCTGGGTTTGATTCCTCAGTACCACATATATAGAAAAAAAAAGCTGGAAGTGGCACTATAGCTCAAATGGTAGAGTGCTAGCCTTGTGCAAAAAGAAGCTAGGGACAGTGTTCAGGCCCTGATGTCAAGCCCCAGGACTGGCAAAGAAAACAAAACAAAGGTTAGGAGAAATATCACAAATGACTTGAGCTTAAGTAGCAAATAATTTAAAGAAATTGTTTTCTACTAGTATTGGGGCTTGACTCAGGGCCTGGACAGCGTCCCTCAGCTTTTTTGCCCAAGGCTGGTGCTCTACCACTTGACCTATACCTCTACTTCCTACTTTTTGCTGATTGATTGAAGATAAGAGTCTCGTGGACTTACCTGGCTGGCTGGCTTTGAATCTAAATAATCAGGTATATTACAGGCATGAGACACCAGTGCTCAACAACAAATTATATTTTTGCAACATAAATTTATATGTCTCTTTCCTATTCTTCTTGGTGCCCAAATTGATTTGGTGTTTTTTTGTTTTGTTTTGTTTTTTTCCAGTCTTGGGGCTTGAACTCAGGGCCTGAGCACTGTCCCTGGCTTCTTTTTGCTCAAGGCTAGTACTCTACCACAAACCACAACTCCACATCTGGCTTTTTGGTGGTTAATTGGAGGTAAGATTCTCACAGACTTTCCTGCCTAGGCTGGCTTTGAACTGTGATCCTTAGATCTCAGGATTATGGGAGTGAGCCACCAGAACCAGCTATTATAATCTTAATTACAAAGTCTTGGAATAATTTTCTCAACTCTCCAAGAACAAAAGGTGCAAAATCATAAGTTTCTTCTCTAGAATTTACCTTCCATTCTTCTTTTTCTATCTTCAAAATGACTCTTCCATCTTCTCTGGTGACCTTTTCTTTTAGTTTAGTTAAGCTCACTCGTTCCTCCCAAATCCGGGCTAGTCTAAGAGACCAAACAATCACTTTAGTTCCCAAGTACTGGCATAGATAGCTGTCATTGTTGTGTGGATATCGGGCAAGAATTGATTTTGCAAGGTTTATAAAAGCAGGGGCTGGGAATGTAGCCTAGTGGCAAGAGTGCTTGCCTCCTATACATGAAGCCCTGGGTTTGATTCCCCAGAACCACATATATAGAGAAAATGGCCAGAAGTGGTGCTGTGGCTCAAGTGGCAGAGTGCTAGCCTTGAGCAAAAGGAAGCCAGGGACAGTGCTCAGGCCCTGAGTCCAAGGCCCAGGACTGGCAAAAAATAAAAAATAAAAAATAAATTTATAAAAGTTATCAGTACCCTAAATGTCCTGAGGTAACAGTGAGTTACCTCCCACTCCTTTGTGAATTGTCATTTGTGGTTATTTCCTCTCCCTTTGCCCAACATTCAAACTTTTAAAGAAAACCTGTACCTAAATGATTAAGATGTTAGCTGATAATCTTTCTTCAGATTATTTATTTTTTGCTGGGGATGAAACCCAGAGTCTCAATCATGCTAGGCAAGGCTCTCCTGTCTTCTCTTAGATTTACAGCCCCTCCAACATCTGGAGACTTTCAGAGAAAGAGGGTCATTAATGACAATGACAGTTTCCTTTGAGATTCTCTTTAAACAGGCCCTGCCTTGGGATGCCCTCTTTGTTTTGATAGAATATAATATGAGCAAGAATCTTGCTGAGGGGCTGGGAATATGGCCTAGTGGCAAGAGTGCTTGCCTCATATACATGAAGCCCTAGGTTCAATTCCCCAGCACCACATATATAGAAAACGGCCAGAAATGGCACTGTGGCTCAAGTGGCAGAGTGCTAGCCTTAAGCAAAAAGAAGCCAAGGACAGTGCTCAGGCTCTGAGTCGAAGGCCCAGGACTGGCAAAAACAAAAAAACAAAACAACAACAAAAAGAATCTTGCTGAGCAAATTTGGTGAACATCCCTTGCTTTTACTACCTAGCCACTTTTCTTCAGCAATAATCCTATCCAGTTACATCAGCCAGAAATCCCATTCTGACTCCTCTTAACATGTTTCCATCCACTCCCTCCCCTGCCTCCTGCCTGCAAATCACCCTTTTATTTATTTGTTGCAGTCAGAGTTGAGTCTAGTTCCTCTCCACCACTATAAGACTCTCTGAAAGCGAAAACTATTATAATTGGCAAAATATAAGCATAGTACATTTCACAAGCATAGCTTTATTTATAAAAGAGGAAACTCTGGAAAATGAAGGCCTAAGTGAATGTAATACCCACTGAGTCAGATCAAGGTGTGAATATCAGTTCTGCATTAATTGGCAATGTGATCCTTGAAAAGACACATTGGCCTGTCCCTTGGGTTTTTCTACTTGCAACGGAGAAAAATAATAGTATTTATATGTGGCCAAGACTACTCATCATCCTCTAATAATTTTTATGCCTTAAAAAAATAATTTTATGCCTTTTTCCCAATAATGGGTCCTCTGGTGGGTATAATGGTGCATACCTGTAGTCCCAGTACTCAGAAAGCTGAGGCAGGAGGCTTTTAGAGTTTGAGGCAAGCCTGGGCTACACAGCAAGTTTCTATCTTAAAAAAAAATCCTTTAAATTAACTAGGCACTAGACATTTAACCATTCACTCTTTTTTGCAGCTACAAATAAGTGATGTGAAGTTTTGCCAATGGACTATTAGAAGTGTGTTCGTTTTCTTTGAAGGGCAACTTCCTGCTGGCTGGAAGTGCATGTGATGGCTGAAGTTGCCCATCTATTTTGGGAGAAGGTGGGAGAGGAGGCAGAACTTTAAGAATGGAAAACCATGTATAGTTGGGAGGTAAAGGAGAGGGCTTTAAGTGTCTGATTCGGTGGAATTGCTATTGCAGTTCTGCAGTGCTTGTTCACAGTGAACAGAAAGTGGAGCAGTGGCTCATGCTTGTCATCTCAGCTCCTCGGGGGGTGAGATCTGAGGATCACAGTTCAAAGGCAGTCCAGGCAGGAAAATCTATGATACTCTTATCTCCAATTAACCACCCAAAAGCAGGAAGTGGAACTGTGGCTCAAGTGGTAGAGCACCAGCCTTGAGTAGAAAAAAGCTTAGGGACAGCATCCAGGCCCTGAGTTCAAGCACTGGAACCAAATTAAAGAAAAAAGTGATCAGAACTTATATAGGCTATTGTTCTGTTTTTGTTCTCTCACAGAACAACCTAATACAGCAAACCCATGGCATCACCGGATGTATGGCTCCCATGAAACCACCACTGATTGGTGAAATTGCACATGTGCAGGATGAACAGCATTCGATGTCTGACTCATTTCCCCCATCTGATGGCTCAATATCCATTCAACAAATCTTAGATGTTCACTTTATCACTTATACTAAACACACTAACTTTTGATTTGCTTTGGTGTCCCATTTACTCTTATGGAGGTTTATTTTCACAAAACTAAGGTCAGGGAAGTGTTCAGCAGATCATAGAATGACTCAAACACAATAGAGGGCCGGGCCTTGCACACAGCCGACTCTGTGGTGCTACATAATGCATATGGAGGAAGTAAACATTTTTCTTAAATTTCTCTTGATTTAAAAAAAAAAATCTTTTGACCATGCCTGGGCCCAAACCACATGATTGAATAAGGCATAAATAAACAAATAGAGCAAGCTTACTGTACAAATTATGTTATTTCAGCAAGTTGAAAAGGATTAAATACAACAAATAAACTAGATAGCTGGGCATTGGCAGTTCAGGCCTGTAATCCTAGCTAGTCAGGAGGCTGAGATCTGAGGATTGCGGTTCAAAGGCATCCTGAGCAATAAAGTCCATGAGACTCTTATCTCTAATTAACCACCAGAAAATTGGATGTGACGCTGTGGCTCAAAGTGATAGAGCGCTAGCCTTAAAGAGTTCAAGCCCATGACAGGTAAAAAATAATTAATTAATTTAAAAAATAGACCAGCCAGCAAAGTTTCTAGAAATAAGTGCTACTATCACTTTTTATTTTGTTAGCATGTTTGTTGGCTTTGCATGGAAAGAATGAGAACCTCACCCTGATCTTTTTGTGTGTGTCAGAACTGGGGCTTGAATTCAGGGCTTGGATGCTACCCCTAAGCTTTCTGTTGTTATTGTTGTTCAAGGCTTGTGCTCTATCACTGAAGCTATAGCTTCACTTCCAGATTTCTTTTGGGGGGGGAGGGGTGATGGTTAGTTGGAGATAAGAGTCTCCTTTATTTCCTAGGCTGGTTTTCAACTGAGAGCCTCAGATCTCAGGAGTAGCTAGGATTATAGACATGAGCCATCAGGGCCCAGAGTCTAATCACGTACATTTGCCAGATGCAAATTGTGGCTTATCAATAACCTTTCACCTATTTGATTTATTTGGTTATCTGTCTATCTATCTATCTATCTATCTATCTATCTATCTATCTATCTATCTATCTGTCTGTCTATCTATGAATGAATGGCAAAGTCTCACTCTGTATCCAAAGCTGGCGTCACAATCTCTATCTTCCTGCCTCAGTCTCTCAAAGTGCTAAGATTACAGGCATGTGCCACCATGACTGACTCTCCCTTATTCTTTAGTGGAAGAATACCAATTGTTACCCTACTCCCAAGCAATCATGGAATACATCTTGATTTCAATCACATTTCTCTGCAAGGTAACTGCCTGGGGTGTACAAATGACCCAATTCTGGCCATTGAAGGAGTTTACTGGAGGGACCTGAGAAACATCTCCTCACTCTTAAAGATAAAAGAAAGCAAGTTCTGGATGGCTTGGTTGTAATCCTAGCTACCTAGGAGGCTGAGATCCAGAGGACCAAAGTAAGATCCAAGGCAAGCCTAGGCAGAAAAATCCCTCAGGCTCCACTTTCAAAATAACCAGCAAAAAGTCCAACTGGAAGCATGGCTTGATTGGAAGAGCACCAGTCAAGCAAGTAAGAGGCCCTGAGTTCAAACTCTGCTATAGCCCGAACAAAAGAACAAATGAATGAAAAAGAAGTTTCTTTTGAAAACATCAAATTGCTTGGCTGTGATGTTGGCAAATGCTCTGGTCATCTTGGAAGGTTGAGGGCCTTTCACACAAACCCCAAGCTGGCAGCCTGGGATGGCAGTGGAAAGTAAGAACAAAGCCTAGTTTGCCAGCATGGAGGTTCTGCTCTGACTACTTTTGAATCTGTCTTACTTTTCAATTGCCTAGCTAGGCCTTTTATACTGAATTTTCTGTGACTTGCTAAGTTATATGAATACATTTACTATTTTAAAAGAAAACCTAATGACTGAGAATTTGTATGTGGAATCTAGGAGAAAAAGGACTGTTCTTGTAAAAATCAGTGGCACAATCAGGAAAGTAGGTAAGATATGGAAGAGGCAGAGGATATGAGAGCCATCAAACGTAAATATAGCCCCAATCTAGAAATCAGGCGATCTTCAGGAGCCATAGCTGGAACTTACAGCTATTCAAGTAGCTAGAAATTTGTAGTACCTTCTATTGCCAGATTTTTTCTGGGTGTGTGTGCTGAGGGTTGAACTCAGGCTTTTTGTGCTCTTTTTGCTCATGGCTGGCCCTCTATCACTTGAGCCACACCTCTACTTTCAACGTTTTTCTGAATTATTGCAGATAAGAGTTTCAAAGACTTTTCTGCTTAGGCTGGCTTTGAAGCTTGTGAACCAATGTCACCTGCTACTTTTCATCTTTCCCTCTAGTACTGGATTATGGATTCAGGCCCTTTTACTTGCTAGGGAGGTGCTTAGCACTTGACCTCCATGCTTCTAGTGTTTACTTCTTGTTTTAGATACTAAAAAAAAAAAAATAATACCGAATAACAATCCTGAAAATGAGGGTGACTGATACCATTCAAACTGGTGAATGTTACACAGCACCTACCACAAGGCATGACCACCATTTCCACATACAAACACTTTTTACAAAATTGGCAGTGGGGCTTGAGCACAAGGCCTTGAGCTCTCATTTGGCTGTTTCATCAAGTCTGGCACTCTACCACTGAGTACTTAGTAAATAAGCTTCTATAATGTTGAGATTATGAATGTTCACTAATTCAAAATAACAAAGGTGTCATAGCAGGAGGCTGGGAATATGGCCTAGTGGCAAGATTGCTTGCCTTGTATACATGAAGCCCTGGGTTCGATTCCTCAGCACCACATATATAGAAAAGGCCAGAAGTGGCACTGTGGCTCAAATGGTAGAGTGCTAGCCTTGAACAAGAAGAAGCCAGGGACAGTGCTCAGGCCTTGAGTCCAAGCCCCAGGACTGGAAAAAAAAAAAAAAGCGTCATAGCATACTTGTGTTGGAATTCCTTCTCTCGCTTCAGATCTTCCTTGTGTTTCTTTATTCTTTTTTCCCAAACTTCCTTTGCAGCATGAAACACTCCAGTGCAAACCACGTTCTCTGTCATGATTTCTCTACATTGTCAGTAAGGCATCAACTTCATGAAGGTTTGAATAGCAGGATCACAGTGAACCACTCAGAAAGAACCTAATAGATGGTGCCATAGGAGGGTGAGAAGCAATGTGTTTAGAATGTTCATCAAATACCTTGATAATCATACTAGATAATGTGTGCTGAACACTGTTTCAGAAACTGTTCAGATTGGTTTTTGGATTATTTTGTTTGCTTGTTTTCTCTCTTCTCTCTCTCTCTCTTCCTGCCTCTCCCTCTCCCTCTCTCCCTTTCTCCCTCCCCCCCTTCTCTTTTGCACCAGAACTGAGGCTTGAACTTAAGGCCTTGTGATCTCACTTGGCCTTTTCACTCAAGGCTGAGTTTCTACCACTTGAGTCACACAACTTCCAGCTTTTTGGTGGTTCATGGTAGATAAGTGTCTTTCAGATTTGTTTGCTCAGGTTGGCTTTGAACCTCAATCTTCAGAGCACAGCCTCCTGAGTCGCTAGGATTACAGATGAGAGCCTCAGCCTCTCTCATTCCCAGTGGTTAGTTGGTTTCTGAGACAGAGTCTCACAGTGTTGCTCGGTCGGTCTCAGACTCAGAGATTCAAACAGTCCTTTCACACGAGCCTCCCAAATAACCAATACAGGCATCCACCACCAGACCTTATGACTATTGTGTATATTTTACATGTCATATTTCCCTTAAAAACCCTTATGTAAAATACTACAATTCAAATATTTTCATGGAACATTTAGAAATGGAGAAGTGCACATGAAAAGCATGCTGGGGTATCCTTTTCTGCAGTAGGGTATTGGTGAGGATGACCTTTTGTGGAAACTTTAGTTCAGTGACTGAAAGGAGATTTGGGACCAAATCAGTTTGGATCTATCTTGTAACATTCACACACTTTGAGCCAGCAATTCTATTAAAAAATAAACAATACATAAAAATAGATGTACTCAGTACTGACTTATGAGATGGCAATCCCTCTGTACATCACCTCTATAAAAACAATAAAAATTAATTTAAAAAAAAAGAATATTTGTGACATTTAAGAAAGTTCCTTAGGACCAGGTGCTGCTCGCCCCTGTAATGCTAGCTACCCCAGAGGCTGAGCTCTGAGGATTGTGGTTCCAAGCCAGCCTGGGCAGGAAGGTCTGTAAGACTCTTATCTCCAATTAACGAGCAAAAACCTGAAAGCTCATCAGAAATAAGTATCTCAAGGACTTTCCTGCCTGGGTTGGCTTCAAATGATCTCAGCTTCCTGAGTAATTAGGATTACAGGTGTGAGCCACTGGCACCTGGCTCAGACCAATGTTCCTGATGAACATAAACACAAAAATTGTCAACCAAGCACTCCCAATCCAAACTCAACAACCCATTTTTAAAAATTCATGTACCGGGCTGGGGATATGGCCTAGTGGCTAGAGTGCCTGCCTCATATTCATGAGGCCCTGGGTTCGATTCCCCAGCACCACATATACAGAAAACGGCCAGAAGCGGCGCTGTGGCTCAAGTGGCAGAGTGCTAGCCTTGAGCGGGAAGAAGCCAGGGACAGTGCTCAGGCCCTGAGTCCAAGGCCCAGGACTGGCCAAAAAAAAAAAAAAGTCATGTACCATCATCGGGTGTTTTTATTCCAAGAATGCAAATTCATAAACAGAATACAACACGTATATAGAATCACAGATTCATTTCAGTAAGTGCAGAGAACCCATCAACAAAAATCAATCTCCCTCCATAAAATGTTGAAGAAACGAGGCCTAAAAGGATCATGCCTTGAAATAATAAGGGCTACATAAGACAAACCTATAACCAACATCACACAAAAAGCTAAGGAGAACAAAGATGGAATGAATGTCCTCACTCAAGTGGCAGATCCAGGATGTCTGGTTAAGTCTTAATCAGGTCACTGTGTCCCTGATGACTCATTTCCCAGCCTATGCTCCACTGTCTGGTCCTTGCCAGGCTGTAGCACAAGGAAGAATATGGTGACACTTCTATGAACAGTTCATTTGCACAGATGAGCCAGCAAGGTACAGATGATGACAAGGAACAGTTTAGGACAGCCAGTGCCTTTGGGCCTATAGGAAGAAGTTGGAGGTAGTTTTGCTGAATTACAAAGAAGAAAGGAAGTTTTTTTTTTTTTTATTTCATGGTCAATAAAATATTTCACCTTAAAGTTGGATGTTGCCATTATGGACTTTTGATTCAGAAATTAATATTTTGCCTATTTGTTAACTGTAGATGCATTCAAATTAGAAAAGGTATTTTTTAAGTCCCCGAGATTTGAATGAAAGAGAAATGATTTTAGTTATGTGCTTATTTCTCTAGGCTGAGAATTGAACCTTGGGGGATCTCAATAGGCTAGACAAGAGAAACTTTTAAAAGTGGATGTTTGTGTTGTAAATATGCTTGTAAAATCCAGATCCTATGTTATATTGATATTTAAACAATGTAATTCCAAATGTGGTAGGGCAGGTCTGAAATCTTAGCTTATTGGGAGGCTAAGACTGCAGGATCACTTGAGCTCCAAAATTCAAGGCCATCCTAGGCAACATAGTATAATCTCGTTTTGTGTGTGTGTGTGTTTACATATATTTTAACCAAGAAAGACAATAAAAATAGGGATATAGCTTTATGAAGATGTAAAAGAACTTAAAATAAAAGCTAAACAAGAATGTGAGGCCCTCACAATAGCTCAGCAGCTATGTACATATGATTATATAAGTTGAGGCTAAGCAAAATGAACTCCAAGAGATGGAAACAGGAAGATTTTATTGTTTTCATTGTGTTTAATATACTAGGTGAATTTCCTTTGGCGTACCCCCTGTGGTCACTGTATATGATTTTGCTACTCTGGATATTGTATATATGCTTATCTGAACTAGGTAAGGGAAAGAAAAATGAGGGAGGGTGTAACAAGTAAGACAAGAAATGTACTCACTACCTTATTATGTAACTGTACTCCCTCTGTACATCACCTTGTCAATAAAATTTAATTTAAAAAGAATGTGAGGCCCTAAATTCAAGCAATCATACTGGCACACACATGCGCACACATACACACACACACATACACATATATACATACATATATACACACACACAAAAGATCAAACAAAAACCTTGAGGGTACATGTACTAATAATCTAATTACCTGGGCATATTCCATATAATTTCTTACTCTCATATATTAGCAATATTGAAATATTTTATTACTTTAAATAACAGCAAATAATAATGTATCCAATGCCTAACGTATGAAACTGTAACCTCTCTGTACATCAGTTTGATAATAAAAATTTGAAGAAAAAAAAACAGCAAATAATGAAAACTATTCTTAAAGCCCTAACTACCTACGTGTGTGTGTATTGTACTAGATATATAACCATTCATCAGTCACTGGTGAATTCGTTTCCTCATTTGCCATTCTGTTTCGGTCATCTATTACTTTGCACTTGATGGCAGATTTCCCTCAGAAGAGAACCAACCTCTAACACAAGATCTCTGCCTAGACTTTGATTGACATGTAATTGGAACGCATATAGGACATCCAGGAGGTGGGCAGGGCAGTGACAACACAGGGGAGGTCAGCTTCTTAGAGGGGAAAAAAGACCAAAGAAACACAAGCCTGTACAGAAAAGCATGACACCCCCACCCCCACCCCCCACAAAAAGATTCATCCAAGTTTAGTTGTACATTCTGGCAATTACAGACACCAGAAATTGATCATCAGCGAACTATATATGAAGAACAGAGAAAAACTGGTTATGAAAAATACTTACCAGTGCTGGTAGACACTGAAGCCAGTGTGCCCAAAGTTAGTGATTATCAGTCAGCAAGGAATGGATTACAGGGTGATTTTTGTTGTTGTTGTTTGTTTCCAGTGTGGCTGCAAATGCCTACAGTTCTCAGGGAGGCTGTAACCCAGTGACATGTAATGTCAGCCGACTTCTAATTTTAGTTCATAGACGAGGCCGAGAATAGCAAGAATCCCATGGGTTGGTGTGCACAGGATCAAGTGATAAGCGATATGCCTGTAAAATGCTGTTCCACACGTGCAATAAGATGACCAGGCACAACTGCTTCTAAGCTCCAGAAAAGAATTCCTATTCCAAGTCCTTGTACTTTGTACAACCTGAACATTAGGAAGTGCTTTATGGAATCCAATGACTCTATTTCAAGCAGGGAAACAGAAATACAACAAAAATTCTACCTAGTAACTGAGAGGCCTGCAAATATCTGAACTAACTGTAGATACTCAGATAAAGGATACAAAGTGAGTATGTGGGTAAAGATGAATAATGGAGGAACGCCAAACTTCATCTGGATCATTTCTTTTTTTCTTCTTTTCTCCTTCCTTCTTTCTGCTTTCTTTCCTTATTTTATTTCTTTCTTCATTTCTCTTTTTTCTTTCTTTCCCTTTCTTCCTTTGCTCCTTCCTTCCTTCCTTCCTTTCCTTACTTTCTTTTTTTTAATAATAGGAATTTAATCCAGAGTCTTGCATATCTGAGCTATACTTTTTCTCACAAGGATTTAATTACCCTTCAACTTAGGTGCTCTCTCTTAGCTTTTTTGCTCAAGGCTAGTGCTCTACTTTTTGACCCCCAAACTCCACTTCTGGCCTTTTGGTGGTTCACTAGAGAGAAGTGTTTCGCAGACTTTGCTGCCTTGGCTGGCTTGAGAATCACAATCCTCAGATCTCAATCTCCTGGAAGTAGCTAGGATTATAAGGATGAGCTACCAGCACTGGGCTTGAGGTCAAATATTTAAGAAAACATATTACAATACATTTGATTTAAATTTAATATTAATAAATGAGCATAACCTTCAACGTCCATTGGTCTGAGTGCCAGGACCTAGGCTGCTTTCTCAGCACCCTAGTTCAGCCCTCCCTTTTCTCCCAATTGGCCACTTCCTCCTTGTTTTGGCCAAAGGCAAGATCTAGCACTCTGTGGGGTGTTGGACACGCTGCCAGGCCTTCCAGGTCCCAGAGCACCTGATGCACCCGTGATGTGCCTTTGCCCATTAGCTACATGGGCCCAGACACAGTCTGTAGAGGCAGAGAGGTATAGGAAGGAGAAGCTTGATTGAGCACAAGCCCTTGGGATCTCGAAAGTCATTAGGGTCCCAGAGGGGTGTGCAGCAACAAAGGCAGAGTTCCTCTCCTAAGGACTGCTTCAGTGAAGGTCCCAGAGAGCTGAACTAAACTCCTGTGCTCTCCCCACAGTCTTCTGCATCTGCAGTTTTAGCCAACCTTAGGTTTTGTTTTGTTTTTTTTTTTGGTCATGGGGCTTGAAGTTGGGGCCTGGTGCTGTCTCTGAGCTCTTTGTGCTCAAGGCTAGTGCTCTAGTACTTTGGGCCACAACTTCCAGTTTCCTGATGGTTAATTAGAGATAAGAGTCTCACAGACTTTCCTGACAGGGCTGGCTTTGAACCGCCATCCTCAGATCTCAGCCTTGTGAGTAGCTAGGACTACAGGAGTAAGCACTAGTGCCCAACTCAATCTTCTTTTTCTTGATCTCTAAATTTGGTTTTGTTTTGTTTTGTTTTTTGGCCAGTCCTGGGCCTTGGACTCAGGGCCTGAGCACTGTCCCTGGCTTCCTTTTGCTCAAGGCTAGCACTCTGCCACTTGAGCCACAGCGCCACTTCTGGCTGTTTTCTGTATATGTGGTGCTGGGGAATCAAACCCAGGGCCTCATGTATACGAGGCAAGCTCTCTTGCCACTAGGCCATATCCCCAGTCCCTGATCTCTAAAATTTGGGTAAACTACTCTGAAGAAAGGCATTGATTGAATGCATCTCTACACACAACTCACTCCAAATTCAAAGCTGGGGATTGTTTATCTCCTGAACCCAGTTTGGGCCTCCATTGAGACTCCTTTGGTTCTGAGTGTCAAACTCAGCTGCTCCTGGCCAGCTGTGGAGGCACAGGGACTAGGCCAGGTCTCCTGCCAGCTGGTGCTCTCACCCGACTCTGTCGGGTCCCTGGGACCTGAGGAGAAGCTTCATCAGTGTTGGCTGGGGGTTCTGCCTGGTTGTCTGCATCTCAATTTAACTACCCTCCCCAGCAGCTGCTGCTCTGTGTCTCGGTACATTAAACTTTTCCTCCCCTCTCGGAAGTGAATGGTGTTCTTTATCCAGCTGAGACATCCAACAGTCAGGCTTCTAAACTGCTCCAGCTTAGAGTATACTTTAGGGTGCAAGGCCAGAGGTCTAAGGCTTAGGGATGCAAGGTAGGGATACAATGCCAGGAATGCAAGGCTAAGGTGCAAGGCCAGTGCCCAGGGGTCTCGGGAAGTCTGTCACTCCTGGTTGTCGCTGTGCTTTTTCCTTTCTTGGTTCCACTCTGTAGGGATAAATGTAGGGTGAGACTGAGTTCTGCAGACACCCAGGCAGGGAGGGTGCAGTCAGGAAATACTCTGATTCCATTCTCAGGGTGCCTCAATGTTGGCAAACAGAAGGCCAGAAGAGCCACCTAGGAGATTGCCCAGCGCCTCTATCACGGTGCTGGGTGAAGGCCATTGCCTGGCCTCCTGGCTGCCTCCCCAACCCCAAGCACTACATTTCCAAGGCCACAAACTTGCAGTCCTGACCTCCTTGGCCTCCTAGGCCTTCCCAGGCCAACAGGCAGTGGTCTCATCTTCCTCATAGGTCCTGAGCAAGAGAGCTGGCAGTGTCTCTGTGGTGCAACAGGTTAGCACATTTGGCTGTTGGTCAAAAGGTTTGTGGTTCAAGCCCACTCCAGGTCCTCAGCTGTCCATTTTTAGGAGCGGAATCACATGGACTTTTCTGTCAATCTACATTTGTATCCATAGAATGGATGGGGATGGGAATGTGGCTTAGTGGTAGAGTACTTGCCTTGCATGCATGAAGCCCTGGGTTAGATTCCTTAGCATCACATAAACAGAAAAGGCTGGAAGTGGCATTGTGGCTCAAGTGGCAGAGTCCTAGCCTTGAGCAAAAGAAGCTCAGGGACAGTGCCCAGGCCCTGAGTTCAAGTCTCAGGACTGGCACACACACACACACACACACACACACACACACACACACACACACACCTGCTGCTGCCTAATTTCTGACTTTAAAACTCATTGGGTGTTGAAAATGAACTATACAGGGCTGGGAATGTGGCCTAGTGGCAAGAGTGCTTGCCTCCCATACATGAAGCCCTGGGTTCAATTCCCCAGCACCACATATACAGAAAATGGCCAGAAGTGGCGCTGTGGCTCAAGTGGCAGAGTGCTAACTTTGAGCAAAAAGAAGCCAGGGACAGTGCTCAGGCCCTGAGTCCAAAAGCCCCAGAACTGGCAAAAAGAAAAAAGAAAATGAACTATACAACTTGTGGTCATGGACAGAAAAGAAAAACTGGATGAGAGAGAAGAAAGGGCTGAGGCTGGGAATGTGGCCTAGTGGTAAAGTGTGTGCCTCGTATACATGAAACCCTGGATTCGATTCCTCAGCACCACATATATAGAAAAAGCCAGAAGTGGCGCTGTGGCTCAAGTGGTAGAGTGCTAGCCTTGAACAAAAAGAAGCTAGGGACAGTGCTTAGGCCCTGAGTTCAAGCCCTAGGACTGGCAAAAAAAAAAAAAAAAAAAAAAAAGAAAGGGGTCATATTGTCCAAAAAGAAATATACTCAGTATGTGACTTATGAAATGGTAATTTCTCTGTACATCACCTTTATAATAACAATAAAAATTAATTTCTAAAAACAATATTTGAGTTACTAAAAAATACTCATTGGGGCCAGGAGCTGGTGGCTTACACCTGTATTCCTAGTTATTAAGGAGACTGAGGTCTGAGGATCATGGTTCCAAGCCAGCCTGGGCAAGAAAGTCTGTAAGACTTATCTCCAATTAACTGCCAAAAACTGAAAATGGACAGTGGCTCAAAGTGGTAGAGCGCTAGTCTTGGGCAAATAAACAAGGGACAGTGCCCCAGACCGATAATAACAACAAAACTTACTGAGAACTTCTGCAGGGACCCCCCCCCCCCCCGGAATAGCATTGATTTATAATTTTTTTGTTTTTGTTGCCAGTTCCGGGGTGTGGACTCAGGGCCTGAGCACTGTCCCTGGCTTCTTTTTGCTCAAGGCTAGCACTCTACCACTTGAGCCACAACGCCACTTCTGGCTTTTATTTATATATGTGGTGCTGAGAAATCGAACCCAGGGCTTCATGTATACAAGGCAAGCACTTTACCACTAGGCCATATTCCCAGCCCAATAGCATTGCCCCTCCCAGGATGAGGTCTCTCCTTACCCGGTATGAGATATTCATTTGAGATGGGTCAAGCTGGTGAAATGGCAAGGGTGAGAGGGTGGACAATTGAACTAGAACACAGATACTACTCCAGTTGACTGGTGAGGCCCCATCCTCCATGATTCCAGCAGGTATCTGCTTGGTTATGCTTAGTGCCAACTGTTTATCTCTTCAAATAGTTGGTTCTTACTGCAACCCAACAAGTTTCTCAGGAATGGGGTCAATTATCCCTCCTATGTAGAGAGGCAAGGGGTATAGTTTGGTTTGAGAGAGGAGGGGTGAACAATTTTGTGGGAGAAGTTTAGACTTTTTTGTGTGTGTGTGTCAATTGTGGGGTTTGAAATCAGGCCTGAGCGCTGTCCCAGGGCTCTTTTGATCAAGTCTAGTGCTCCATCATGTTGAGAGCCACAGCTCCATTTCTGGTTTTCTGGTGGTTAATTAGAGATAAGAGTTTCATGGACTTTCCTGCCAAGCTGCTTGAAACTGCGATCCTCGGATCTCAGCCTTCTGAGTAGCTAGGATTACAGGTATGAGCCACCAGTGCCCAGCTTATTTTAGACTCTTGTCAGAAATAGCAATGACAAGGTCTTCCATATTTCTCTGGACCACATAGAGAGATCACGCATTCTATGAGGTCAACCCAAGGAGCTTTCTCTGGCCTTCAGGGCTGCACAAGCACAAGTCACTTTTATTTAATGCACAGAGTATTTAATCCATTTCACACATACATAGTCTACTTGCACCTAGTCTCAACTTCTATGGTGTCCCAAGTCAGGATATAGTAGACACTTGAACCTCCATGTTCACTGCTGCACTATTCACAATAGCCAAGTTATATAAACAGCCCAGATGCCCTACAATAGATAAAGTAGATCAGTAAAACGTGATACACATACACAATGGAATTTTAATCATCTATTAGAAAGAATAAGATTATGTCATTTGCAGGGAAATGGATGGATCTAGACCAAATTATGCTAAGTGAGGTAAGCCAGGTTCATCGAGACAAATGGTACATGTCTCATAGATGGCAGCTAGATCTAACATATAACTGGACATGATAACCTATACAGGACTCTAGGACTTCATGCACTAACAGTGAGACTAAAGGAGGATACTCTTAGGGGAGGAGCCCAAAGGTGTAACTCCTCTGAACATCTAAAATACTGTTTATCAAAACAAATTCCAGAAAACAGAAACACAGAACTTTTGTCGTAGTTGTTTGAGTTTGTTTTTTTTTTGTCTTTTTAGGGGCGGAGGCAAAAAGCAGATGCAGAAATGGAGGAATGATGAATCAATGCAGTCATGATATTCAGTATACTAAGGGGAAAAATGAACTATGTGAAACTTGTGGGCAGGCATGGGAGGAGAAACAGAGAAAGTGAAGGAATGAGTGATACTGCCCAAAAAGAATTTCTCTGTTTACTTATGAAATGGTCACCCTTCTTCTGTACAATACCTTAATAATAACAATAAAATTATATTTAAAAAAGAAAATTAGCTGTTCTCAAATATTTTTTTCAACATTCTCCCCAACAGACTATTGAGCAATATTTAAGGAGGCTCCTTAAGCTCTGTAGTTGTTGTTGTGTTGTTTCCCTAGACCTAGAATTCTTACTCCCCTTTTTTTTTTCAATTCACTGTGACTTTATTTTAGCACTTATGTAATTATACTTGAGCTAGCTAAGCATTAGTCCCCATTTTTGTTTTGTTTTATTTTGCCAGTCCTGGGCCTTGAACTCAGAGCCTGAGTTTCCTGGCTTCTTTTTTCTCAAGGCTAGCATTCTACCACTTGAGCCACAGTCCCACTTCTGGATTTTTCTATATATGTGGTGCTGAGGAATTGAACCCAGGGTTTCATGTATATGAGGCAAGTACTCTTGCCACTAGGCCATATTCCCAGGCCAGTCCCCATTTTTGGCAGGTCTCGGTGACTAAGTTTGCCTGGGCATGCAATATCACCCCAATACACTTACTGGAGATTTTTTTTGTGCATCCATTTTGTATTTAATGCCTGCTACTGGAGGTTTCTTGCACCCCTGGAGATTGCTTCCTAGGTCTCCAATGTTTTGATCTTCCCTAGTGGGAGAATGATAACATTCCAGTCACACACACACACACACACACACACACACACACACACACACACGCACACACACACGCACATAAAGCATTATTATACATATTATCTTAGTTTGATTCAACTTTTCCCTCACTACTACTACAAGTGGGGCACCAACCAGGTGATTCCATGAATGAAAAACACCTCATGTACATTCTATTTATATTAGGGCCAAGATGGTAAAGTCTTCCTTCCACACTGCTCCTAACTTGTCAGGAAGATGTCATCTATATTTCTCTTCTCAAGAAAAGCAACACTGGAGCCATCACCTTTTAGTGAACTTGAATGGGGAGTGGATGGGCATGGGGAAGACCCCACACCTGAGCCATGGTTCCACCTCTAGCTATTTTGGTAGTTCATTGAAGATGAGTCTCAAAGACTCAAATTAGGGCTGGGAACATGGCCTAGTGGTAAAGTGCTAGCCTCGTATACATGAAGCCCTGGGTTGGATTCCTCAACACCACATATATAGAAAAAAGCCGGAAGTGGCGCTGTGGCTCAAGTGGTAGAGTGCTAGCCTTGAGCAAAAAGAAGCCAGAGGCAGTGCTCAGGCCCTGAGTCCATGCCCCAGGACTGGCAACAAAAACAAAACACAAAAAAGACTCAAACTATGGTCCTCCGATCTCAGCCTTCCGAGTAGCTAGAATTACAGGTGTGCGCCACCAGCTTTAATGTAGAAGTTAATACTGACCTACACCAAGTCTGGTTTCAGTTCTTCAAACTTCCTTCCCTTTTGGGTTGTTTTTTCAAACATCAGAGGAAGGCTCTACCTAAGGAACAGAGCCTTGTTTCTCTTACTGTCCCTGTACCTACACACACACACACACACACACACACACACACACGGCCTCTAATAGCGCCATATTCATAAAAGTCTATCAGTGAAGGATGATGAGGTTGCCCCACGGTGATGGCAGGGGTCTGGGACAAGGCACCTCACGGTTTACATTAGGAGTGCAGAGAACACTCTGGAGCAGCAACACCGGGCCTTTGGAGAACATACCACCCACTTTCTCTTCCTGGTCTTCTTCCTTTTTGTGCAGATAACAGATACTTGAATTTAAGTCCCTGTGCTCACTACTGACCTTCTATGCTCACTTGGTGCTCTACTCCTTTAGCCACACATCCTGCCCAGGATTTTTGCTGGTTAATTGGAAATAAGAGTCCCATGATCTTTTCGGTCTGGGCTGGCTTTCAATTTGATTTCAGACTCTAGAGTAGCTAGGATTATAGGCGTGAGCCACCAGTGCACAGGTCTATATTCATTATTTGATATCAGTGCCTTCCATTAGACTGTACATCCTACAAAAGTGGGTATCCTGGGGAAGGGATGGTATGTCCAGCGCATACTTGTTTACTTACTGGCTTGTTGTTTATTTCTTTGTGCTGATACTAGAGCTTGAACTTAGGTCCTGGGCACTGTCTCTGAGCTCTTTAGTTCAAGGCTAGCACTCTACTACTTTGAGCCACAGGGCCACTTCTGGTTTTCTGATGGTTAGTTGCAAGTAGGAGTGTCATGGACTTTCCTGCCTGGGCTGGCTTTGAACCACAATCCTTGGATCTCAGCCTCCAGAGTAGCTAGGATTACAGGTGTGAGTCACCAGAGCCCGGCTTTAGCCTAGTGTTCTTGTAGAGCATGTACTACTCACAGGTGGTGTTCTGCTACTTAAGGTAAAAGTGCACGTGTGTGTGGCTTAAACTCAGGGCCTTGTGCTCCTTTTAGTTGCTTTTTACTCAAATCTGGTGCTTTACTCCTTGAGCCACACTTCCACTTCTGGCTTTTTTTGCTGGTTAATTAAAGATAAGCGCCTCATGGACTTTTCTAATCAGGCTGGGTTTGACCCTTGATCCTCGGATCTCAGCCTTCTGTATAGCTAGAATTACAGGCATGGGCCACCAGTGCCCAGTTATATCTCCCTTTGAATGTGTAATAAGGGCTGGGGATATGGCCTAGTGGCAAGAGTGCTTGCCTCGTATACATGAGGCCCTGGGTTCGATTCCCCAGCACCACATATACAGAAAATGGCCAGAAGTGGCGCTGTGGCTCAAGTGGCAGAGTGCTAGCCTTGAGCAAGAAGCCAGGGACAGTGCTCAGGCCCTGAGTCCAAGCCCCAGGACTGGCCAAAAAAAACCAAAACAACAAAAAAGAATGTGTAATAAATACAAACAATAGAGTATTATGTGTCACTTTCATGGTAATATATAATTGTTTATTGACATAGTTACCCAGAATATAAATTGAAAAAAAATCAAACCTATAGACAGTAGACTCTGACTCCATTTATATCAATTAGCTACGTATATAGGTAAATGCACAAAAAGGTAACAGTTACAAGATTCTGTGTCATCTTTTATTTTGTTTATAAGCCTCCATACCATCCGATTTTCCATTCTTTTCTTTCTTCCTTTGGTAGTACTGGGGTTTGAAATCAAGACCTCAACACTTGAGAGGTAGCACTCTACTGCTGAGCATGTCTCCAGTACTATTCTGGCTGTTTTTGAGATCAGGTCTCTTTTTCAGGATAGGATTATATGGTAGTCATCTCTGTGATGATAAGCGTATGCCATCTCACCCAGCTTACTTCCACTGAGATGGAGTCTTGTGAACTTTTCTGCCCAGGCTGGCCTAGGACACCATCCTCTTGATATCAGTAACTAGGATTTACAGGCACTTACTCTTTTTTTAAAAAACAAAAAACAAAACAAGACAGGAACTCATTCATGATCCTCCAGCATCAGCCTCCTCAAGGCTGGGATTACAGCTCTACATGCTATCAATCCAGCTCTGAAATTTTTTTAATAACAGCATCTATTTGTTCACTTATGAGCCACTAGGGTTTGAAATCAGGGCCAATCAGAGCTTCTTAGGCAGCTGCTCTACCATTTGTACCCCCACCTCCAGCCCTTGCTACTTTTGTTATTTTCCAAGTAGTGATTTCTTTTTTTTTTTTTTTGGCCAGTCCTGGGCCTTGGACTCAGGGCCTGAGCACTGTCCCTGGCTTCTTCCCGCTCAAGGCTAGCACTCTGCCACTTGAGCCACAGCGCCGCTTCTGGCCGTTTTCTGTATATGTGGTGCTGGGGAATCGAACCTAGGGCCTCGTGTATCCGAGGCAGGCACTCTTGCCACTAGGCTATATCCCCAGCCCCCCAAGTAGTGATTTCTTTCCCTCTTAATGCAGGCTGGACCGTGTTCCTCCTATCTACACTTCCCACACAGAAGACATAAGGGGTGCACATCACCATGCCTAGCTTTTTATTGGTTGAAAAGGAGGAGTTTCACAAGCTTTCTGCCTGGTCTGGCCTCAAACGGCAATCCTCACAATCTCTGTCTCTTAAATAGTTAGGATTACATATGTGAGCCACCACACTCAGCTGAATATCTACATTTGAAAATCATTCCCATTTTGAAAAAAAAAGTTTGTCACAAAATTTCATTCGAACAACTAATTTTGGCATGCTATACTCTTCTTCTTTTTTGTTTTGCCAGAACTTGGAGCATGAACTCTGGGCCTGGGCACTGTTCCTGAGCCTTTGTGCTCAAGGTTAGTGCTCTACCACTTGAGTCACAGGGCCACTTCCAGCTTTTTTGGAGTAGTTTATTGTGGATAAGAGTCTTGCAGACTTTTCTGCCCAGGCTGGCTTTGAACCTTGATCCTCGGGATCTCAGACTCCTGAGTAGTTAGGATTAGAGCTGGTGCCCAGCTTTTTTATTTACGCCAGCACTGAAGCCTGAACTCAGGTCCTGGGCATTATCCCTTAGCTTTTCAAGATTGGCACTTTATAATTTGAGCCACACCTCTAATTCTGGCCTTTTTGTCATTAATTGGAGATAAAGAATGTTATGGACTGGCCAGGTTGGCTTTGAACCATGATCCTCAAGTCTCAGCCTCTCCAGTAGCTAGGAGTAAAGGCACAAGCCATGGTTACACAGGTTAATTAGAATCATCTTCATGCTACATATACATTTACATATACATACATTAATAATGTTGTAATGGGATTAGGATTTGAACTCAACACCACACTTGCTAGGCAGGTGCTCTACAGCTTGAGCCATGCCTCCAAGCCTGGTGGTATTTCTGATTAAAGTGAACCTTTAACAAAACGATCATGTGAAGTCTTCATTTCTGTATAAAATTTATTATTTCATTTTCCTGACCTTGATTTCCCTTTATCTCCACTTATCACATTCCTCTTCAGGATAAGAAGAATGAAATAGACTCTAATTCATTTTCTTGAGCCATGTTTTAGCTGAAGATCCAGAAAATGAAAAAGTAAATTAAATGTAGCGGCTGCTATCTTTAAAGTGCCTCCCTATCACGAGTGACTTTGTTGCTTTCCAACAAAATGCTGAAGCACTGTTAAATTCTAACAGCATATCTATTTAAAACCAACATCTTTAACATGTTACCAGTTATAAACCTACAATTAAAACCAGGTTATAATTTCTCTTGGAAAAGGTCAAATTTTCAGAAATAAAACATTTACAAATGATCCACAATAGACCCCTGGGTATCTTAAAAGATCAGGATAATTGCACTTAGGAAACAGTTCACATGATTGTAGGAAAATGGAAAATATTTCTGTATGTATGTAAATTGTTTTTTCCAACTAAATATAATTTAAAAGCTTCAAAAACAGTTATTTAGTACCAAATAAAGAAACAGGGCAAATACTGTATGCATACAGTGACTTGTCTCCTAGTAACAATTATTTTTCCCCGCAGTCATGGGGCTTGAACTCAGGACCTGGGCACTGTTCCTGAGCTTCTTTTGCTCAAGGCTAGCACTCTACCACTTGAGCCACAGCACCACTTCTGGCTTTTTCTGTTTATGTGGCACTGAGGAATCGAACCCAGGGCTTCATGCATGCTAGGCAAGCTCTACCACTAAGACACATTCCCAGCTCTAATTTTATTTTCTTGACCTTGACACAGACTTCTGCACCATACTACACTACAGAGCTATACTCTGACCTATATAAAATGAGAAAGCCCAGGGAAATCAGTCCACCATTATTCATTTTCCACAAAAGTTTACTGAAGAGTAGCAATATTGTGCGTTAGAACCCCAATTGCATAATACAAGTCATTTCTGGTACAAATTGTAGTGAAGAATCTAAGCTTGGCACAGGTAGGCTTTGCATCCTCCTGGGAAGTTCAAAGATGTCTTACAAGTGTTCATTTCAGATCGAGTAGCATCAAAGCTGGGTTTTCTAAGTAGGACTTCCACAAGTTGGAGAAGCGTGACATTGTAGCACCGTCAATAATTCGGTGATCAGCTGACCAGCTCACGTTGACTATGTGTGCTTTATAGACTTCTCCTTTCTGGCTAAATCGGGGAAGAGCCTAGAAATAAGGTGAGCAAAGAAACAAGGAGTGAATGTTCGGGCTGGGGATATGGTCTAGTGGCAAGAGTGCTTGCCTCGTATACATGAAGCCCTGGGTTTGATTCCCCAGCACCACATACACAGAAAACTGCCAGAAGTGGCTCTGTGGCTCAAATGGCAGAGTGCTAGCCTTGAGCAAAAAGAAGCCAGGAACAGTGCTCAGGCCCTGAGTCCAAGGCCCAGGACTGGTTAAAAAAAAAAAAGAAAAAAGGAGTGAATGTTCACCCACTCAAAAGCTCGGGATCAGATGACAATGGTGTAAGCTTGAACAAACCCTCTGCCCTAGAGGGAGGAAGAGGATGGCTCTCAAGATTCTGAAAATGCTAGCTCCCATTTGTCACACCTGGGAGGACATATCCCAAGCTGTCAGTTTCTCCACGGTGCCTCCTGTCCCTCAGGGTTTCCATGCGTACCTAAAATACCATCTCAGAGATCAAATATTTAGCAATTTTTAATGAGCACCTATTATAGGCTAAGTACTATTCCAGGCTCTAGGGAGACACAGACACCTAAAACACTTAGGATATTAAGGCTCCTCACTGAAGACAAGGAGGAAACAGATCGCATAGATGCCTGAAGCAGGACATGGCAGGGACAAGACCTGGAGTGTTGGAGGCAGGCATGGTCACAGTGCAGGGAAGGGTAAGGGAGGGAGCTTACAATTTATCATGAAAACAAAAGCACAAAGCAGAGGTGAGACAGAGGAGGGAGGAATTAAATAACATTTGTCTTTATGCAATGAAAGTCACATTAGATCATAATTAAGATTGGTTCTAAGAACTGTGCTTCAGGTTAGTGCTGGTGGCTTATTCCTGTAGTCCTAGTTGCTCGGGAGGCTGAGACCTGAGGATCAATGTCAAAGCCAGCCTGGACAAAAAAGTCTGAGGCTCTTATCCGATTAACCAGCAAAAAATTGGAAGTGGAGGGCTGGGAATGTGGCTTAGTGGTAGAGTGCTTGCCTAGCATGCACTAAGCCCTGGGTTTGATTCCTTAGTACCACATAAACAGAAAAAGCCGGAAGTGGTGGTGTGACTCAAGTGATAGAGGGCTAGCCTAGCCCAGGCCCTGAGTTCAAGGCCCAGGATCGACAATAAATAAACAAATAAATAAATCGAAGTGGAGGTATGGCTCAAATGGTAGAATGCCAGCCTTGCACAGGAAAAGTTAAGCAAGCCGGGTGCTGGTGGCTCATGCCTGTAATCCTACTAACTCAGGAGGCTGAGATCTGGTGATAGCAATTTAATTTTTCTTTTTCTTTTTTTTTTTTTTTTTGCCAGTCCTGGGCCTTGGACGCAGGGCCTGAGCACTATCCCTGGCTTCCTTTTGCTCAAGGCTAGCACTCTGCCACTTGAGCCACAGCACCACTTCTGGCCGTTTTCCATATATGTGGTACTGGGGAATTGAACCCAGGGCTTCATGTATACGAAGCAAGCTCTCTTGCCACTAGGCCATATTCCCAGCCCTGGTGATAGCAAACCATGAGACTCTAATTGACAATAAACTACTGAAAAAGCTGAAAGTAGCACTGTGGCACTGGTAGAGCGCTTACCTTGAGCAAAAGAAGCTCAGGGACAGCACTCAGGCCCAGAGTTCAAGCCCCAAGACCAGCAAAAAAAAGAAAGAAAGAAAGAAAGAAAGAAAGAAAGAAAGAAAGAAAGAAAGAAAGAAAAAGCTAAGCAAGAATGTTAGGCCAGGGGGCTGGGGATATGGCCTAGTGGCAAGAGAGCTTGCCTCGTATACATGAGGCCCTGGGTTCAATTCCCCAGCACCACATATACAGAAAATGGCCAGAAGTGGCGCTGTGGCTCAAGTGGCAGAGTGCTAGCCTTGAGCAAAAAGGAAGCCAGGGACAGTGCCCAGGCCCTGAGTCCAAGGCCCAGGACTGGCCAAAAAAAAAAGAATGTTAGGCCAAGTTCAGGCCTGAATACTGCCACACATACACGCACACAAACACACAAATGATACTAACAGTAATAAATAACAGTTGAAAACTTATTTTTGCCTGAAGCCAAAGAAACAAAAGGAGAAAAAGAAATCATTGGTGAAATGATTAAAATACTTATTAAGCAGATTCTCATGGACAGATGTTCATGTTGCAGTATTCCTAGCAGCTGAAAAAACATGAACAACTGAAATACTCATACACAGATGGACTGATTAAACAAAACATGGATTACACTGGCCCTGAGCTCAAGCCCCAGTTCAGCACAAAACAAAGCCCCAAACACAGTATACATAATAGAACATTATTTAGCCTTCACAAACAAATGAAATGATGATCCAATCTATACCATGAACTTTGAAAATACAGTAAGAGAAGTACACCAGACCTCAGGGGAAAAATGTTGTATGATTCCACTTTTATGAAGTACCAACATAGTCAAAATGAAAGACAGGAAGTAGAGCAGGAGTTGTGAGGGTTGAAAAGTGGATGGAAAGGGGGAACTGTTGATCAGGGGGAACAGAGTGCAGAGGAACGGGGATGGCTGTACCAGACTGGCAAAGTGCATAATGCCACATAATGTATACTTTAATGGTTAAGATGATAAAATTCATATTACATTTACTTACATATATACATATATATCTATGTATATACATATTGCCCAGCCATAAATATATGTATGTATATATATACACACATATGTGTGTATGTGTGTATATATATATGATGTGTGTGTGTGTGTGTGTGTGTGTGTGTGTATATATATATATATATATATATATAATACACAACTCATTTAGAAGGAAATATCTTTTTTCTTTTTTTTTGCCAGTCCTAGGGCTCGGACTCAGGGCCTGAGCACTGTCCCTGGCTTCTTTTGGCTCAAGGCTAGCACTCTGCCAACTTGAGCCATAGCACCACTTCTGGCCTTTTCTATATATGTAGTGCTGAGGAATCGAACCTAGGGTTTCATGTATATGAGGCAAGCATTCTTGCCACTAGGTCACATTCCCAGCCCCCTAGAAGGAAATATCTTAAAGGAAAGGTAAAACTAAAACTTTATCAAACCAGTTTAAAAGTTTGGAAACAAGGAAACCAAACTCTGGCAAATGCTGCCTGTGGTTGGAAAGCAAATTATAGCAATTACCACCCAGAGAAAACTCTTGGCTGGGAAAGAACAAGGTGTTTCCTTTTTTCCCTACTTTCTCTGTAAGAAGATAAAGCAGACTTTAAGAAGGGTGAGGGGCTCACAGCGAGTCTAGCAGTGGAGACAGGGAGTTTGAGGCTAGCCTGTGTGCATAAAGTTCATGAGACCTCATCTCAACCAATGAAAAGCTGAACAGGGTATTCAGCTTTCCCACCTATCATCCTTACTAGGTAGGAAATGTAAGTAGGATTGTGGTCAAGACTGGCCTGGGCAAAAGTCAAGACTCTATCTAAAAAAAATAACCAAAATAAAAAGGGATGGGGAGGCGGTCTGGGAATATGGCCTAGTGGCAAGAGTGCTTGCCTCATATACATAAAGCCCTAGGTTTGATTCCTCAGCACCACATATATAGAAAAGGCCAGAAGTGGCGCTGTGGCTCAAGTGGTAGAGTGCTAGCCTTGAGCAAAATGAAGCCAGGGACAGTGCTCAGGCCCTGAGTCCAAGCCCCAGGATTGGCAAAAAGAACGGATGGGGCATGGCTCAAGAGGTAGAACACCTGCCTAGCAAGGGCAAGGCTGTGGTTTCAAACTCTAGAATCCTGTCTCTATGTCCCCTGCCCCTCTCTACACTCCCACCCCCCAATTACAGGTGGATCACACTTGCAATCCTAGCTACTCAGGAGGTTGAGATCTCAAGATCAAGTTTCAAAACCAGCTCAGGCAGGAGAATCAATGAGGTTCTTATCTTCAATTAATCAATTAAAAAAGGGGGGTGCTGGGAATGTGGCTTAGTGGTGGAGTGCCTGCTTTGCATGCATGAGGCCCTGGGTTCAATTCCTCAGTACCACAGAAACAGAAAAAGCCAGAAGTGGTGCTGTGGCTCAAGTGGTAGAGTGTTAGCCTTGAGCAAGAAGAAGCTCAGGAGGGAGGAGGAGGGAGGAGGAGGAGGGAGAAGGGAGGAGGGAGGAGGGAGGAGGAGGAGGAGGAGGAGGAGGAGGAGGAGGAGGAGGAGGAGGAGGAGGAGGAGGAGGAGGAGGTAGAAGTGTGGAAGCAGAAGTGTGGCTCAAGTCATAGAGCTTCAGCTTTGAGTGAAAATGCAAAGATCTGAGTTCAAGGACACACACACACACACACACACACACACACACACACACACACACACACACGAAGCAGATAACATACCAGGTAGATCCTGGGGCTTGAACTCTGGCCCTAGGCACTGTCCCTGAGCTTCTTTTTTGCTCAAGGCTGACACTCTACCACTTGAGCCACAGTGTCACTTCCATCTATGAGTTTTGGATGCCATGTGAAGTAAGAAGCACATGGCTAGGCACCAGTGGCCCTGTAATCCCAGCTACTCAGGAGGTTGAGATCTGAGGATCTCAGTGTGAGGCCAGCTCAGGCAGGAAAGTCCATTTAACCACCACAAAGCTGGAAGTGGAGCTGTGGCTCAAGTGGTAGAACACTAACCTTGAGCAAAAAAGGTTAACGATAGGGGACAAGGCCCTGAATTGAGGCCCCAGGACTGGCACCAAAAACGAAAACCACAACAGCCTGCTTAAACGGCTCATAGTTATTTAATACACATACCTTAATTGATCCAAGGGCCCCGATGGCTACTTCGGGGGGCAGAATCACTGGTTTGGCATAGGTACCACCAATCTTCAAGAAAGAGCAGAGAAAGCGGGTTTTCAGGAAACATTTGGCAAACCACTATTTTTAACTGATCGTATAGTTACAAACTTAGGTGATGGGTTATGAATCTGAGCATGTGGGCTCACCGATCCGATGTTGGAAAGCGTAAACGTCCCTCCGGTGAGGTCCGTGGTGCTCAGCTGACCCGATGAACCCAGTTTCTGTAGGCGGTTCAGCTCCACAGCGATCTCAAATATGGAGCGGACCTGAATATTTTTCACGTTAGGGACAATCAAGCCCTGTTCAGTATCCATTGCAATCCCAATGTTATGAGAAGCCTAAAAGGAAAAAAAAAAAATATATATATATATATATAATTTTTTCACAAATAAAAAGGAAAGGATATACTTTCATTTTTACCAAGCCAGGTGTCGCAGTGCACACCTTTATTCCCAACCCTTAGCGAGCTGAAGCAGGATAGCTAGCAAGAGCTTATCTCAAAAAATACCAAAATAAAAAATATAAAGCAAGCTAGGTGCTGGCAGCTCATATCTAGAATCCTAGCTACTTAGCAGACTGAAGTCTGAGGATCTTGGTTCACAGTCAGCCCAGGCAGGCAAGTCTGAGACTTTTTTTTTTTTTTTTTTGCCAGTCCTGGGGCTTGAACTCAAGGCCTAATCACTGACCCTGAGCTTCTTTTGCTCAAAGCAAGCACTCTACCAGTTGAGCCACAGTGCCATATCTGGCCTTTTCTGTGGTACTGAGGAATCAAATCCAGGGCTGCATGCATGATAGGCAAGTATTCTACCACTAAGCCACATTCCTAGCCTCTGTGAGACTTTTTTTCTCCAAGTAATCAGCAAAAAACTTCAAGTGGAGGTGTGATTCAAGTAGTAGAGCACAAGCCTTGAGCAGAGAAAGCCAAGTGAGAGTATATAATGTAAGGAGTTAATGTAGAGGAGAATAAGACTGACTCCATCTTAAATTCACTGAGAACTCACCCACCCTTGAGAAATGAAAACAACTGACTAGCTTGTTACTAAAATGTTATCTCCAGTGACAGCATCCCTGTTGGAAAACAGCCAGTCTTCGTAAGCACCCCGGATTCCAAGAAAAGTCAAAACTACCCCAAACTGTTTGGCTAAGTCACTGCTTACTATACAATTGTGTAGTCTGCTTGCTCACCTGTGTTGTGGTTTTTTCCTTTATAAGCCCAGCCTAAAAACTGATCAGGGGTGGCAGTTACAGCTCCCGAGTCTGTGCTATGGCCCTGACCGGTCAGCTTGCTTCCCTATGCTTGGCGTGAAATAAACCTTATTATACTTTAGCTTTGTGCCAGTCTTGTTCCTTTGATCACAGACCCTTATCATATAACCCTGAGTTCAAACCCAGGACCAGCTCCCAACCCACAAAAAAACCTAATAAATAGATAATGAAACTATTTTCGCCAGAATAGCAATGATTTAAAGAAATTCTTTCAAAATAATTTTGAAGCCAAGAGCTAGTGGCTCTCACCTGTAATCCTAGTTACTCAGAGGCTGAGATCTGAGGATTGTGGCCAGCCCAGGCAGGAAAGTCTGTGAGACTCTTATTAATCCAATTAATCACCAAAAAGCAGGAAGTGGAGATGTGGGTCAAGTGGTAGAGCTAACTAGGTTGGAGCAAAAAAATAAAAAATAAAAAAATTAAAAAGCTCGGGGGACTGGGAATATGGTCTAGTGGTAGAGTGCTTGTCTCGTATACATGAGGCCCTGGGTTCAATTCCTCAGCACCACATATATAGAAAATGCCAGAAGTGGCGCTGTGGCTCAAGTGGTAGAGTTCTAGCCCTAAGCAAAAAGAAGCCAAGGACAGTGCTCAGGCCCTGAGTTCAAGCCCCAGGACTGGCCAAAAAAAACCAAAAAAAAACAGTTCAGAGATAGTGCCCAGACCCTGAGTCCAAGAGAAGCAAACATACACATACACACAAATTTAAAGGTTTTCCTTTCTTTCTTTTTTTTTTTTAAATATAAGCTTATGCTGGTAGATGTGTAAGACACATATTATTGCTAGAAATGTTGAGTGGTATGGCCTTTCTAGAAAACATTTGACAACCTGTACCAATATCTATAAAAAGTTATGCTAAGGCTGGGTGCTGGTGGCTCACACCTGTAATCCTAGCTACTCAGGAGGCTGAGATCTGAGGATCATAGTTCAAAGCCAGCTTCGGCAGGAAAGTCTGTGAAACTCTTATCTCCAATTAACTACTAGAAAACCGGAAGTGGCACTGTGGCTCAAAGTGGTAGGATAGCACCCAGGCCCTGAGTTCAAGCCTCACAAATGACAAAAAAAAAAAAAAAAAAAAAAGATTGTGACTTGAAGTATGATGAAGTATCTCTAACCTATAAATATATTTGTATCATATTCTATTTATAAAAAGTATTTTTACAACACATAGCCAACCTTGTATGTTACATTCTGGCAGTTTTCGTCCACAGAAGCATTAAGGATGGGAAACTGTAGCAATCCCAAAGAAGCAGCCTGTTTACCAGAAGAGAACACAGTGTTAGCACTTCAATTCAGGAAAAATATGGGATTCCAGTTAAAAAAGAGGAATACTGGAGAGAATTCTGATTTATGTTAAGTAAAATTTCAAGATTCCATGCTCTTAGGCATATTACTTCCCTTGTTACCAACAACCAAGATGAAATTAGGTCACCCTGATCATATAAGGATAAAAGATAAGGTGGTCAGTTAGCTTGTAAACATCAAAGTAACTATTTAGACTGTTAAGTGTCCAAAGGAAATGTCTCAGTTTTGAAGAGTGATTTCCTTATTTCATGTAGTCTTCAGATTTTTATGAGTGGCAAGCACTGGTGGCTCATGCCTGTCATCCTAGCTACTCAGGAAGCTGAAATCTAAGAATTGAGGTTCAAAGCCAGTTTAGGAAGGAAAATCTATGACTCTTATATCCAATGAACCTCCAAAAAGCTAGAAGTGGAGTTGTAGTTCAAGTGGTAGAGAGCCAGCCTTGAGCTAAAGAGGCTCAGGGACAGTGTTCAAGTCCTGAATTTAAGACCTCAGGATGGGGGTAGGGGAACAAAGGGAGGGAGGAGATTTCCATGGGAAGCAACCATCCAAAAGTACACAGTGATTAAAATATAAAAACGCAGGAAAGTTGTTTCCCTGAGCAGGAAAAATACACAGCAAGGACAGGATTTCAAAGTGCCCTGATCCAAAGGGAATAGTGTTCTACCTGGTACCCTTGGCCAAATGAAGCGCAGAGCTGGTCCCCTTGGGCTTTAGGACCTGAGTCTTCCTCTGTGTCTTGCCTCAGAGCCCCCCATTCCTTGTCGTTTTCCTTACGATCACTCCTCTCCTTCCCATCGTGTGCTGATTTTCCTGTTTCCCTAGCACAAAATGTTCTTGATAGATTTTCTGTCCATCCATAGACCTCACAAACAAGGTTTGCACATTGCATTCAGCAGTCATGCCTTGTATTAAATTTAAAAGGTTGTAAGACAAAAAATGCTTAAAATAATCCATACCCCCAAAGCCCTTGTCCAGTTCCATGAAAATTTCTTTAGCTGGGCGCTGGTGGCTCATGTCTGCAATCCTAACTACTCCGGAGGCTGAGATCTGAGAGTCAAGGTTCAAAGCCAGCCTGGACAGGAAAGCCCAAGAGACTCTTATTTCCAATAAACCAGGAAAAAAAAAATCTAAAAGTAGAGGTGTGCTACTAGTGGTAGAGTGCTAGCCAGAGAGGAGGGGGGTGGGGGGGAAGCTAAGGGACAGTACCCACACAGAATCCCTGAGTTCAAGCCCCTGGTATTTAGCACAAAGAAACAAAACAAAACAAAAGAAGAGTTCTTTACTCAATTTGTAAGGGTTTGTAACAAGAAAAAAGAAAAATCAAATCCTTGAATTAAAGAGAAGGGAAGATGGGCACTGGTAGCTCATGCCTGTATTCCTAGCTATTCAGGAGACTGAGATCTGAGGATCACAGTTTGAAGCCAGGCCAGGCAGGAAAAAATCTTATCTCCAATTAAGCTGCAGGAGCTCAAAGTGGTAAAGCAACAATACCTCAGGGGCAACACCCAGGCCCCTGAGTCCAAGCTCCATAACCTACTAAAAGAAAAAAAAAAAAAAAAAAGAAGGGAAAAGTTTTGACTACACAGAGGGCTTTTCTGGGATTAGTTAGGCTAGGGTTGCGGGAGTAGATCACTGGAATATAAATACAATTAAACGATTTGTTGTAGGGGCTGGGAATATGGCCTAGTGGCAAGTGTGCTTGCCTTGTATATGTGAAGCCCTAGGTTTGATTCCTCAGCACCACATATATGGAAAAGGCCAGAAGTGGCGCTGTGGCTCAAGTTGGCAGAGTGCTAGCTTTGAGCAGAAAGGAGCCAGGGACAGTGCTCAGGCCCTGAGTTCAAGCTCCAGGACTGGCAAAAAAAATAAAAAAGACTTCTTATAAATCTTTGGTTATAGGACTTGGAATCTTCTCTATGTATGAAAACAAAGGTCACACTTAAGAGTGTAACACAAAGATTCAAACAAGAAAATGCAAGAGTCCAAGGATGAGGTTGTTTCCCCCTGTGCAATATTTTGTATTCATTCTTTATTTGCAGTACTGGGGTTTGAACTTAGAGCTTTGTGATTTGCTAGGCAAGTAGCTCCTATTTTTGCTTTAGTTATTTTCAGATAGGATCTCAAATCTTTTTGTTCAGATCCTCAGACCAAGAACCTCCAACCTGTGCCTCCCATTAGCGGGAATCACAGGCACACATGGCCATGTCAGGCTTTTGTTTTGAATATGTTCTCATTAACATTTGTCTGGGTTGGCCTAGATCCTCCTGACTTCTGCTGCCCGAGTAGCTGGGATTATAATAAGCATGTGCCACTGCACCTGGCCATTTTGTCATATTTTATAAATGTTCTAAAATGTATACGCTAGTTGAGAGAAAATATCCTAATTTGTATTTTCATTATATAGATTATTTTGTTCAGATTGGAGCATTTTAGAAAAATGACAATAAAAGATATTCCAGGGATGGGGAAAGAGAGTAAGCAAGGAGATTATTCTGTATAAAATATATTTATATGAAGAAGTGACATTGATCAAGATGAATTGTATTCATGAGCTGCTTTGTTAAGTGGCAACTCCTCTGTAAAACTACTCAAAGATAATATAAGATTTAAAAAATATTTGTGTGAACTTTATTTTTTAAAAAGAGGGATATTTCACATAGTAAAAAGCTGTCCCATCTATACTTCAAGGGAGACTAAGGATCATCAGCAGGCAGTAAGAAGAACTGGGTCTAAAACACAGAGGTAGCTACTCAGCTTCTTGGGTAGCTAGGATTACAAACATGAGCCACTGGATGCTGCCTTTCAACTGTGAAATTTTTTATTTATTTTATTTTTTTGCCAGTCCCGGGCCTTGGACTCAGGGCCTGAGCACTGTCCCTGGCTTCTCTTTGCTCAAGGCTAGCACTCTGCCACTTGAGCCACAGCGCCACTTTTGGCTGTTTTCTATATATGTGGTGCTGGGGAATTGAACCCAGGGCTTCATGTATACAAGTCAAGCACTCTTGCCACTAGGCTATGTTCCCAGCCCCTTAACTGTGAAAATTTTTATGACACAAAAAGTAATGGCTAGCACCTTGTTCTAGCTCTTGGATATAAAAGTCCTACTGAAGCCTTGATCAAGATGAATGAAATCTCACCTTTAAGAAGAAGGGCATAAAGGTGAGCTTAATTCCACGAGCCAAAGCGATGGGTTTCAACTCTTCCCGTAGCTTAACGAGCTCAGTCATGTCAACCTCATCACAGTAGCCGAAGTGAGGGATCCTCAAGGCTGCAGTCATGGTCTTCACCATGGCCTTCTGAAAACCTAGAAAACATCCCGTCATTATGTACAAATATTATCATTTTTCACTGTCCAGAAACTAATAGTACACAGGCAGTGTTTTTTGTTATAGCTATGTTAACTGATCTTTTAAAAAATGTATATGCTAAATTAAGTCAGGCACTGGTGGCTCACACCTGTAATCCTGGCTACTAAGGTGGCTGAGCTCTGAGGATCACAGTTTTAAGCCAAATGAGATAGGAAAATCTGGGACAAAGTGGAGCTATGGCTCAAGTGATAGAGCACCAGCCTTGAGCAGAAAAATTTAAGGAATAGTGCACAGGGTCTGAGTTTAAGGCCCAATAGAAGCACAAAAGAATAAAACACAAAATCAAAACATACTGCAGAATTTGAATTTTTCCTTTAGTAAGAACAGAAAACATCCCATCCTAAATATTCATCTGTAGATTCTTACCAAATAAATTCGCCACTGCCTTCTGTTACTGTTGTCCTGATTACCTGTGACAGGCTGGGTCTTGTCTTTGCCTGTGATGACTGGTGGTGAAAATGCAGGTGAAGGGACAGTCCTGTCTTCTGGTTTGGATGCAGGCAGTATGATTTCAGCTTTGGGTGAAGGAGGCAAAATGGCTCCTGTCTGCTTCTCCAAATAGTTGAGAATATCTTCTTTAAGTATTCTGCCATCTTTTCCTGAGCCAACAACTTCACTCAGCTTGATCTAAAAATAGAACACATTTTCCTGCTATCAGTGAAGTTTAAACATGGAATCCAATCAGTGGAAGGTACAGCTATCTCTTTGCCCAGTAAATTAAAGGAAATATAGGGTTTGAACTCAGGGCTTCCTGCTAGGCAGATGCTCTACCTTGAAACCATGTTTCCACCCCCCCTGCCTTTTGACACTGATTATTTTGAGGTAGGGCCTCATTAGTTGCACAGGTGTGTGCTGGAACTACAACCTGCCTACTTTATGCTATCCATTATAGCTGACAGGTCCAGCTTCTTCTGCTCAGCTGGCCTGGAACCACTGATACAACCCATTCCAAGCTCCTACTTTACTGCAATGGCACACACATGTCATAGCTCCCAGCAGGTGGTTTAGAAGAAGTCTTGCCTGTATGCTTGGGCTGGCCTCACATGGCTAGCCTCCTTTCTCAGCCTTACAAATACCTATGATTATAGGTGTGAGGTACTGGCCCTTGGCTATATTTTATGTCTTTTACAGCAATGTAGTAACTGACAATTTCATTTGATGATCTGAATAGCCTAGTTTTCATATTATGGTTGTCATCATATTTGAACACAATTATAAAATTTCATGAAAAGTAGGCGTGAGTGCGATGCTGCATACCGGTAATATAAGCACCTAGGAGGCTAAAGTAGGAGAACCAAAAGAGTTCAAGGCCAGCCTGTGATACATAAGCAAGATTCTATCTCAAGAAACATCAACAAAAAATAAATCCATCAAAAGTATAACACGGGATGTAAAATATCACAAGAAATGTACACACTGCCCTACTATGTAACTGTACCCTTTTTGCACAACACCTTGTCAAAAAATTTGTGTTCAATTAATCAAATAAATTTTTTTAAAAAGTGTAACACGATTAATATTAGCATTTGCCCAAAATTGAACATATATGTATCTTCTAGATTTGGGGCCATTTAAGGAAGCCAGGCATAGTAGTGTAGGCCTGTAATACCAGCACTCTGGTGGCAAAGGCAGGAGCACTACGAGTCTGAAGTCAGCCTGGGTCAGTTATACAGTTAATTTCTGTCTTAAACACACAAACAATGAAACTCCAACACCTCAAAGAAGAATGCATCCGAGATGATTTTCTTCGAATAGTTCTCTGATGGCAGGGTAACTGGCTGGCTGGATGTGAACACTCTTCTATTACCCATTTCTAAAATGCAAGCTTTGGCTTTTCTCCCACTGTAACTTAATTACTTTCCTCAGAAACAGATGGAAAGTCTGCATTATGGAGCTGTGGAACTAGACAGGTTCATGACCCGATTCCCAGTTCAGCTACTTTACCTGATTTTGAACAAGGTGGTGGACTTCCTTAACTCTTCTCATGAGTAAATGGTGGTAATTCTCACAGGCACCGTGAAGGTGGTTGTGAGGATTGGAGATGAAGTGTGTACAATGCCTGGCACATACATGTTCCCACAATCAAGGCAATGATTGGTCAGGCAATGTGTTAATGAGGGATACCATGAGTTTTGCAGTGCAGACCCTGCTGTTAAATTCTGCTCCACTGCCTTACTAGTCGTGTGCTGTCAGACTAGTTACTTTATCTCTGTCAGTCTTGGAACACTGCCTATTTTACAAGTTAAATGAGATATTATGTAAACACAAATGGCATGGTCAGGGGCTGGGGATATGGCCTAGTGGCAAGAGTGCCTGCCTCATATACATGAGGCCCTGGGTTCGATTCCCCAGCACCACATATACAGAAAACGGCCAGAAGTGGCGCTGTGGCTCAAGTGGCAGAGTGCCTGCCTTGAGCAAAAAAGAAGCCAGGGACAGTGCTCAGGCCCTGAGTCCAAGCCCCAGGGCTGGCCAAAAACAAAAAAACAAAAAAAAACAAAAAACAAAAAAAACAAACAAATGGCATGGTCAGGTAGCCACCTTGCTTACATTTTATCCTCCACAGGGTCAATTATCTTGCTATAGTTTGGATCTGGAACATTTCTTTAAAGGTCCATGAGAGGGCTTGGTTCCTAGTTTGGTGTTATTGGGAGGCATGGAAACTTTGGGGTGGGGCCTAGTGGGAGATTTTTTTCCCAGTTACTGAAGGAGAGGACTGTGGGATACAATCCCTTCTCTTGATTCCAGCTATGTGGTAAAATGGGTTTCCTCAGCCATGCACTGCCCCCGCGACGTGCTGTGCCCTCACAAGAGCAAAGAATGGGGCCACTGATCATGAATGCTGCACTTTTTTTCTTTTTAACTTGTTTATCCCAGGTATTTGTTATAGTGATAGATAGCTAACACAGATGGCAAAGGGAATACAAACGGTCAAATTCCCTGCCTCCACCCCCTTAGGTCACATGACTTACTACCACATTCATGCCTCGCCTGTTTCCTTTCTCTTTTATTTCTTATCATAACTTCTTATTCCCTTAACCAGTTTTCACTCTCAATAAAATCAAGTATTCAAAATCCTATCTCAGGGCTGGGAATATGGCCTACTGGCAAGAGTGCTCGCCTCACATACATGAAACCCTGGGTTCAATTCCTCAGCACCACATATATAGAAAAGGCCAGAAGTGGCGCTGTGGCCCAAGTGGCAGAGTGCCAGCCTTGAGCAAAAAGAAGCCAGGGACAGTGCTTAGGCCCTGAGTTCAAGGCCCAGGACTGGCAGGAAAAAAAAAATCCTATCACAAATCCATCTGACCTGATACTAGTACTGGGAAATATTCAATAGTGACTTTTACTATTATTAGACACTAAGAAGACTAAAACCACATTGTTCCATTAAGGTGAAGTACAAAGTTCATGAACCAGGCACCAGTGGCTCACACCTGTCATTCTAGCTATCCAGGAGGCCTGAAATCTGAGGATTGTGTTTTCAAGTCAGCCTGGGCAGAAAAGTTCAAGACTCTTATCTTCAACTAATCACCAAAAAAAAGTTGAAAGTGGAGCTGTGGCTTAAGTGGCACAATACCAGCCTTGAGCAAAAAAAGCTCAGGGACAGTGCCCAGGCCCTGAGTTCAAGCCCCAGGACCAGAACACACACACACACACACACACACGCACGCGCGCATGCGTGCACATACCCCCACCCTCATAATGTCTTCTCATCTCTCCCAGGTGTGCATGTGCTATTATTACTTCTCATGAATCCCAGCTTGAGCCATTTCACTAGCCCACAGAAAGTGGCCTAGTTTTTCAGAGCTAGATATGGACCCTAGATTTAAACAGCAAGACAACTTACATTGTTTTCCATTGCCAATCGGCGAACTGCAGGAGTTGCCAGTGTTTTTTGGCCCTTGATCTCTTGGTGTGTGTGTTCCTCATGGGACACAGCAGGAGTTTCAACAACATCTTCTTCAGAATCTGGCAATAAGGAAACACTTAACTTTAGCAAAAATGTCTGTCTACTTATCTATCTATCTTATTCTATCTATCTATGATCATATTTATCTATCTCCATGATAGATATGAAAGCTTAATGGCCTATAATAACTAAAACACACTGGGTGCCATGGCTCACACCTATAATCCTAGCTATTCAGAAGGCTGAGATCTGAGGAACATGGTTCAAATCCAGCTTGGGCAGGAAAGTCTGTCAGACTCTTATCACCAATTAATCACCAGAAAACCAAAAGTGCAGCTTTGGCTCAAAGTGGTAGAGTGGTAGCCTTGAGTGTAAAAGCTCAGGGACAGTGCCTAGGCCTGGAGTTTAAGCCCCACAACAAACAAAAAAAACAACAAAGAGAGAGAGAGAGAGAGAATTAAATGTGAAGTAATGTATATGAAGAATCCTATAAAAATAATGTATATAAAGAATCCTATAAATCCTATACCCTAAATATATGCCCTAAATACTCCTCTTTCTCCCTCCCTCCCTCCTTCCTTGAACCCAGGGTCTGGGTGCCACCCCTTAGCTTTTTTTGTTTAATGTTGGTGCTCTGCCACTTGAGCCATAGCCCTACTTCTGGCTTTTTGGTGGTTTATGGGAAATAAGAGTTTCATGGACTTTCCTGCATGGGCTGGCTTCAAATAGTGATCCTTAAATTTCCATCTCCTTCTCACTTCCTGCCCAGGGAAGGACTGCAATTTGCCTGTTCTGTTTCCAGTTGTAACTGAGATGAAAGACATATACCACCTCCTCAAAGCTTCTGTCATTGAGATGGAGACTTGTGGACCCTTCTAGCTGGGCTGACTGGAACCACGATCCTCCTGATCTCAGCATATATGTACCACTCACACTTGGCTCTAATGGATTTATACCTTATTGTGTTTTTTTATTTCCATTTTCCTAATTCTTATTTACATTAAGATCTCCTTCATGTACTCATTGGTCATTTGTATGTTGTCTTTAAAGACATTTCCATTCAAGTGAATAATACAAGTGGGGTTTAATGTTGGAGTGCATAGCATGTGCACTCTCTGTCCTTTTATACTATAAAGTTTACACAGGATAGAAACTCAGGTCAATTTTGGAAATGAAGCAATTGTAGAGAATTGCAACACACTGAGAATGCCTTCTCAGGCCAGGACACTGTACTGAACACTCTGAATATAATAAATCTTCAGAAGTTTCTTTTAACATGTGAAAACTTTTCAACAAAACTTCCTCATTTTTCTACCTCAGAAATCTATAATTGAGGGGAAGTGTCAATTTATGTTATTTGGATGTTTATTTTCAAATGCAATTGTTAAATGTGATATTGAAAATTATTTGAACATATATGACAATTAGTAAATATGAATGATGAAAAAAAATTTCAACCTCCTGAATAGCTAGAATTACAGGCATGAGCCACCAGTGCCCGGCTAGGAAAGCTCTCTTAATTAATACAGCATTACTTTCTTACATAACATTTCAAATAATTTCCAAAGTGTTTACACACATTGTTTTCTTTGATGATCACAAAAATGCTATGAGTAAGCAGGGAAGATTTCACTATATTACCTGTGTAATATACAAAGAATGCAATTAAGACTAAATTGAAATGTTATCACTTTTGAGTTGTAGGTGTGGCTCAAGTGGCTGAACATCAGCTGAATAAGCATGAGGCCTTGAGTTCAAAACCCAGCACCAGGGCTGGGGATGTGTCTTAGTGGTCGGGTGCTTGCCTTGCATGCATGAAGCTCTGGGTTCGATTCCTCAGTACCACAGAAAAAGCCAGAAGTGGCACTGTGGCTTAAGTGGTAGAGTGCTAGCCTTGAGCAAAAGAAGCTCAGGGACAGTTGCCCAGGCCCTGAGTTCAAGCTCCAGGACTAGCAAAAAGAAAAAGAAAAAAAAAAAAACAACCACAAACAACAACCCAAAAAACAGTACCAGGAAACAGACAAAAAACCAGACAGATCACTTCTCTCAACAGATCCGATTTGTGTAGTCCTAGACCTACACTCTTGGGTGACTCAGGTTCTAAATGTGGCCATGTTGGAGCTGTGAATATAACTCAGTGGCAGAGTATTTGCCTAGCACACTTGAAACCATGGGTTCAATCCTCAAGATTTTACATTAATAAAGAATAATGGTCAGTAATATTGACCACTGAGCAAACCAAGTAAATTTTCTAATTGTGTCTTTATTTCTTTATTAAGCCAAAATCTATCACATGGATAGACACAATAGGTATCAGATATTTTATAAATTCTACAAATGTGATTCTGAAAACCGATTGTAATATTAATTATTAATGCACAGACTACAGAACTAAGAGCCAACCAACTGGCTACTGCAACTCAAATGCTGCTTCTCAACTTCTGTGTGTGTGTGTGTGTGTGTGTGTGTGTGTGTGTGTGTGTGTGTGTGTGTGTGTTGGTACCGAGGCTTGAACTTGGGGTCTTGTGCTTTCCTCTAGCTTTTTCACTCAAGACTGACGCCACAGCTCCAGATCTAGCCTTTTGCTTGTTAATAGTTACAAGTCTCACAGGCGTTTCTGCCTGGGCTGGCTTTGAACAGCGAAGGGTCATTGTCTGTGGAACCCACTGGCAAAAGGACAGTAGTAACCGACTTGGTCAGCAGATGAGCACATTTCCAGTACCTTTGAAAGCTTCAGTCTCTATGTCCACTAATGGCTTCCCCACATAGGCAATGTCATCTAGGTTATAGTAGAGTTTTTTAATGACGCCATCATAACGACTCGTGATGGTAACCGAAGCTTTATCGCTCTGAACTTCACATATGCTGTCAAACTGGGACACAGTATCTCCTTCTTTCACATACCTGAAAGGAAAAGACATGAACCATAGGGCATTTTTACATGAGGAGTCACCATTGTGCTTGCCCTAATGATGTAAATGCCACACTGAGATCCACAGGGAGCTTCCCTGTCCACAATTTACAGCCACATGGAGCACCAAGAAGTGTTTTGAGATGACAATGGCATCCAGGTTCTCCCTGACATAGGCTAAAATTTTGCAAATCCATTCATGGATTTAAACATTGTATACACTTTCAGGTTTTCTGATTATTTTTTTAAGACATTCTTTTTGTTTGGTTTTGTTTTTGTTGCCAGTCCTGGGGCTTGAACTCAGGGCCTGAGCACTGTCCCTGGCTTCTTTTTGCTCAAGGCTAGCACTCTGCCACTTGAGCCACAGCGCCACTTCCAGCTTTTTCTCTATATATGTGGTGCTGAGGAATTGAACCCAGGGCTTCATGTATATGAGGCGAACACTTTACCACGAGGTCATATTCTCAGCCCTGAAAGACATTCTTAAATTGTTTAAAAGTAGTATTTCATGTGGGGTGCTGTTGGTTCATGTCTATAATCTTAGCTACTCAGGAGGCTGAGATCTGAGGATGGTGGTTCCAAGCTAGTCCAGACAGGAAAGCTTGTGAGATTTTTTTTTTTTTTGGCCAGTCCTGGGCCTTGGACTCAGGGCCTGAGCACTGTCCCTGGCTTCCTTTTGCTCAAGGCTAGCACTCTGCCACTTGAGCCACAGCGCCGCTTCTGGCCGTTTTCTGTATATGTGGTGCTGGGGAATCGAACCCAGGGCCTCATGTATACGAAGCAAGCTCTCTTGCCACTAGGCCATATCCCCAGCCCCCTTGTGAGATTTTTATCTACAGTTAAATATCAAAAAAGCTGGACTAGGGCTGGGGATATAGCCTAGTGGCAAGAGTGCCTGCCTCGGATACACGAGGCCCTGGGTTCGATTCCCCAGCACCACATATACAGAAAACGGCCAGAAGCGGCGCTGTGGCTCAAGTGGCAGAGTGCTAGCCTTGAGCAGGAAGAAGCCAGGGACAGTGCTCAGGCCCTGAGTCCAAGGCCCAGGACTGGCCAAAAAAAAAAGCTGGACTATGTCCCTGGCTGGTCAGCCTGCTTTTTTACAGTCACAGTGTTAGCTCCTGAGTTTACACTGTGTCTCTGGCTGGTCAGCCTGCTTTTTCACTGTCGCAGTTTCAGCTCCCGAGTCTGTGCTGTGTCTCTGGCCGGTCAGTTCTCTTTTTGCTTCCCCAATAAATCCATCTTTTTGCTTGAAAAAAAAAACAAAAAACACACAAAACAAAACTGGGAGTGGGAAGTGGCACTGTGGCTCAAGTGGTAGAGTACTAGCCTTGAGCTGAAGAGCTCAGGGACAGTGCCCAGGCCCAGAGTTCAAGCCCCACAACTGGGAAAAAAAAAAAAAAAAAGCTGGAAGTGGAGCTATGGCTCAAGTGGTAGAGAGCTAGTCTTAAGAAGAAGAAAAACAAACAAACCCTCAGGGCAGTACTCACACCCTGAGTTCAAGCCCCAGGATCAATAATATAATACAAATAAAAAGTGGTATTTCATTCTTTTTGTTTTGGCCAGTTGTGGGGCTTGAACTCTGGGCCTGGGTATTGTCCCTGACACCCTTTGTGCTCAAGGCCAGCACTCTACCACTTGAGCCACAGCACCATTCCTGGCCTTTTCTGATTAGTTTATTGGAGATAAGTCTCATGGACTTTCCTGCCTCGGCTGTCTTTGAACCTCAATCCTCAGATCTCAGCCTCCTGAGTAGCTAGGATTACAGGCATGAGCTACTGGCGTTCAGCTTTACTGTCTTTCTTCACAAGATGTGCACATGCTCAAGAAAGATGTGAGAGAGCCCTGATCTATCACCTCTGATTGGCTCTGTGGAAGCAGAAAATAAAGGTGGGAGGAGGGCTACAAATTGCTAGAGGGTTGAAGGTATGTTCAATGTGCAAACAGAATTTCTTGGCAAAGGGTTGAAGCCTTATTGGCTCAAACTATGTAAGGAAATCTGTCTAATCATTTTGCTAATTATAGGCTTTGGCAGCAGCAGCAAATAAAAGAGAAAACAGACTTTTCAGAATTGGTCTAGGAAAGTCACTAAACAAACAAACGCATGACATTCCACCCACCTCACACCCTAAAAGCAACAACAAAAATCTTGGGAAGAAAAGGAACTGATTTTTTGATTTGCTACATTATTTTTAAATGTCCAGCTTTCAATTTAAAAAATAGACATTCAAAGAAACAGAAAAATATGGTTGAGCTGGGTGCTGGTGGCTCACACCTGTAATCCTAGCTACTCAGGAGGCTGAGATCTGAGGACTGAGTTTGAAGCCAGTCCAGGCAGGAAGTCTGTAAGACTCTTATCTCAAATTAACAGCCAAAAACCAAAAAGCAAGCAAACAAAAAAGCCAGAAATGGAGCTGTGGCTTAAATAGTAGAAAGCCAACCTTGAATAAAAAAGCTAAGGACTCTGAGTTCAACCCCAGTATCTCTGTGTGCATCAGGAAGAAGTCATTAATTAATTACATAAAATGCCTCAATGTATATGTTTTCTCCCAGCATATTATCAACACAAAGTAATTACATTATTATAGAAAGACATTTCTCAACTTGATTCCTTATTTCCATTTACTTAAAACATTTTCAGATTAGCTTACCATTCTTTGACAGTTACTTCTCGGATGCCTTCTCCAATGTCTGAGAGTTTGAACTGAACAACCTGTCCTTGTAGAGCTTCAAAGAGAAAGGAGAAATTATCTCACTAAATATGAATAGATTGCCATTAGTTGTTCTTACATCTAAAATTAGAAAACATTCTCAAGCAGAGCTAAAAGTGGTTTCAAAATTGCCAACATTTTCTCACTTTTTAAAAACAAAGCTATTTTTGATAACTGTTAAAGATCAAAATAATTCCATGGTACCAACCTAGTGACACAGAATTTAGGTTTTCCAAATTCCTAAGTAATATTCCTGGATATGAGAGCAATGTGACTGACATCAGTCACCATGTTCACTACCAGGGTTGATTTGGCTGATCTGGCTGACTAGGCAGGGGCTTCCCCTCCTCTCTCACTGTGAAAGACCAAAGTGATTCCATTTTCAAAAAGAAACAGCCATGTTAGAGTTAAAACTGACTCTGAGAAGATGAGAGTACAGTTGCTGGGAAAAAAACCTCAAGTATGGGCCCAGTAAAAACAACAGATAGGGGGCAAGCTAACCTAGCCAAGGATAAACCATTGCTGTTTTGAAATGTGCAGATGGCCCCAGTCAAGTTTGGACATATCAGGCATTGCTGAAGGTTGACTAATGGGATAGCTGCCAACATGGGAAGCCCCTGAAGTTATTTGTTCACTTGCATAAAAAGTATGCAACCCCCTTCCTCAGGGCCCTCGTCTCTCAGCTGCGTCTGGTGAGCACGTTGGCCCAAATGCGCATTCGCTAATAAACGGCACCTTTGCTTTTGCATCGATCTCAGTCTCGGTGGTCTTTGGGGTATCTGGATTCTGGCACAACTGGTCCACACGCATCCCTCCTGAAGTTGAAGAGGACAAGCAACCGGAGAAAGAGGGACTCTGATGTTGCCAAGAGTGCACAGGTGGCTGTGGTTCTGCTAGAACCCCAAACCAAACAAGCTTTGTCCAAAGTCCTTAGCCACAAACCAGTGACATTAGAAACAATAGTTGTGAACAGAAAATGGAACAAAGATATATACAAAGAGGGACCTGGCAGAATCCTCATTTTATTTTATGAAATGAAAACAATTAACTATCAGTAGCCAGATCTTAGTTAGATCTCTCTTGACTTTCTATAACTTTTTGATATACAGGTGTGCCGGTCCTGGGTCTTGAACTCAGATCCTGGGTGCAATCCTTTAGCTTTTTTCATTCAAGGCTAGTGTTCTACTACTTGAGCCACAGCTCTACTTCAGCTTTTTGCTGGTTAATAAAAGTCTCATAGACTTTTCTGTCCTGGCTGTCCTTTGAACTGTGATCCTGAGATCTCAGCGTCCTGAATAGCTATAAATTCAGGCACAAACCACAGGTGCACGGCCCATTTTTATTTGTATGTGTGTGTCCGCGCGTGTGTGCATGTATGTGCCAGTCCTAGGGCTTGAAATTAGGGCTGGGGTGCTGTCTCTAAGCTTTTCTTGCTCAAGGTTAGTGCTCTACCACTTATACCTCAGCTTCACTTCTAATTTTTTTGGTGGTTAATGAGAAATAAAAGTTTCATGGACTTTCCTGCCTGGGTTAGCTTTGAACGAGGATCCTCTCCTCTCAGCCTCTTAAGTAGCTATGATTATAGGCATGAGCCACCAGTACTCATCCTATTCTTGATGGCTAAAAACAAAACAGCTACACATCTAGCTGACTTGATGGAAATTCTTATATGCCTAAGTTAATTTCTGTCAAATGATCCCTAACACTTCTCTTTCCTCTTTTCATTTTCTGTCTTTTTATATAATACCACAATGCCAATGGTACTACAGGATAAGCACTCCCAAAAGGCAAAGGATTCCTGGTTAATACCTAGTAGGTATGGCTTTCTCACTTTTCCAGACCAACAACACTCTGAACCTATTCAGGAGTGCACCTCTATCTTCAGACTGCCACTAACCATAATTATTTATAAAATACACAATTTTAGATTCTAAAATTTTCTTTGATATATGAGTTAAGATTAATAGTAAACATAAAATACTGTTTGACATGAGTTATTAAATACCTCTTCTTTCCTCACTAACGCTGGGCCCTCTCACAGCTGTTCAGTTTGTATACTGCTGCCTTTCTACAGGGAGTTTGGTATGAGATATTAAAAACTGTGAGAGGGGCTGGGGATATGGCTTAGTGGCAAGAGTGCTTGCCTTGTATACATGAGGCCCTGGGTTCGATTCCCCAGCACCACATATACAGAAAACGGCCAGAAGTGGCGCTGTGGCTCAAGTGGCAGAGTGCTAGCATTGAGCAAAAAGAAGCCAGGGACAGTGCTCAGGCCCTGAGTTCAAGGCCCAGGACTGGCAACAAAAACAAAACCAAACAAAAAACTGTGAGAGCTAGGTGTGGTGGCATATGCCTATAGTCCAGTCACTTAGGAGGCTCTGACTAGAGGATTGTTACAATCCAGAAATATGAAAGCAGCTTGGGCAACATAGCAAGACCCTGTCTCGTAAATAAGTATTACATTTTTTGAGACTCCACATCTTAAATTTAATAAGTAATTCTACTTTTCACAAAAGAAATAATTCCATCTCTACAGAGTGACCATGGGACTGTGACAGTACTTACCACGGTGAAAGAATATGTCTGGGGACAGGGTATGTGGCAAGTCAGCCCAGATGTAAGAAGGCTGTGTGTATCATGTAAAGAGGCTTGAACTTTATCTTAAAGGTTATCAGGAGCCACAGGTTAAAATTAATGTGGTCATAAATTTTTTATAGCTGCTCCCATAAAGAGGTAGAATCTATTTTACCACCTCATAAATCCATGCTAAGCTTACTTGCCTGTATTAACAGAATGTAGATCTGGAGTTGTGCAAATTCAGGGGCCCAGGCCTTGAAGATTTTCATAGCTTCTAGGTTTTCAGAAGCTTCTATGAAGCTTTTTTTTTTTTTTTTTGGCCAGTCCTGGGCCTTGGACTCAGGGCCTGAGCACTGTCCCTGCTCAAGGCTAGCACTCTCCACTTGAGCCACAGCGCCGCTTCTGGCCGTTTTCTGTATATGTGGTGCTGGGGAATCGAACCTAGGGCCTCGTGTATCCGAGGCAGGCACTCTTGCCACTAGGCTATATCCCCAGCCCTTCTATGAAGCTTTTATAGTACCTAAGGCCAAGTACCTGGGACTCACAGCTGTAATCCTCACTACTCAGGAGGCTGAGATCTGAGAATCACAATTCAAAGTCAGCCCAGGCAGGCAAGTCCATGAGACTCCTATCTGCAATTAACCACCAGGAAACCAGAAATGGTGCTCTGGCTCAATTGGATGAGCAATGGCCTTGAGTGAGAAAGCTAGGTGAGTGCTTAGGCCCTAAGTTCAAACCCCAGGACTGGCTCACACACAAAAATCCACCAACAAAATAAACAAGAAAGAGAGACAGAAAGAGAGAGACAGACACACAGACAGAGACAGAAAGACCAAGACAAACAGAGACACAAAGAAACACAGAGGGAGACAGACAGCAACATGTCCTATGTACAACTGATAGACTTTGGTAACTGACTTGATGTGAGACAGGATGCAGGACAACTCTAGGTGTCTAGCTGAACTAGTTATGAGGTAGGCAATACAGGAAGAAGAGATTTATAGGAGACAGAGTTTGGAGAATTTGAATTATGCATAAGACACTAGAATAGAGATGTTCAGCTAGAACTGGTGAGATGTCTGAGCTATAGCTAGAGTCCAAAATTCTCCATGAATTGGTGGGAGTTGAAAGCATGAGTGGAGATGGGACAGGAGAGGAATGGCAAAGAAGGAGACCATCTCAAAAACTGACACTTAAGAGAAGAAGCCAAAGAAGATGATCTTAAAAAGAGAACGAGTGTTGAAAGAAACTAGGTGCACATTTTCAAATTTATTTAATCCTCCCAAGTATGAAGATCTTTGTTTTGCATACTGATACACTGCAGCCACCCTGGAACATGGTGATTAAGCAATAAATACTGAACAAATGGATGGACGGATGAATGAATTCTTACAACCACAGAATAAATGAAATACTATTGTTATTCCAACTTTCCAGATGATGGAATTGGGAAAAATTAAATGACTTGTTGAAAACCACACAGATAGTAATTGATAAACCAGGAACCCACATAAGTTGGGATCCATGTATCTAGGAACTCAAAGCCCATCACAAGTATTTAAGGATGGAGCAGAAAGTTGGAGTTCCTGCTTAAATAGCTTCTACTTTCTTTAGAAAATAACAAAGAGAGGGGCTGGGAATATGGCCTAGTGGGCAAGAGTGCTTGCCTCATATACATGAAGCTCTAGGTTCGATTCCCCAGCACCACATATATAGAAAATGGCCAGAAGTGGCACTGTGGCTCAAGTGGCAGAGTAGCCTTGAGCAAGAGAAGCCAGGGACAGTGCTCAGGCCCTGAGTCCAAGGCCCAGGACTAGCAAAATAAATAAATGTAGTCTTCAATTTTTTTTTTTTTGCCAGTCCTGGGACTTGGACTCAGGGCCTGAGCACTGTCCCTGGCTTCCTTTTTGCTCAAGGCTAGCACTCTGCCACTTGAGCCACAGCGCCACTTCTGGCCGTTTTCTGTATATGTGTTGCTGGGGAATCTAACACAGGGCCTCATGTATACAAGGCAAGCTCTCTCGCCACTAGGCCATATCCCCAGCCCCTAGTCTTCAAAATATTAAAAAAAAAAAAAAAAAGAAAAAGAAAATAACAAAGAGAGATCACATTTAGAAATAGAAATCTTAGCTTGGGAGGTATAGCTTAGTAGAAGAGCACTTACCTAACATACATTAAAGCCCTGGGTTATATCCCTAACAATATGCAAAATTACACATACGTATCTTGAAGAAAAAGTGGTGAAAGTAAGGTTTACTTGTCCAAGGTTGTTGTGGGAGCAGACATATAAAAAACATGGAAGGTCAGTACTGGTTGCTCACTCCTAAAATCCTAGCTATTCAGGAGGCTAAGATCCAGAGAAACTTGGTTCCAAGTCAACTTAGGTAGGAAACTCCATGAGATTCCATCTCCAAATCAACCAGCAAAATGTCAGGCTGGAGGCATGGTTCAAGTAGTATAGTACTAGCAGAGCAAGCTCAAAGCCCTAAGTTCAAATACTGGTACTGGGGGTAGGAGGAGTGAAAGCATGGAAGAATAGAGTTTGCCTGGAACTCCTTGATTTTTCATTGCTCGCATATACTAAGGTTTTATATGTCTGTCAAAAATCTATGTAACAAAAGTCTAGGGAACTTGATAAAATACCAGGAAATCAAAGTTCTTATGCCCTTCTTATATTTAATTCTTAATCTCTCAAGTTATTTACAGAGGTGAGAAAAGTTGGAAATATGATAATTAAATCGTCTATTTAGCCATAGGCTCAGGTGGCTTCATCACCTTATGGTAAGATGAGAGCAAGCAACATGGCAGCAGGTACTAGGTCTTGAAGATGTTCCTGTGAGCTTGACTGGAAGCTCCTCTCAGTGCTACCACACTTGGGAGAGTCAGAGGATGAAGAACAGAATCCCAACAGAATAAAGACACAAGCACTTAAGGAAAGTTGCAAGTTGGAGGATAAAAGAAAATGAGAAATAGATTGACATGGGGAGAACCTCAAGAAGCATAAGGTTTTATTTTGGTAAGCATTCAAATTACAAAAAAAGGGGGGCTGGGGATATGGTCTAGTGGTAACAGTGCTTGCCTTGTATACATGAAGCCCTGGGTTCAATTCCCCAGCACCACATATACAGAAAATGGCCAGAAGTGGCGCTGTGGCTCAAGTGGCAGAGTGCTAGCCTTGAGCAAAAAGAAGCCAGGGACAGTGCTCAGGCCCTGAGTCTAAGCCCCAGGACTGGCCAAAAAAAAAAAAAAAATTACAAAAAAAGAAATAGAGAAACAAAGAAGCAAAGAAAGAAAAGACAGACAGAAAAAGGAAGTGGACCTGTAGCCCAAAGTGGTAGAGCACTAGCCTTGACCAAAAGAGCTCAGGGACAGCATCCAGGCCCTGAGTTCAAGCCCCAGAATGACCCCCCCTCTCCTCCCCCAAAAGACATTATTTCCATGTGCTGTTCTGAGATCACACTTACCAGCATATGTTTTTAGGAAGCACCGTGGATGGCCATACTTGAAGGAGGGATATCGGACGAAACATATACATTTTGGCTTCAAAACGTGCACATTACTACAGGTTTGAAAATAGCGAACATAAATCTACAAGTGAAAAACAAAAATTGCCTTTATAAGTTAACTTAATTGCTTCTTATAATTTCATTTTTAATTATTTTATTGTAGTGGCACTGGGGTTTGAAGTTAGGGCCTCACAAATATTAAGCAGATGTTCTACCTCTTCATCCATACCCCAAGCCCCAAATAAGTTGTTTTTTTTCTTTTTTTGGTGGTACTAGGGTTTAGGGTCTTGTGCTTGCTAGGTAGGCCTTCTATCAGCCAACCCAGGAACTGGCCCTAATGGGTTTTTTTTTTTTTTTTTGCCAGTCCTGGGCTTGGACTCAGGGCCTGAGCACTGTCCCTGGCTTCTTTTTGCTCAAGGCTAGCACTCTGCCACTTGAGCCACAGCGCCACTTCTGGCCGTTTTCTATATATGTGGTGCTGGGGAATCGAACTCAGGGCTTCATGTACGGGAGGCAAGCACTCTTGCCACTAGGCCATATTCCCAGCCCCCCTAATGGTTTATTTCTTTAAGAACATATTGAACTTGTTTTGTTTTAAAACGTGTATTATCACAGTGTCAATAAGAAATTATCTAGGAAAAACTCAATACTTGGCAGTGGGAACAATCAAGTTTATGAAAACTGGTTATTTTCTGAAATATTTGTGTTCAAAAACATCAAAAGAACTCGAACTCTACCATAAAGAGTTATTCAGTTATTTAGGATCATTGCCCAAATTTCCTTTCATTCCTGCTTAAGTCTTTAAACTTCCTGAAACAAGGATACAAGATGGCATCTCAACAAGTAAGCTGGGCACAAGGGCTCAGACTTGACATCATAGCTACAAGGGTGAGACAATGAGCAGCTTGATTTGGCTAGGTCAAATTTATAAAAAGAAACTTCAAGGGGCAAATTGTTTACAACTATAAACATTTGAATGCATGTGGTATGTTATAGGGGAAAAGGGATTAGGAAAACAATCTAGTAAACCTCTATTGTGCAGATTACATCCAGTAAAGTCTGGAGAGAAAGGAAGGGGCTAAGGTATGATTATAAGATCTGAGACATGAAATAACAGTGCCTAGTGCTACAGACAGAGAAAGAGAGAGAGACAGAGACAGAGAGAGAACAAGAAAAGTTACTGCTTTAAATGTATTAAAAGGCAATAGAGTCCATTTAATCCTAGCTACTCGGGAGGATGAGATCTGAGGATCCTGGTTTAAAGCCAGCCTGAGTAGAAAAGTTTGTTCAATTCTTTTCCTTAATTAACCAGCAAAAAGCTGCAAGTGAAAGTGTGGCTCAAGTGGTAGAGCACCAGTCTTGAGCAAAACCACTAAGGGACAGGGCCTAGGCCCTGAGTTCAAGCCCCAGTACAAGTGCATGCACGTACGCACACAGGAAAGAAATTCAAGTCTTCTAGCTAAAGAAGACATTGTTTTCTAGAATCAGACTTAAAGTAGTAAATTAAGTGTATACCTTTAAACCTCTGATTTTAAAAATCATGCTTATGGAGTTTTCATATATTTTGTAGTTGGGGCAATATTAAATTTGTAATAGGGAGGCCAGATCTGATCAGTGCCATCATTAACTGTGGAGGGACTTCAGGTTGACTCCAGCTCAGATAAGAGCAGAAGCCAACTCCATCTCCACTAAGCCCTCCCCCACCCTATTCAAGGAAGCTCCCCTTTACTATGTTAAGTTATGTAGACTGACTACCTGAGGCCTGGGAGCTTTAAGGGAACCTGCTATGAGTAGGTGTATCCACCTGCATCATGTGAGCCCCGCCAAATTTGTAATAGGGAGGCCAGATCTGATCAGTGCCATCATTAACTGTGGAGGGACTTCAGGTTGACTCCAGCTCAGATAAGAGCAGAAGCCAACTCCATCTCCACTAAGCCCTCCCCCACCCTATTCAAGGAAGCTCCCCTTTACTATGTTAAGTTATGTAGACTGACTACCTGAGGCCTGGGAGCTTTAAGGGAACCTGCTATGAGTAGGTGTATCCACCTGCATCATGTGAGCCCCGCCAAATCCATGCGTCAATTCTAACTACAATGATAGGTTAGTTCAAATAGATATTATGAGACAGACTATAACTCTACTGGCCACCTGCATGCGGCCTAGCGTGCTCTGTAAGTGTTGTATCTTCATTGGTCACCTGCGTGTGACAAGTTTGTCTGTGATGTTTGCCTTATAACCAGGCTGGAAGGCCACACGGACATGTGGTCCCAGCTCCCGAGTCTGGGCTGCACAGGTGTACGCGGTCCCAGCTCCTGAGTCTGGGCTGCACAGGTGTGCGTGGTTCCAGCTCCTGAGTCTGGGCTGCACACGTGTGGGCGGTCCCAGCTCCCGAGTCTGGGCCCTGAGCCTGCACTCGTGGCCGGCAGTTTCGGCTCCCGAGTCCCGGCTGCGACCAAGGCCGGTCGGTTCACTTTTTGTTCACTTTTTACTTCCCCAATAAATCTGTCTTTTTGTCACCTTGTAGCTGGAGACTGTGTGGTGGACTCCTGGGGGAACCAGGAATCCCCTTCCCTTGGGGGGGAACTCTGTTTCATTGTAGCGAACCCCCACTCTACTTCAAAATTCACCTATGAACAACACTTGATGACAAATCCTCTGGAGATTCTCCAGCCTACTTTTTCTGATGCAATCTCATTCTATACTTTTGTCTTAGGTAATTATTAAGTCGACATGTACAATCAAAATATTAGAGTTTAGCCAATTAACATAATAAAAAATATTCAACAGGCAATCATTGAACACTCCTAATACCTGACAACTGTGCTAGACTCAGAAACTCAAAGCTAACAGATGGGTGCTGGTGGCTCATGCCTGTAATCCTACTCAGGAGGCTGAGATCAGAGGATTGAGGTTCAAAGTCAGCCTGGGCAGGAAAGTCTCCGAGACTCTTATCTCCAATTAAACACCAAAGGCTATGGCTCAGGTAGTAAAGCACTAGCTTTGAGCAAAAAAAGCTTAGGGACAATGCCTAAAGCCCCAAGACCAGTGCCAAAAAATGAAAAAGAATTCAAAGCTAAATACAATGCAATATGTAGTTTTCAGTATTCATATTACCTAGTTATTTCTCAAGATAGCACAGAAAAACCCAAGGTGATAGGGTTAACAAAGGGCACAATATCTTTAGGGAAATGGAAATAAAGCCCTTATAAAGCCACTGCATCTGATCAATTTACTCTAGCTGATAAGAGCTCTTGTTGCTTATAACTTTTTGCCCAAACACTTTTACTAAGTCACTCCACAAGTATTTGCTAGCACTTCAATGTGCCAGGCACTCAGAATTACATACAAAACAAGAAAGATGTAATCTTTCCCTAATAGAAAGTATACAGGGTTAAAACAGACCAATAGCAGGGTGGGTTAACTCATTACTCCTGTGGGGAAAAGCAGAGTACACATTAAGGAAAACAAAATAAAGGGAACTTGCCTGGAGAAAGTTATGTTGAAATAAAACCTGAGCAAGCAGTAGAGTGATGGGAGGAGGATGAGGAATAGGGGCAGATAAGGCCAAAGGGTTTAAGGTAGAAGAAATATCTGTGCAAAGGTAATCAAATGAGAGCATGACATGTGGTCAGTCAATTCTAGTCTGGTTTACTATGGGGGAAGCATCAGATTTATTTTTTAATAAGAAACGAAGCCTGGGAAGTTGGAAAGGTTCAAATCATAAATTTCCTCAGCTGTTAGAATCCTGGACACTTCATTAAGGGCAATCTTATGCAAGAAAATGACATTAAATGTGTGACCACTCTGGCTACCCCTATGGAGAATGGGGAGGAAATAATGGACCAGAGGCAAAAAACTGAATGAGAAAGAACTAGGACACCATTGATTGAGGATAGAATAAAAACCAGTGACTGTACTGCTTCAGAGTTACTGGCTAGATGCAAGAAAAACAGATTTGAGGGTTGAGCCTAGTCTTTGAGGCATCTTTGAGGTATCATGGCATACTTTTCCGGGCTCCTTTGTGCTAGCACTGGCCATGTAACTCTTCTGACCAGCTAAGACTCCAGCCTTTCCTCCTTTTGGCCCTAATATTGTGTAAGAAGTTGTAGAGTTCTCTTGTAATCATGATAGAAAGGCCAAATGAACTGCTGAAATGATGAATGTTCATGTAATCAATGCCAGCTGTTATCTAATTTTGAAATGCTCTATCTGTATAGATGCTTAATTTCCTATTTGTTAATTATAGTTTTAATAAGTTACAGATAAAAAATACTTCAAATGTAGATTTGACAGTATGTAGATTTGGACAGTATGAAGACAGCTTTCACGCAAACATCAGGAGTATGCTTACACAAACCAAATGGTAGCCTATTACAAACCTAGGCTTTATGGTACAGCCTATTATTCACTCTTACGTTGCAAAATCATTGTGTTACTGTTCTAAATACTGCAGGCAACTGTAACATAATGGTGTATGAAAGGGTATATTGTATGCCCTTTCCTATCCCAGGATTTCACATGCTGATCTGTAATTGTGTCCCTCTGTCCTCTGCCCCTACTATTAGAATGCAATCTTCTATTTGTGTCCTGAGAGCCTAGCCTAGTAACTGCTACAGAAAGCAGGCCCTGGGAAGGCCAGAAATCAACCACGGCAGAAACCTCTAGGGAAATGGGTTTGTGTGGGTGGGGAAACATGCAAGAAGAAGAAGGAAAAAAAAATAATAAGATGAGTAAATGGGGTGAAACAGTCTCCTTAACCGGAATCTCTAGGTGTTTGCTACTACAAGAATGAGAAAGGAGTCATTGTAGGAGAAATGAAACAGGACACAGGAGCGAACTACAGACCAAAAAAAGAGAAGTTTAAGCCTGTCCATTCCTCAAGGGCATGATCAATCTCTTTCTCTAGTCTAAATTCGGAGGTGAGGGGTCATTAGTACTAATGTCAGGAAACTGTGGGAACTCGACAAATGCCCGGGAGAGGGTACCTCGGTCAGTATGCTGGCGCTTTTCAACGCCTAGCATCCAGAAGGGGATCAATGAAAGGTTAGCAGGTGAAAGGCTGGCCTAGCCTTGGGGGTGTCGATAAAGAAAGCCTGGCGACCTAATCCCGCCGGGGTTAGAGGAGGGAGTGTTTTCCAGACCCGAGCCCGCGCCGCCTCTTCCCTTTGCATTCCCACCCAGACCTGTCCACACGCGTGGCCAGCGCCCCAAGCGCAAAGTAAGACACCACTTCCGGATGACTCCAAACAAACCTCTCCGTCCCAACTCTCGACACACCCAAACCTGCCTACCAGCCGCCCAGCATTCCGGCTCCAGGTCCTGAGAACACGCACTGCAGCCATCTTACTCCGGAAATCGCTCCCGCGCTACAGCTGGAGCGAGGCCTCTTCCCAGCGGCCTATCAGGAGATGAGAGACGCACCTCCTTAAGAGGCCAATGGGGAGCGCAGGAACGGGCCTCCTACTCCTTAGCCAATCAGGGAGAAGGAAGTATCGGGAACCGCCCACGAGGTACCCAATTAGGGAGCTGGAAGAATCCACGCCTCCCACCGGGCAGCTAACCCCGCCCCTGAGCGGTGGTGAAGTGTTCGGGCTGGAGGGCGGAGGACTGGGGCTGCCGGGCGGGGAGGGAGAGGGAGGTCAACTCAGATTTAAATTCCGCGGTGCGCTGCCGTGTTTAATGCAGGTGCATCAACAATTTTTTTTTTTAAATCCTTGTAAGGAGGAAATAGAGTGTGTTAAGCAACACAAAGGAAGGGCAACTCACCCAGAAAAAGTTAGGGTAGAAGCCTGTGTGATGAGAAAGCATTCTTGGATTATAGGAAAAGGAAACATTTTCATGCTTTGTTGCAGGGCTCCGTACTGTAAGACGACGCAAGGCCGGAGAGAAGGGACGACTCCCGCCCAGCCCTGCCTTACTTAGGGCAGAGCGGGGAGGTATGGCCAGGCGGAGCTAGCTACCCCTGGGTATGCCAGTTACCTTGGTAACACGGGTACTGGGTGGAGACTTTAGACAGGAAGGGGCATCTGCATGGAGCCCTCCCGGGGTGGATTTTAGATGTACTACTTCTTTCCTAAGTCCATACTGGAACGTTTGCCAGGAACTAGCACCTCTTACTCCCATTGAGTGGTTTATTATTTTAGTTTTGTAGTGTTTATTATTACTACTATTAATTTTGTATATGTAATAGGTCTTGAACTCTGGACCTGGGAGCTGTCTCTGAGCTTCTTTGCTAAAGGTTAACACGCTTACCACTTGAGCCACCCCTCAACTTCTGTTTTTTTATGGTTAATTGGAGATGAATTTAACAGACTTTTTTTCTTTCCAGGGCTAGCTTTGAACTGTGGTCATGAGTTGGAGCCAGGTCTGAATTACATAAGTAGTTACTTAACGGTGAGCCTGGGATACTGAGTTGACCACATATCAAAAACAAACAAACAAACAAGAACAAAACAAAACAAACTGGTCTGAAGCTGCAAGTCAGTTGCAGTGTTCTTACCAAGCACGTGCAAGGGTTTGTATTCCTACCAAAACAGTTTTCTTTAACAGGTAATCTTTCTTCTGCACAGCAATCAACTATGAAACGAATTTCTAGAAATGTCTAGAATGGCACTGTTATTCTTGTTTCTTACATGGGGATAAAACTGTGCAGATATCTAAGAATTATTGGGGGGGTCACTTGCCACTGAGTTTCCTTACAACATTATGAAAGCTGTACTGCTCATAGAATCTTCAGCAAAGGATGCTAATAATATTCTCTGACAGATCTGAACAGCATGTGCTTTCATCTTGAGGCTGCAGGCCAGTGCCTTGATTTACCAGCACTCCTATCTTATCCTCTCTCCTTGACCCACTGTGACCCTTTTGGCTGGCAACAGAACACAGCTTTGAAGAGAACAGGGCTTTGAAGGAAAGGCTCAACTCCCTTCCCTTCTCCAGCTCAGACCGTTTATCTATGTCCCACCATTGGTTACTTTGATACCAACCATCAGACAACTCCAGCACTCCCTTGGACCCACTACACACACCCCAGACCGTAAGCGAGGGGGAGTCTCAAACTTTGGCTGAAAGCTGCTATCCAGGTATTTCTCCCCAACTAACCTGTCCTAGTGTTGAGTTGTCTGTCTGTTTATTCTCTGCGCTTTTTGAACCTAACACTGCCCACACACGCAAACACACACATATACACACACACACACACACACACCACGGCAAATGTGGACAAAGGTGTCGATCAGTGCACTAGGGCATAAACTTTGGGAGATAGGCTGCAGAGAACTCTAATCCCACAAGGCTCAGTGCATTGTGAAATCCAGCTCTGGGTGGACCAACCTCATGGAGAGAATAAGAGAAAGTAGAAAGGGCTCCAACATGCGGGACAACTGGCGGATTCCTTTAAAGTTGAAAACGTTTCTTGTCCTCAGGTCCAAGTCCTCCAGGCCCAGGCAGCATGGAGTCCGGGGAACAGAATTGCAGCAACGCCGCCCACCCCCGGCGCTACCAGTGCGCACGCGCACTGGCCACCGGACCGACAGTCCCGGGAATGCGTTGCCGCGGAATCCCTTTCCGGTGGTACCGCTCTTTCCGCCTTCCCTCCCGACTCTGCCTCCTAGGGCGCTGACTGTGGTTCCCGAGCTGTGGAAGCTCAGCGGGCGGCTCCTCTTTCTCCTGCCTGGGTGGAGGCGCGGTCACTGCGGGCCGGGTCCCAGGGTGTCCCCCATGGCGGGGCAGCGGGTGGCGGTGGACGGCGGGATCATGGAAGGGGTGAGTGCGCGCCTGGAGGCCCGGGCTGTGCCCCGCGGGAGTCGGGTGGGGGTCTCACCTGACCGGGAGTCTCACGCCCCTTCTCTCCGCACCCCGCCCTTGGCAGGGCGGCCAGATCCTCAGGGTCTCCACAGCTCTGAGCTGTCTGCTGGGCCTCCCTCTGCGGGTGCAGAAGATCCGCGCGGGCCGCAGCACGCCCGGCCTGAGGTAACGAGCGCCGCTCTGGGGAGTGGGGATGGCGAGGCCCGACCGCAGGACTGGGGGCCTAGGGGTGGGAGCTAGGGGCTGGCCGCCGCACCCGGAGAAGGCGTCGGAGCAGTGGGACCCTGGAGGGGAACTGAGGGCCCCGTTCAGGGGAGTGGTGGACCACGGGTTCCCTTTCCTGGCGAATGGCCTGATTGTGCGGCCTCGGAAGCCTCAAAGAGTAGACACAGAAATAGACTCGCTCGAGTTGCAGTTGCATTGTTTGCCCAAGAATCTGTCTTTTACAAAGGTTTCTCCGCTCCATTGGGCATTCCTCGTATTCGAAGGTAAGCTAGATCTGGGCAGAACTGCCTCTACGGCCGGAGGAAACTCCACTTTAAAACCTCTGCAGTCTGTGCTGCGTATTTTGGAATCCCACAATAGGTAAGGATTCCAAGCGAGGATCCCAGGAAGTGTTCTTCAGGCTTATTCATTCCGCTCTCCAAGAAGATATGAGTACATCCAGATTTATCTGTTGTAGGGAGGGAAGTACATTGACACGTGACAGGGTGTGCCACTAGCTGCATTTTCAGATGTATATGCACCTGTTAGAAGAGAGACCAACCGGACCCTTTGTGTGTATTCTTTAGTGTTATGTTTGTTTGGTTTTGTGTGTGCCAGGATTGGTTCTTGAACTTGGCCTGGGCAATGTCTTAGCCTTTTCACTCAAGGCTGGTGCTCTGCCAGTTGAGTTACAGCTCCATTTCTGGATTTTTAATTGGAGATTAGAGTCTCATGGACTTTCCTGCCCAGGCTGGCTTTGAATGGTGACCATCAAATCTTAGCCTCCTGAGTTACAGGCATGAGCCACCAGTGCCTGGTTTAGGATTGCTTTCCTTTTTTTTTTTTTTTTTTTTTTTTAGTTTTGGAGGCTGAGAGTCCAAAGTCAAGGTGCTGGCAGGGTTGTTTTTCCTGGGCCATAAAGGAGAGATCTGTCCCATGCCTTCGAGATGGAATTCCTTTTGTTGCCCTTTTGCAGAGTGGTTTCTTTGTGGATTCTGTTAATCATGTTTCTCTGCGTACCCTAATCTCTTTTTATAAGGGCATTAATTAACTTATATTAGGCCCTACCCTCTATGAACCACCCTTCAAATTAAGTCCGATTTCTAGCAATCCCACTCTGATGCACTGTGGTTTGGGAGCTCAGCACACAATTTCTAGGGAACACAATTTAGGCCAAACAGAGAGTTCAGTGAATGAGGGAGACTGGTGGCTCTTAGGTAGTTTTACTAGTATTCTTCCTTTGAACCCGTACAGTTTTCAGCAGTTCATCAATGTGTGTATTTATAGCAAAAACAACTGATCCTGAAGGAAACGTAAAAAAAAAAAATGCTACCTATTAGTAGTTAGTCTAGGTACATTAAAAACCCCCATGAAGCTTGTTAGGCCTTGCTGTTTTGACAGTTTTATAAATGTGTTATAAAATATGGGGAGAAGGCAGTCTGAATGCACACGTTTTGATGCAGTATTATGACCTGAAGGCCTCAACATTTATCTGGACTGGAAATGGTTCGGGATTTGTGTGATGGACAGCTGGAGGGGGCAGAAATCGGCTCAACAGAAATATCCTTCACACCAGAGAAGATCAAAGGGGGAATCCACACAGCAGACACCAAGACAGCAGGGTATGTATCACTTATGTGGAATGTGAGTATAGATTTTTCAGAGTTAGACCCGACTTCAAAGCTAGATTCTTTCACTTACTAGATACGTTACTGAACCTCTCTGGGCTTCCTTTTCCTTACTCTCACCATGTAGCTAAAACATCTTTTAAAGTTAAAGACAATAGGTATAATAAAATTTTAGGTACCTGGTTGTTCACTTATAGCCATTACTATCTCTGGAATGTTTCATTGACACATGATCTCAATGTATAGTCCACACTGGCCTCCAACTTGAGATCCTTGGCTTCCAACTTGAGACCCTTTTTCTTTAGTTCCCTGAGTGCTGGGATTACAGACATGTGCCATTATACCTTGGTATACCTCTGGAATGTTGTTTTGTGTGTAGTATGAAGTGGTATTGTTTCTTTACTTTTTATTATTTAAAAATTGAATACCTCAAATTTGCTTGATTTTGTATGTTCTGTAGTTATTGTATTGTGACATTCAGCTGACTATGAATCATAATCTACTTGTTTTAGTCTAGGTCTTTTTAAAGTCTTTTATTTTTATTCTTTTAGTAAAGCTGAGGATCAAGTCAGGTATTCTTCCAGTGAGGTCTGCCTCACCCCAGTCTAGCCCTTTATTTCCTTTTCTTTTTTTTCCCCCTTGTGTCAAGGGCTGACTTTCAATAGATCACAGTGAGGGAGAATGTCAATGAGCACCAACTAGCACTTTATTTCCTTTTAATAGATACTTGTGCAGTCCAATTTATAAATGTTTTGACTATAATCTTTTTAAACTTTTTTTTTTTTCCAGTCCTGGGGCTTGGACTCAGAGCCTGGGCACTGTCCCTGGCTTCTTTTTGTTCAAGGCTAGCACTCTGCCACTTGAGCCACAGCGCCACTTCTGGGGCTGAGGAATTGAAACCAGGGCTTCATGTATATGAGGCAAGCACTCTTGCCAGTAGGCCATATTCCCAGCCCCTGGATTATAATCTTGATTTAAAAAATTCTCATGGAAAATAGGAATTGGGTGCTCATTGGCAAAGCACCTGCTTATGATGTTGAGGGATATTTTTTTCCCAAGAAAATGATATTTAACAGTTTAGTTGAGTCTCTTTTCTGGGGTGTCAATCCTGGGGGTTGTACTCGAGGCCTAGGTGCTATCTCTCCCTGAGCTTTTTGTATTCAAGGTTAGTGTTCTACTACTTGAACCATAGCTCCACTTCCAGTTTTCTAGTAGTTAATTGGAGATAAGAGTCTCAGACTTTCCTGCTTAGGCTGGCTTTGAACTGTGATCTTCAGATCTGAGCCTTCTGAGTAGCTAGGATTACAGGTGTGAGTCACCAGTGCCTGGCATTTTTTTTTATCCTTTTCTAATGATGCCTGCTTTCACTAACAAAAATGTGGAGAGAGATGGGGGCTGGGAATAAAACCTACTGGTAGAGTGCTTGCCTCGTATGTATCAATCCCTGGGTTCGAGTCCTCAGCACCACATATATAGAAAAAGCCAGAAGTGGTGCTGTGGCTCAAGTGGTAGAGTGTTAGCCTTGAGCAAAAAGAAGCCAGGGACAGTGCTCAGGTCCTGAGTCCCAAGCCCCAGGACGGGGAAAAAAAAAATGTGGAGAGAGAAATAAAGTTATAGTTACTTTTTCTGAGCTAGTTGGCTGATTGAGTCTATTGTTAACTTTTACCCAAATTCTGTCTATTTACTAGGAAATTTGGCAAAATAAAAAATGGTGCTCTAAACCTGTTGCCATGATTGCTTTTATTTGTTTTTTCCTGTGCTGGGTACCAGATCAGGGCCTTGAGGCTGTTGTGCAAGCATTCTGTCACCCAGCTATTCTCCTAGAGAGATTTGTGTACCACGTAAAGATAATTCTTCCTATAATTAAATACTTTTAAGATTCTGAATTTTATCCATCAGACACTGAAGTGTTTTGATTTTTTTTAACTTTTTTTGCCAGTCCTAGGGCTTGAACTCTGGTCCTACCTAAGCAGTGTCCCTGGCTTCTTTTTGCTCAAGGCTAGCACTCTACCACTTGAGCCACAGCACCACTTCTGGCTTTTTTCTATATATGTGGTGCTGAGGAATTGAACCCAGGGCTTCATGTATACAAGGCAAGCACTCTACCACTAGGCCATATTCCCAGTCCTGAGGTGTTTTGTTTTAACTTCTCAATTGTCTATGCTTCAACTGCTTTGTAATAAATAATAGAACTTTTTGAGACTGAAAAGACAGTTCAGCTAAGCCTGTTCTGCCTTCTCCTCAGGAGTGTGTGCCTCTTGATGCAGGTTTCAATGCCCTGTGTTCTATTTGCTGCTTCTCCATCAGAACTTCGTTTGAAAGGCGGAACTAATGCTGAAATGGCCCCCCAGATTGATTATACCATGATGGTGAGGGCTGAGTCTCCAGTCTCTGTTCCAATATGTATTAAGTACTTTGTGTGTATTCCTGGGTATGGATTCATGTTATCTAAGAGAGTAGGGAATTATATTTAAGTTTTGTGTTATATATTGAAGTGGTGTCCATGGTGAATTTTTAAAACCTAAAGTGCAATGATATAAATTAAATAAATTATTTTATTTTGGTTTTTGCCATTCCTGAGGCTTGAACTTGCACTCTGTCCCTAAGCTTCTCTGTGTTCAAAGCTAGCCCTCTACCACTTGAACCACAGTGCCACTTTCAGCTTTTTAGAATAGTTTATTGGAAATAAGAGTCTTACAAACCTTCCTGCCTGGGCTGGCTTTAAACCATGAACTCTGCCTCCTGAGTAGCGTGAGTGTCATGAGCCACTGGTGCCTGGCAAATCAATTCTTAATTAATTGTTATTTAGCCAAAAAGTCTAAACATTAGAATTGGGAAGGAAGCTCAACATTTCTTACAGTGACAAAACTCAGTACTAGCTTGAAAAGTGTGCCTGCTTGCCTGCCTTCCTTCCTTCCTTCCTTCCTTCCTTCCTTCCTTCCTTCCTTCCTTCCTTCCTCTCTCTCTCTCTCTCTCTTTCTTTGTCAGTCTTGGTGCTTGAACTGAGGGCCTAGGTGCTGTCCCTGAACTCTTTCACTCAAGGCTAGCATTCTACCACTTTGAGCCACAGCTTCACTTTGGTTTTCTGGCAGTTAATTGGAGAAAAAGGTCTTATGGACTTTCCTGCTGTGGCTGGCTTTGAACTGTGATCCTCAAATCTCTGCCTCTAGAGTACCTAGGATTGCAGGCATGAGCCCTCACTGCCTGGCTGCATATTTTTCTTAATCTGAAATGCACAATATTCTAAAATCTGAAACTTTTTCTGTGCCTGTACTTGCTTGTTCATGGATGGTGCTATACCACTTGAGTTATGCCTCTAGCCTAGCTTTTTTGGAAATGCAGTCTGACTTTTTTAAAGCTCAGGCTGGTTTTGAACATCAGTCCTCCAGATCTTATCTGAGTAGCAAGGATTCTAAATGTTGAGCCACTGGTGGAATTACTTCTAAAGTTTACCTTTAGTAACATACCAGGTTTTTGTTGTTTTTACTTGAGAAAATGAGCTAGCATACATATTTTGATGACAGTGTTTACCTGTATTATCTAATCACTAGCTTGGTGCAGAGCATTTTTGATTTAACTGTTATACTTGTTGTTCAGTCAGTGAATATTAGTGACTACAGTAACATCTGATTTTCTTTTTTTTAGGTCTTCAAGCCAATTGTTGAAAAATTTGGTTTTAAATTTAATTGTGACATTAAAATGAGGTAAGTTACTCATTTCCTAGCTCTTCTGATATATTACATGTGCTAAAAAAAGAAATGGAAAACTAGACCTAGTATACATACCTACATTATACTTGATATTCGATTCCTTGTAGAAAATAATTGTACTTTGTTCAAGCTGTAGGGCTATGGGATGTTAAAAGCAGCTCCGTGTGATGTTCATCTGTTTCCTGGTAGAAATATTATGAAGGAATTTCTACCTAGGGCAGCTTCACATCTGGTGTGATCCATGCTCCTGCATAGACTAAATAATAATGCTATGCACACAGCCAGGCTTAGCACTATGGAGGCCTTAAAAGAGATTTTCTTCCACAATGTAGTCAGTTATTTTCCTCAACTACATGTCAAGCATCCAGGTTATTATTCTCAGAGGCTGCCCCTAGTAACACCTTTAAATTTCTTGGTTTCGCATGTAAATGCTCTTCACTTTGCTCCCATTACCTTCTCGGACATCATCTCCTCCCCTCAGCTCCTTTCATCTGCATGGTTTTCACTGTCCCTTAAATGCTTTGGACTTCCTTTATTCATGTTATTCTTCCCCTTCCCTCTTAAATATTGTAAATCCTGGTTATTTTTTTTAATGAAAATGATAATTTCTTGTTTGGATTGTCCAAGAGTGTGTCTCAGTTGGAATGCACATCTGAGCTGCTATTGTAATACTTCCTTACAGCCTTCCTTCTCTTCTAGCAGATGGTGTTTGGAGCCATCTCTACCAGATGGAGAATTCTTTGTGGATAAGAGCACTTCAGTTCTTAGCATTTGTGATAGAATTAATGACACTAATTTATGGAGTTAGAATTTGATTAGTGTTCAGCTACTTAGTGTTCATCAGATATTTATTTGAGCACAGGTCATTGTTTCAGGCCCTGGAAAATAGAAACAAAACAGATCTAGCGGAGCTGGGGATATGGCCTAGTGGCAAGAGTGCCTGCCTCATAGACATGAGGCCCTGGGTTCGATTCCCCAGCACCAAATATACAGAAAATGGCCAGAAGTGGCGCTGTGGCTCAAGTGGCAGAGTGCTAGCCTTGAGCAAGAAGAAGCCAGGGACAGTGCTCAGGCCCTGAGTCCAAGCCCCAGGACTGGCCCCCCCCCAAAACAACAACAACAACAACAACAAAACAGATCTAGCTGTCAAAGAACTTCTGTTGTAAAATAGCACAATAGAACTTTCCACACTGAAGAGTACATTTCCTTTTTGTGGTGTCTTGTTGGACAGTCACTGGCCAGATATCACTTTTTTTTCTTTTTCTTTTTTGGTAGTACTAGGTTTGAACTCAGAGTTTGACACTTAATCTTGCTTGTGCAGCCACTTGACCCATCCTTCCAGTCTGGCTTTTTTTTTTTTTTTTTCCTGGTTATTTTGGAGATAAAATCTCACGGATTTCTCTGCCTGGGCTGACTTTGAACTGAGATCCTATAGATCTCAGCTCCTGAGTAGCTAGGATTACAGATGTAAGCCACTAGCCCCTGGCCCAAATGTAAGTCTTGAGCACTTAACATAAGCTTTATGTATTTGAGAAGCTGATTGCCTTTTAAAAAAAAATTCTTAGTTTCTTTTAATTTTAAAATTTGTTGTTGTTGTTGGGGATAGAGCCCAGGGCCTCACACATGCCAAGTATATACTCTTCCAGTGAGCTGTACTCCCAGCCAAATACCTTATTTAATTTGAATAGTCATATGTAACTTGGTGTCACCATATAGGACAGCAAAGACCTAAAATACAACTTAGGACTTTCCATGAATTATATCTTGGGTATCAGCCATGCTATTTTTGATGTCATGTTTGAATTCACTTTGGTTGTGTGGTCAGTTTATTGGGTGTTACACTCTCCACAGGGGCTATTACCCAAAAGGAGGTGGTGAAGTGCTCATGCAGATGTCTCCAGTTAAACAGTTAAACCCAATAAATTTGACTGATCGTGGTTCTGTGACAAAGATCTATGGGAGAGCATTTGTTGCAGGTGTCCTGCCATTTAAAGTAAGTTGTCTGAATGTTCTTGGTCAGTATTTTGTCATCTAAGTTTAGAAACTATTGAAAGGGTGTTTTTTTTTTTGTTTTTTGTGTTTTTTTTTGCCACAGTACTGGGGCTTGAACTCAGGACTTTGGCACATATAGGCAAATGCTAGAGATAACTTATTTTTTTATATACCTTTTCATAAAATTTTTCCTAACATGTAATCCTCTCTCTAGTCTTGAAAATTAAATAATTTAATAATGCATATAAAAGTTAACTATTTTATGTGACTTTGAAAGCTTAAAAACAATTGTCCAAATATTTCTTTTTTCCTTTGCCAAAATAGGTAGCAAAAGATATGGCAGCAGCGGCTGTGAGATGCATCAGAAAGGAGATCAGAGATCTGTATGTTAACATCCAGCCTGTTCAGGAGCCCAGGGATCAAGCATTTGGCAATGGCAGTGGACTAATGTGAGAAATAGACCTTTCTTAGACATAGTTGGAAGACCTGAAGTAACTTTTCTGTTTAAAGATTTAGGGTGTTCTTGATCAATTTAGGATTTGAAGAGGGTATATTTTTATTTCCCTGAAACATTATTAATTAAGATGATTATTCTGGCTGGGCCTGGGGTGATACATTCCAGTAATCCTGTAATACAGCCCATACTACATAACAAGATTTCAGTGCCAAAAAAAAAGATTATTCTGGATTTTTTAAAAAGATGGTTTGCTGGCTGGGGATATGGCCTAGTGGCAGGAGTGCTTGCCTTGTATACATGAGGCCCTGGGCTCGATTCCCCAGCACCACATATACAGAAAACGGCCAGAAGTGGCGCTGTGGCTCAAGTGGCAGAGTGCTAGCCTTGAGCAAAAAGAAGCCAGGGACAGTGTTCAGACCCTGAGTTCAAGGCCCAGGACTGGCCAAAAAAAAAAAAAAAAGATGGTTTGCTTTCCATGTTATAATATCTTCATTGCCTTCTTTGTTTGTTTGTTTGTTTTGTTTTTGGTGCCAGTCCTGGGGCTTGAACTAAGGGACTAGGCACAGTCTGAGATTTTCTTTTTCTTTTTTTTTTTTTTTTAAAGTCAGCCCTTGGGGCTTGAATTTAGGGCCTGGGCACTGTCCCTGAGCTCTTTTGTCTTTTGTTCAAGGTTAGAGCTCTACCACCTGAGTCATAGCTCCACTTTTGGTTTTTGAGTGGTAAGTTGGAGTTAAGGAATCTCAGGGGGACTTTTTGGCTCTGGATGGCTTCAAACTACAATTCTCAGATCTCAGCCTCCTGAGTAGGTAGGATTCACAGGCCTGAGCCACCAGCACCCAGCATACTCCCTGAGCTTTTTGTGCTTAAGGCTGATACTCTACCACTTGAGCAATAGCTCCACTTTTGGCTTTTTTCGGTAGTTAGTTGGAGATAAGAGATTTTTCCTGCTTGGGCTGACTTTGAACCATGATCTTCAGCCTCCTAAGGACCTAGGATTACAGGCATAAGCCTCCATGGCTGGCTAGATCCTCATTACTTTTGTAAGCTCTCCATCACTATTGGGTTCTCTATCTATGGATTCAAACAACTATTGATCAAAAATATTTGACAAAAACACTGTATCTGTACTAAGCATGAATGAAATTATCATTCTTTGGGTAATATAATAACTATTTAGTTATCTACATTTTATTAGATATAAGTAATCTATAGATGAATTAAAGTGTAAGAGATGAGATGCATAGCTTATATGTAGACACTACACTTTTATATAAGGGATGTATAACATGAATAGTAATGCTTCCTTTCTCTATATAGCATTATTGCTGAGACATCCTCTGGCTGTTTGTTTGCTGGATCAGCACTTGGCAAACGAGGTATGGATAAAGGGAATCGATAATAGTCCCTGATATTCCTGAAGGAGCATTAGCTGTCAGGAGTAGAATATTATCGAGAATGATAGAGGACATATTTAGAAGGATAAAATTAACTGTGTTTTGAATTTCATATCTTTTTTCCCAATTTCCTACTTTGAAAGTGTTCAAACCTATGGAAAAATCATGTGACTCGTTCACCTAGACATCCATATTCCTGTCCTGTGCAGTGGACATATGTTCTATGTGTCCCGAGCTGGTTCATTGTTAGGTTGCAGACACATGCCTCGCTCCTGAGTGCTGCAGCATGCCTGTCCAAACAATGTAGTGACTGTGGCATTTTTTAAATTTTTTTTTTTTTGGCCAGTCCTGGGCCTTGAACTCAGGGCCTGAGCACTGTCCCTGGCTTCTTTTTGCTCAAGGCTAGCACTCTGCCACTTGAGCCACAGCGCCACTTCTGGCCGTTTTCTGTATATGTGGTGCTGGGGAATCGAACCGAGGGCTTTATGCATGCTAGGCAAGCACTCTTGCCACTAGGCCATATCCCCAGCCCCGCATTTTTACACCAGGAGAATTTTTCTGCTAGAGACTGGCATACCAGACATACTTGGACCTAACAAGTCTATCCTTGTTAAGATCAATACATATGGGTTTTAGGTATATATATATTTCTTTTTAAGCACATAGCATTTAGCTGTCATGGCTGTTTCATCTTTTCATACAAAATGCTTCCCCCCTCCCCCCCCTTTTTTTTTCCATTTCTTCCTTGGACATTTTGAAAAGTCCAGGCCTTTTTTAAATGGAATTTTCCATTACTTAGATTTGTCTGATTGTCCCATGATTAGATTGAGATTAAGCATTTTTAGCGTGTTGCATAGTTGATTCCATTTATATTCCAGTACATTGCATCAAGGAAGGGGAGGTAAAGTAGTTTGTGCCCTCTAGGTAAGGCCAAGTGCACACGTGGTTAAGGAGCTACCCTCCACCACTATCTGCTGTGCATGTTCCTTTTTACCTTATGATTGACAGGTGGTCTGAGAAAAATCCCTTGAGATCACCAGATTATGCTGTTCTATCACAATTTACAGGCACTAATGATTCTTCTCTGTACTAGGTTTTATGGTGCCAATGGGAAAAGGTTGATTTTGATTTTTTGGGTTTTTTTTTGAGACAGTGTTTTACTGTGTAGCTTAGGCTGACCTCAAGCTTGTGATCTTCCTGCCTCAGTCTCCCAAGTGCTATGATTAAATCACTAAATATTTTCAGGAATAGGAAACCTGTTTAAAGTGCTGATTGGGGGTCACAGAAAGATAAGAGCAGAGATGTTAATGAGGTAATTTTACAACACTAGATATTTTTGTGCAGGAAACAGTTTCGTGGTGTGGATTTTTTACTTCTCTACTTCTCTGAGCTTGTGTTGGGTGTGTGGTTTATATTGTACTATGTAACTTAGCACCTGACTGTGCTCTGATCAGTAGAGGGTGGGGTGGTTATAGAACCTAGCCTAATCTCAAAGGGATGGAGGTGTGGCTCAGTTGGTAGAGCACTGGCCATTGAGCAGAAGCATCAGGTACTGAGTCTCAAACCTGAAAAGAAAAGAAACTTAACTGTTCTCTAGTATGTGACTTTATGTTTTATCAGCAAAGGAGTCAGCAGTATTCAATACTAATATTATTAATAGTCTATTATGTGTGATCTTAATAATGGGTGCCTTATAAATGTTACCTTATTTTCTGTAGTAACTTTTCAACATAGTTATTTTCTTCTCTAGCTGAAAGTGGAACTGAAAGACACTAAGTAGCTTACTCAAGTGTGGGGTAGGGTTAGGGATAACTCATTGGCATGCGCAAGACCTTAAGTTTAGTCCCTAGAACCAAGAAAATTAAAAGCTAGGGGCTAAGAATGTGGCTTAGTGGTAGAGTGCTTGCCTAGCATGCATGAAGCCCTGGGTTTGATTCCTCAGTACCACATAAACAAAAAGCTAGAAGTGGTGCTGTGACTTAAGTGGTAGAGTGCTAGCCATGAGCAAAAAGAAGCTTTAGGGACAGTGTCTAGGCCCTGAGTTCAAGACCCAGGACTGGCAAAAAAATCACCAAAAAACAAATTTAAAAGTTGAGATCTATAGCACACCCTAAATTATTCCATTCAGTCATGTAATAAACATCTGATGATTTAAAAGTAGGGAGTTTATATTCTGATAATAACTGCTGTAATGGAAGAGTTAAAATTCTGAACATTTTAATTTTCTGGAAAATGTTAATATATATGTAGATATGAAGGGAGTAGATAAAATTGTACAGTGTGTATGTTTGTAAGAAACCATATATATGATATATAGATAGATATCTACATATAGATATGTAGCTATATATATATATATATTCAGGTAAATTTGCAAGAATTTGAGGCAGAAACAAAATTAGCCACATTCCGAGTACTTAGGACATTTCCTTTTGTTTTGTTTTGTTTTTTTGCCTGTCCTGGGGCTTGGACTCAGGGCCTGAGCTCTGTCCCTGGCTTCTTTTTGCTCAAGTCTAGCACTCTACGACTTGAGCCACAGCACCATTTCCAGCTTTTTCTGTTTATGTAGAATTGAGGAGTCAACCCAGGGCTTCATGCATGCTAGGCAAGCACTTTACCACTAGGCCATATTCCCAGCCCCAAGACATTTCCTTTTGAGGATCAGGATTTTTGTTGTTGGGAGCCAGTGACTCATGCCTGTAATTGTAGCTACTCAAGAGACTCAGAGAATCACAGTTCTTAGCCAGCCTTGGCTGGAAAGTCTATGAGACTTATCTCCAATTAATCACCAGAAAGGCTAGAAGTGGAGCTGTGGCTCATCTGATACAGTGCTCCCCTTGAGCACAAAAGCACACATCCGCTCCCCCCTTCCCTCTCCCCGTTCCCCTCTCCCCACTCTTTTCCCCTCCCCTCCCCTCTCCCACCTTCTCTCCCCTCTCCCTCCCCATCCTTTCCTTTTGCCAGCTCTGGGGCTTGAACTTAGGGCCTGAGCACTGTCCCAGAGCTTCTTTTGCTCAAGCCTAGCGTTCTACCACTTGAGCCACAGTACCACTTCCAGCTTTTTCTGTTCATGTAGTACTGAGGAGTCAAGCCCAGGGCTTCATGCATGCTAGGCAAGCACTCTACCCTTAAGCCACATTCTCAGCCCTGTTCTTTCTTAAATGATACTTAGCATCCTCACTCTTTTTTTTTTTTTTTTTTTTTGCCAGTCCTGAGGCTTGAACTCAGGGGCTGAGCACAGTCCTTGAACTTCTTTTTGCTCAAGGGTAGCACTGTACAGCTTGAGCCACAGTGCTACTTCTACTTTTTCTGTTTATGTGGTGCTGAGGACTAGAACCCAGAGCTTGAGCATGCTAGGCAAGCACTCTGCCACTTTACCATATTCAGAGCCCAGTATTCTTACTTTTAAAGTTCTTTAATTCTGATATAATTGCCTATAGACTAATTGTACCTTACATAAGTTACAAGTTTTAAAATTGAAGTTGAAATATGTGTATATACATTAATTAATATATATTAATTATAACATATTAATTATAATATATTTATAATATATTAATTAATATACATTAATATATAATTAAGACCCTAATGATATATATGTGTATATATATTAAGACCATTAGGGTCTTAATTACAAATTGACATTATAATTGGTAACTTGTATACAGACACAAAGCAAATTTTCCATCACTAGTATATTTGAAAATAAAATCTGTTTCCCTGTAGCTGGGCTCTAGTGGCTTACACCTTTTATCCTACATACTCAGGAAGTAGATATCTTTGGATTGAGGTTTGAAGCCACTCTGGGAAGAAAGATCCTTGAGATACTGTGTCCAATTAAATAGCAAAAAAATACAGAACTGGAAATGTGGTTGGAGTGGTAGAGTGCCAGCTATGACCAAAAAAACTGAACATAAAGCCAAATGAAAGCTTGAGGCCCTGAGTTCAAGCCCCTATGTCAAGCTTTAGAAAAATAACAACTACAGATCTTTTCTAACTTGTGTTGGATGAAGTCAGAAGCCTGACATGTTATATCAGGGCTACTGGGGCATATCAAACTTTTAGCTTTTTGGTAATTTTGGGTTTTTACATTGTTCCTGTCTTAGGTGTGAATGCTGACAAAGTTGGAATTGAAGCTGCTGAGGTGCTGTTAGCAAATCTTAGACATGGTGGAACTGTGGATGAATACCTTCAAGATCAGGTAATGATAATGAACACTTAGTAATTATATCAATTGTGTATCTTTTTTTTTTTTTTTTTTTAGGTCATGAGGCTTGAACTCAGGGCCTAAATACTATCCCTGAGCTTTTTGCTCAAGGCTAGTGCTGTACCAATTTGAGCCATAGTTCCACTTCTGGTTTTTTTCTTAATTGGAGTTTAGAGTCACGGGAACTTTCCTGATGGGGCTGGCGTTTAACCTGTGAATCCTCAGATCTCAGCCTCCCGAGTAGCTAGCATTACAGGCATGAGCCACTGACACCTGGCTTGAAATGTACATCTTGATCACTGACTCTCACATACTAACTAGCAAGCCATATTTCAGTCATTTCCTACAGTTTTCAGGGAATTATATTCATCATATTCCAGCCCTCATCTTACTTGACAAATCGTTAGCATTTAAAGATGTACTTTACTTGGTTTCTGAAATACCCTTATTTTCCTTTCTCACAGTTCATTATATGTTAGTTGTTTTATTTATTTATTTATTTATTTTTCTGTGCTAGAAGTTGAATGAATCCAGGACCATAGGCATGCTAGGCAAGAAGGAAATTTTTTTGTGTGCTGGTCCTGCGGCTTGAACTCAGAGCCTAGGCATTGTCCTTGGGCTGCTTTTGCTCAAGGCTAGTGCTCTACCACTTGAGTCACAGCAATACTTTCTGCTTTTTTGGTGTAATTTAGTGGAAATAAGAGTCTCATGGACTTTCCTGCTCAGGCTTGTTTCGAACCACAATCCTCAGATCACAGCCTCCTGAGTAGCTAGAATTATAGGTGTGAGCCACTGGGTGTCTGGCTATGAAAGAACTTTATTGCTGCACTTTACTGCTATTCTAATTAATTCTTTCCTCCTTCTCTCCCCTTGTCCCTTTCTCTTCTCATTTGTTTTTTTCTCCTTAAGTAGTTATACTAAAGGATTTCAATTTAGCATATGAATTTATGGTATATCTTTTTTCTTTTTTTCTTTTTTGCCAGTCTGGAACTTGAACTCAGGGTCTGGGCTCTGTCTTTGAGCTTCTTTTGTTCAAGGCTAATAACTCTGCCACTTGAACCATAGCTCCACTTCCTTCTTTTTCTGAGTCCTTTATTGGAGATAAGAGTGCCATGGACATTCCTGCCAGGGCTGGCTTTGAACTATGATCCTCAGATCTCAGCCTCTTGGGTAGCTCGGATTATAGGCATCAGCCAGCAACTGCTGGCTCAGTAGGATGCATCTTGATCAATGTCACCCATTCTATCATTCACCCTCATCTCTCCCAACCCACCCATCTCCTCAAGTTATCTGGTTTCATTTTCACATAGGTATGTTGAATATTATGGCTGCATTTACCTACCCTTCCTCTTTCTACTCCCCTCTTCTTGGCCTCAACCACCACCAATATATGTTCCAAGTTCCTGGTAACAAGTATATTTCTCAAAGTAGACTTCTGACTTCTCTTCCAGGGTTGGGACTCAGGGCCTTGTGTTGGTTAGGGAGGCATTCTGCCACATTAGCCATGCCCCCATCACTTTTTCCTTTAGTTTTCTTTTGAACTTGAAGATAACTAAATCAAGCCTAAATGGTGATTCTCTTGTTAAAATATGAAATGTAGTGGTTTGACAGGCATGTACTACCATGTACAACTTTATTTGCTAGAGATTGGGGGAAGAGGGTGTCGTTTTACTTTTTGCCTGGGCTGATCTGAAATCATGATCATCTAATCTCAGCTTCGTGAGTAGCTGGAATTGTAGGTGAGCACCACTGTGCCTGTCCTCTGGTCAGGCTCATAACTCTATCTGATTTCACTCCCTCAAATGCCTTCCTTCACTCTCATGGCTTAAGTACCATCTGTGTGCTGCCCGGATTAATCACTGCTCAGAGTTTGCTCCTAATTCCTTACTCATTATAATCCCTTAGCCACCAGTATGGATATGTCTTACCCTTCCCAAATTAAGACTCTCACATCGACAGGTGTTGATGAGTATTTCTGAATAAGCATCTTTCCTCTCTCTACCATATTTTCCCTCCCTTTTTTCTCTATTTCCCTTTTCCTTTCCTCATTCTTTTCTCTTTCTTTCTTTCCTTTTCTCCTTTCTTTCTCTCCTCATCCTCCTCTTTTTATTTTTTAATTTGAAAAAAGTTTTGCTGTATAGCCCAGGCTGGCCTTGAACTCTCCATCCTCCTAACTCAGCCTCCCTCCCAAGTGTTGGGGTTACAGTTGTGTGCCATCATGCTTGGCCAATTAAGACTTTTCCTTTTTTCAGTTTGGTGTATTTTCCTTTCTCTAGCAGTCTGCTTTTACAAATAGGTATTAGCTACTCAGGAAGTTGAGATCTGAGGATTATAGTTTAAAGCAAGCCTGGGAAGAAAAGTCCCTGACTCTTAACTCCAGTTATCCAGGAAAATCCAGAAATGGAGATGTGTCTCAAATGATAGAGTGACAGCCTTGATCAGGAAAAGCTTAGGGACAGCACCTAGGCCCTCGGTTCAAGCCCTAGTACTAGCACCAAAGGAAAGGAAAAGGGCGGGGGGGGGGGGGGGAGGAAGTATATTTCAGGCTAGGAGTATGAGTCCGTGGCTCAGTGATTGAGTTTTTTTTTTTTTTTCTTTTTACCTCAATTGCCTAAGACCCTGGGAAAAGAAAGAATTTAATGATTGAATTAGGTGTGAGGCTATTCATTAAAATGCAACATTGCTTTCAACTCTGGACCTTTCTATTTAAGATAAAAAGAAAACAGTAAAGAAGGAAAAGGAGGCAGAAGAAAGGAGGCAGGGAGAAGAAAGGAAGAAAGGAATCTAAGATTTCTTGAATATTTTCTTAGGATAGTTTTTCTTTCTTTCTTTTTTTGGCTCATCAGAGGGTTTGAACTCAGGGCCTAGCATTATCTCTGAGCTTTTGTGCTCAAGGCTGGCACTCTACCACTTATGTCTTGTCCCTTGCCTCTTGCCCAAGTTTACTCAACACTCACTCCTAGTAATTTGTATTAGTCTACTCATTCACCTTTTGAAATGTAATTTTAGAAGACTAAAAAGAACTTGTCCCATTATATATGCCAGCATGCAGCAATGGCCTGTCCTTTTAATACATCAACTTCCAGCTCCATATTTTACTTTTAAGCATTGATTTTTAAAGTTCTGTCTTGAATATTGCTGCTAAGCACTTCTGACTTACACCGTAGGTATTGAGTAACACAAATTTCCTATCATCTTCCAAGTCCTTCTGGAAACTAAAGAAAGAGAATGTTTTTTTTTCTTTTTAGTTTTTTTGACTTCTAATGTATTATCATTATAGACAGTAGTGAATTTGACTTTTAAGTATTAGTAAATTTGTGAGATTTTTGTGCCTGTTCTTTTTTTCTATAGCTAATTATTTTCATGGCACTAGCCAATGGAATTTCCAGAATAAAAACAGGACCAGTTACGCTCCATACACAAACTGCTATCCATTTTGCTGAACAACTAGCAAAGGTGAGTATTCCATTAGAAAGAGCAATTGGGTTACATTGTATTAAATACTCTGACCATTTTTGTCTTATTTTTCAAGTAGTGTCTTGTGTTTACCCCTGGGTTCTCCTTTTATGCTTCCTGTGAAGCTGGGGTGACAGATACATGCCATACTCCAAGCTATTGATTGATTGTAGGGGGCAGGGCAGGAGGGTGTCTCTTGAATTTTGTGCCTAAGCTGGCTTCTTCTTATCTCTACTTACCAAGTAGCTAGGAAAGTAGCTAGCAACTGTACACAGCTTTTGGTATATTCTTTCTTTGTGTGTGTTTGTATACTGGTCCTGGGGCTTGAACTCAGAGCCTGGGTGATGTCATTGAGCTTTTTTTGCTCAACCACTTTTTTGCTCTATCACTTGAGCTACTGCTCTACTTCTGGCTGTTTTGGTGGCTGATGGGGAGATAAGAATCTCCTAGACTTTCCTGCTTGGGCTAGCTTTGGATCCTCAGATCTCAGCCTCCTGGGTAGCTAGGATTACAGGTATGTGCCACCATATTTTGCTTGGTCCTGTTTTAAGTAGTTGACTTGGGGTGAGTTTATCTTTCTGTGTTCCAGTGTAGAGAATTCATCTGTAAAATCAGAGTCTTGGTTAGATCGTCTTTTAAGGCTTCATAAGCAGCTTGAAGCTGAGACTTTAAAATAATTCCTTCACTCTTCTTTGTGTTTCCCGTTTCCATAATGTTTGCAATTTGGAAGGTACACACATACACATAACTGACTACAAAACCTGGCTCCCCAGCTCAGCATTCAGTACTGATTGTTCCCAGTAATTGCAGACACCCGTGTGTCAGCATCCTGCCATGCACACTGATTGCAGGATCTGCAAACACTACATTCAGTAAGGCCCTGCTGATGGCTCCCAAATAAGTACCTGAGAATTTTAGTCACACCTGCCATCTTTTTGCCCCAGACTCAGTCAGCCTCTCAGTTGTTTTGTTTTTAAATCAGCTTTGTTGAGATAAACCACATTTGCTTTAGAAATGATCATGTTTCCAGAACACAGTGACGCAAGTCAAATACTTGAAAAGCTGACTTCAGTTAACAAGTGAAAACTCCAATGTTAGCCTAATCACGGTGAAAGAGGTTAGTCACCATTGCTGGCCTTCCTCCCCGCCCACCTTCCCTTCGTCAGATCCTTTCAATAGTGAATCCAGGGAATTAAAGTGTCAGGAGAAAATGAGATTCAGTGATTTCATACTTGACAGATAAAAGTGGATGTTCCAGAGCCACATTTTAGAAAAACTTTTTAGGGGCTGAGAATGTGGCGTAGCAGTAGAGTGCTTGCCTAGCATGCATGAAGTCCTGGTTTGATTCCTCAGTAACACATAAACAGAAAAAGCTGGAAGTAGTACTGTGGCTCAAGTGGCCAAGTGCTAGCCTTGAGCAAAAGAAGCTCAAGGACAGTGCCCAGGCCCCAGGACTGGCCAAAAAACAAACCCCTTTTTAGAAAAAAGATGCTAAATTTTTTTTTTAAATAGAAAAAAGATGCTTTACTAATCTCACTCAACCAACAGTTGAGATTTCAGGGTTTTGGTTTATTTCGGTTGCAGGGTCTGTGATGCACATAGCTCTTGTATGATGTCTGTTTGACAAACCCCAAATGTACAACCCCTGAAGAAGCAGTACATTCTTACAGGTTATCAGAGTTCTCAGACTGTTTCCCGCAGGTGAGTTTGCTGTTTGCCTCTCCATCCTCTCCTTTCCTCTCTAATACTGTAATGCTCTTCTGGTTTCAGGCCAAATTCACTGTGAAGAAGTCAGAAGATGAAGAGGATGCCTCTAAAGAAACTTACATTATTGAGTGTGAAGGAATTGGGATGACCAATCCCTATCTATAGGGTGTTTGCTTCAGTGATGTATTGCACTAAGTGTTTCACACCTGCTATAATACAGCAGATTCGAAGCATGTTCTTAAAGGGCCCGACTGGACTTGAGGATGAAGTATGATGTTCTAGATTTGCTTTACCAGTATCTTACTTGGAATCTCTCCTGAGATATGGACAATGCCATAAGATTTGATGGATATGTATGATTTCAGTATTTAAATATTGAAATAAAAGTTTCTTGGTACCTGAGGTAAATGACTTTGTTTTTTTTTTTTTTTTTTTTTACCATTATTGAGATTTGAACGCAGGGTCTCATGCATCTGAGGCAGACACTATACTATTTGAACCAACCTCTAGACCTTTTGCGTTTTAGTTTTCAAATAGGCCTTGGACCACGATCTTCCTGCCTAGGACTCTTGCAGAGCTGGGATTATAGGCATGAGCCACATTACCAGACTAGGTATGCAGCACAGTTGTCTACCTGCGTGAGAAAGGCCACAAGACACAGTGGATGTGGGTGTTGCTTTTTTTTCATAGCAATGTCCAATGCCAGTGAAGACAAAGAGATCTGAGCCTGAACTCTGGCTTGTTTGTTGATAGAGTTTTGCTAACCTTTTCTCCTGGTTTACCCTGCTACTGTGATTCTACCATTTTCTGCCTCCTGAAGAGCTGGAATTACAGGTGTGGACCACTATCCCTGTTAATGTTTTTCTTTTTGATATAGTAAGTCAGGAATATAGATTTGATCTTGTATGCAATAGGTCCCTTATTCAGTTTTTGTTTATTTAGTGATATTGGGATTTGAACTCAGGGCCTCACTCTTGCTCTTGATCCATGCCCCAGTTCTACAGTTTGACTTCCTGATGTTTCAGATACCAGGCATCCATAATACTTGATCCAATTTTGGAAGGAAAAAAAAAGGCATCAATCTTGTTAAGATTTAATTCCAATAAAAATTTACTTCTTACATTAAATAAAATTTCAGAATGTAACTTTTTTTTTCTTTGGACAGTCCTGGGGCCTGAACTCAGGGACTGGGTATTGTCTCTGAGCTGCCTTTGCTCAAGGCTACCAGTTCAGGGCCACTTCCGGCTTTTTCTGCTCATGTGTTACTGAGGAATCAAACACAGGCTTCATGCGTGGTAGGCATATACCCTACTTGTAAACCATCAGAATGTAACTTTTATGCTTAATTGATTAGTAATATAATTAATCAGGTTAGGTCCCAGTATGTGCACAAACAACACCAAAAGAGGAAGCAATGGGAAAGAATCAACAGAGGGCCAGGCAGGACGGCAGGTAGCTTACCTGGTGGGGACCCCCCTCATATGCACCCTCTGCTGGTGATTCTCACCATGGCCTCTGGCCACTGAGCTCCCTCCCAGGGGATCTTCAAGTCAGTATTTCTTACTCTGGTAGGTCATCTTCTGTGGTCATATCAAGTCAGCCATGTGGCCCAGGCCATCACTAGGAAGACAGCGTTTTGACATAGGAAGCTCTGGTGACCTCACCCGTGGTTGGAAAATGTGTGTTAAGCACATAACTGGCCTGTCCTTAAGAATTTAGAGAAACGGGGGGCTGGGAATATGGCCTAGGGGTAGAGTGCTTGCCTCGAATACATGAAGCCCTGGGTTCAATTCCTCAGCACCACATATATAGAAAAAGCCAGAAGGGCGCTGTGGATCAAGTGGTAGAGTGCTAGCCTTGAACAAAAAGAAGCCAGGGACAGTGCTCAGGCCCTGAGTTCTAAGCCCCAGCATTGGCAAAAAACAAAAACAAGAATTTAGAGAAATTGGAGTTGAGGGCTAAAAATTCAGCGGCAATAGTTTCTAAGAATGTACAAATGAATCTTCTACCAAACCATTCAGGAGGCTTTTCTTTACTGCTGAATGTTTTAGTGGTCCCAAAGGCCATGATCAAAACTATATATATATATATATATATATATATATATATATATATATGCGTGCACGTGTACATATGCATATATACATGCATAGATATGCATGCGCACATGTGTATTTTTGTGATTTTCTAAAGGATTTTTTTTTTTTTGGCCAGTCCTGGGCCTTGGACTCAGGGCCTGAGCACTGTCCCTGGCTTCTTCCCACTCAAGGCTAGCACTCTGCCACTTGAGCCACAGCGCCTCTTCTGGCCGTTTTCTGTGTATGTGGTGCCGGGGAATCGAACCTAGGGCCTCGTGTATCCGAGGCAGGCACTCTTGCCACTAGGCCATATCCCCAGCCCCAAGGATTTTTTTTTTTCCAGTCCTGGGGCTTGGACTCAGGGCCTGAGCACTGTCCCTGTCTTCTTTTGCTCAAGGCTAGCACTCTGCCAGTTGAGCCACAGTGCCACCTCTGGCCTTTTCTATATATGTGGTGCTGAGGAATTGAACCCAGGGCTTCATGTGTATGAGGCAAACACTTGTCACTAGGCCATATTCCCAGCCCCTTTCGAAAGGATTTGTAAATGTTATTATAGAGGTGACGTACAGAGAGAATGCACTTGCACGCATCAGGTAGTGAGGACATTTCCTTCCATACAGTGTCTTCTGTTCCTCACTCTCTCCCAATTCCTCCCTTCTGTCAAGCTGCAGTTGATATTGCAAACAGAGGTGATCTTATACTGGAAGATAGCCATTTCATTGATAAAAGGCTAAAAGAGCAAAAGTTTCCTAGAGATAATAAGTACAAGAAAGAGCTGGAGAAATAAAAGGTAAAGAGGGTGGTAACAGAGCCTAAGAGTTTGAAGGAGGGGCTTTTGGGGGCTGGCAGGTTTCAGGAAGGACGACCACTTCTTAGCTGGTGATCCAACACTCGGGACACCGAAGCTCACGGGAGGTGCATGATGGCAGGTGCTTGCGTGGTTCAGGTGGAATGGCTGGGCACAGGTGACGGAACATTGTGGAGGTGATATTCCTACTGCCCACCTTGGAACACAGCAAAGATGAGTGCTGAAGGAAATCAGAGCCAGTTTGTCATGCTGCTAAACAAGCCTGATTAAAAACTGGAAACAGGAAAATCCCTTCCTTCCTTTCTTCTCTAGTTTTTAAATGCAGAACCAGAAACCAGGTGGCAAGGGTGTTTGGAAAGTATAGTTTCTAGTTCAAGTGCTATGAAATAGAGTTACACACACATACACACATGTGCATGCATGTGTCTAATTGGGGTTATATGTGGACCTGTGTGCTTTTCAGCTTTTTAAATTATGTGTTTAGAAAATTATATTAAAGTAAATTATAAATGTGTTCAAAGATAGTTTCTAAGTGTGGTGATAACTGATTTAGTCATGATTTAAGATCTATTATTTTTAAGCCACTTAGTTAGAAAGTACTACAGCTAGTCAGTGATATTTCTCTGTTATCTAGGGTAACCTGCACCTTCAGGAGATAGAAAAATAAAAGACCCTGCTGGGCGCTGGTGGCTCATACCTGTAGTGCTAGCTACTCAGGAGGCTGAGATCTGAGGACCATAGTTTGAAGCCAGCCCACGCAGGAAAGTCTGTGAGATCCTTATCTCTACTAAAGCACTCAGAAAGAGCTACAAGTGGCACTGTGGCTCAAGAGAAAGAACGCTAGCCTTGAGCAAAAGAAACTCAGGAACAGTGCCGAGACCCAGAATTCAAGCCATAGGACTGGAAAAAAAAAAAAAAGATTTAGGAAGAAACAAGTGCAAGCTGTTCTGCTGTCAGTAGCATCAGATTGCAGAACAGAACTAGAAAGACAACCCCAAATCTTTTTTTTTTTTTTTTTGCCTTTGTTTAGCATTGATTCAACCCAGGAGCTCACATTACCAGCCTAGTTATACAGCACAGTTGTCTATCTGCATGAGAAAGGCCACAAGACACAATGAATGTGGGTATCCAGTTCCTTTCATAGCATGTCCAAAGCCAGTGAAGACAAATAGATCTGAGCTTGAATACCAGCTTGTCTACTTGTGAGGTGTCTACTTTGATTTACTAAGCCTTAGAACTTACATAGGATTAATATTATCACCTGCTATGGGAATATAGCTTGAATTAAAATAGTTAATCATTTTAGACCTCAGTTCTTTAAGAAGACTAGAATTCCTCTTCTTTCTCTTTCCTCATTCTTCTTTCTTCCTTACTCCCTCCCTTCGCCATTCCTCTTTCCTTCCCTTATTCTTTCTCTCCTTCCTTCCTTCCTGCCTGTTTTTCTTCCTTCCTACCTACCTGCTTTCCTTCCTTCCTTTTTCTCTGTCTCCTTCCCTCCCTTCCTTCTTCCACTCCTCCCCGCCCCCTCTTCTTTCTACTATTGGGACTTGAACTCAGGGCCTGGTCACTGTCCCTTAGCTTTTTCACTCAAGGCTAGCACTCTATCACTTAAGCTACAGCTCCATTTCTACCTTTTAACTGGCTAATTGGAGATATGGATTTTCCTGCCTTGTCTGGCTTGGAACAACCATCCTCAGATCTCAGTATCCTGAATAGCTAGGGTTTCAAGGGTGAGCCACCAGCTCCTGGATTAGTATTTCTTAATTCTTCATAAATGAGGTTCTTATTCCTATTATCAACCAAGTAATAAACATTCAAAGAACAGCAGAAAACATAAAATCACAATATTAGAATTAAAGCCCTTCAAATAATTCCACTTCTATGTGCATAAAACATTTACTAATCCTCATATTCCTAAGCTGAGTTACTGATGGGTAGGCAGTAAATGCTACAGGTTAAATGAGTCTCTATAGTTACACTATAGGGTCTCCCAAACTAAGGGCACAAACTTTGGCCTGAATAATCACTGCCTTATCAGACACATCCTGTGAATGGCTTTGATGACTTTCTGTCATTGACAGAGCATTCAGTGATAAGAAACTGGAGATGTGTCATCCTGACCTTGTTAAGAGCCCCCAAAGTAATGAGGAGGCTCTTAATGAGAAACGACGCTCCCTTTCTGAGGTGCCTTTAAGCTGAAGTAGGACGTGGTATCTCATCTCACTCCTCATGTGTCTCAGATTTCCCCTCAACACCCTAGACTCAGAGACTTGAGACTTGGCAAAGGGAAGATTTCTCTATCAAAGCCCAAAGCCTGCATCCCAGCCTTTTCTTACTTTCTCTTACTTTTCAGGCACTCATTTCCATTTCAACACACACTGTTAAGGGTTATGTAGATAACCGACTTTCAGTAGTGGGAATAGAGGCACAAATATTTGAGATCTTTGCTCAAGTAGACTTGTGATTATTTAGTTGGCATTACATAGTTACTAAAGCTGCAAGTCATACATACTTGCCAAAAGAATGTGAAGGTGGGCTGGGGATATGGCCTAGTGGCAAGAGTGCTTGTCTCGAAGCCCTGGGTTCGATTCCCCAGCACCACATATACAGAAAACGGCCAGAAGTGGCGCTGTGGCTCAAGTGGCAGAGTGCTAGCCTTGAGCAAAAAGAAGCCAGGGACAGTGCTCAGGCCCTGAGTCCAAGGCCCAGGACGGCCAAAAAAAAAGAATGTGAAGGTTTGCAATCCTAGCTACTCAGAAGGCTGAGATCTGAGGATGTCAGTTTGAAGCCAGCCTGGGCAGGAAAGTGCATGAGACTCTTATATCCAATTAAGCACCCAAAACAGCCAGAAGTGGAGCTGTAGTTCAAGCCATAGAGCACTGGCCTTAAGCAAAAGACAAAAAAGAACAAAAACAGCTCAGGGACAGTGCCCAGGTCCTGAGTTCAAGCCCCAGGACACACACACACACACACACACACACACACACACACACACACACACGTACGTACATACGTGAAGGTTTAAAGTATTAAAAAGAGCTTGGTGCTGGTGTCTCATACCTGTAATCCTAGCTACTCAAGTGGTAGAGTGCCAACCTTGAGGAAAAGCCAAGTGAGAGCACAAGGCTCTGAGATCAAGCCACAGTACTGGTACAAACTAAGCAATAAAATATAAAGAGATTCTCTCTTGATGGTATTCCATTAGCTAGGAGGTCTCCAAAAAGACGCACTGTTTGGGGTCAGAGTTCCTCTAGATGGCCTTTCCCAGAACCTGAAAAACGGTTTGCTGACAAGATCACAGACAAGATGACCTTGAAACTGAACAAAGTCCACTTCAGAAAGGGCACACTTGATGACACTCTTGGCTCCTTGGCCCAAAACTTGCAGTAGGAGCCCAGGACATTCCCCCAGATACATTGCTCCAATGCAGGCCTGAAACACTCCCTTGTCCTCAAAGAGCACCATTCCTCCGTCTGTCACCTCCATCTATATCTGGACTGCTGTTCTGGCTGCATTGACTTCCCTCTGAGGTTTGGCTGCTGTGTCTTCTCTTTTCTTTTCCTGCAGAAACTTCCATGTGGCCAACAAAGGGCTGGGAATATGGCCTAGTATACATGAAGCTCTGGGTTCGATTCCCCAACACCACATATATAGAAAACGCCCAGAATTGCGCTGTGGCTCAAGTGGCAGAGTTCTAGCCTGAGCAAAAAGAAGCCAGGGACAGTGCTCATGCCCTGAGTCCAAGGCCCAGGACTGGCAAACAAGACAAAACAAAACCATGTGACCAACAAGGATCTATCCCCTCCCTTCCACCTTCCCTCCCTTCCTTCTTCTTTTCCTTTCTTACTGAAGAGCCAGACTTTGAAGTCAGGCCCCACTTTACCACGCAAACCCCACTTTACCACGTGAACCTGAGATAAGCAGGCCCTGTGAGCAAACTCAGGACAAGCTTATTAGGGCCCAGCCAGTCGAGAACTCTAACCACTGGGAATGCTTAACTCTAACTGCCCCCAGAGTGCCTTGAGCCCTGAGCCAATCAGATTTTACCTGTGTCCTAATCTTGCTTGCTTGAACACCTGATTGCTGTAACTTTGTTTTTTGTTCTGCTTGAACACCTGATGGCTGTAACTTGTTTTTTGCCTTTTTTTTTTTTTTTTTTTTTTTTTACCAGTTCTGGGCCTTGGACTCAGGGCCTGAGCACTGTCCCTGGTTTCTTTTTGCTCAAGGCTAGCACTCTGCCACTTGAGCCACAGCGCCACTTCTGGCCATTTTCTGTATATGAGGTGCTGGGGAATCGAACCCAGGGCTTCATGTATACGAGGCAAGTGCTCTTGCCACTAGGCCATATCCCCAGCCTGGTTTTTTGCCTTTATAAGCCCTGTGCAATCGCAGCTCGAGGCTTCCTCCTAACCTTTGCTGTGTCGGTGGGTAGGACAAGGCCTGAGTTGCAGCTCGCCTGAATAAAGCCTTGCTTTTGCATTTTGGAATGTCTGAGTCTCCGGTGGTCTTCTTGGTGGTCATTTTGCGACTTGGCATAACATTTGGGGGCTCGTCTGGGGTAGCTCCAGAGACCCTCGAGACCCCAGACTCCGAAGGTAAGAAAACAGCCCTGTTCATTTGTCTTGTCCTGTAATGTGTCTGTTTGTCTGTTTTGCTTTTGCTAATTTCTTGAAGGGGTTGTCAAAGCGGACGCGCTTACTCGGTAATCCTGGGGAGACTGGGGGACACCTCAGACTCTCCACCCTTGAAGGAGGACCCCTGGAACCCCACCTTGAACTTGGGTCCACTCCTTCTGCACCCTTGCAGGAGGTCGTGGGCCAACTTGGGAGATCCAATCAGAGCTATGGGTAACGTTCTATCTTGGGGACCTCCATCTAGCCCCCTAGATTTGACTCTAGCTCACTGGAGGGAGGTCAAGGAGATAGCTCAGAACTGAGATGTTGCCCTTAAGAAGGAAAAATGGATCACCCTGTGTAAGTCAGAATGGCCCACCCTTGAGAGAGCTAATTGGCCACCTGAGGGGAGCTTTGACATAATTAAGATCAGGACTTTACAAAGCCTAATTGATGCCCCTCGTTCAGGCTATCTAGATCAGATTCCTTACATAGACACCTGGAGGGAACTAGTTGACAGGGACACTCCAGCTGGGGTTCAGCCTTTCTTACCAACTCCCTCCTCCACTCCTTCCCCTACCCCAATATTTACTCAAAAGACACGGGGTGACAAGAGAGAAATCAAGAGGGAAGAGAAGAAATTATACCCACCTGTCCTCCAGGGAGGAAGCACGAAGGAGGAAATGCTTCCCCCTCCATACTCCCCACCCCAGTTAACTCTACAAGAGGAGGACTCTGAGGAAGATGTTTCTCTCAGCTGTGCCCTCCGCCCCGGAGGGGCCCACTTAGTCAACTCGCCGGCGCCGAAGAATTATGTCTCTTCATAATTCTGTTGCCCTTCCCCTACGCCCTATAGGTCCTGTGGATGCAGATGGTCGACAACAATTCCAATACTGGCCATTTGCTACTAGTGACCTTTACAATTGGCGTGCCCAAAATGCCCCCTTTTCTGAGAAACCCCAGGATTTAATTCGCTTGTTTGAAACTATACTTTTCACTCACCAGCCCACTTGGGATGATTGTAGACAGCTTTTACAGGTCCTTTTCACCACTGAGGAGAGAAATCGTACCCAAGAAGCAGCCTGGAGACTTATCCCTGGCCCCAGTGGAATGCCCATCATGAATCCTGCCTCGATTAACACCTATATTCCCAAGACCCGACCAGCATGGGACTACAATGGAGGTAGGGAGCGACTCCTTGTCTATCGCCAGGCTCTGCTGGCAGGTCTCAAGGTGGCTGCTTGCCGACCTACCAATACGGCCAAAGTTTATGATATTAGACAGGGAGAAAATGAAAGTCCGGCAGCCTACCTTGAGCGGCTTGTGGAAGCCTTTAGTCAATACACCCCCTATGATCTTGAGACCAAGGAATCTGCTCAGATGATTATGTTTGCCTACATAAATCAAGCTGCACAGGACATAAAGTGAAAGTTGCAGGCTCTAGCCAGGCTTGGTGAAAAATCTGTTAGGGATCTAGTAGCAGTGGCGGAAAAGGCTTATAATAAGAGAGAAACAGAAGAACAAAGACAGGAAAGGAAGGACAAAGAACGTGGAATTAAGCAAGAAAAGAGCAACAGAGTTAAGGAAAGGAGTTTGGCTAGAATTTTGGAGCAACAACAGGCACAATACAAGGACCTCAGGGAAATCCTGACCTCTGTGCAGGCAGGAAACGTTAGACAGTCCTCCTCTCCAAATAAGGAACAGGAGCCCAAACCCCAATCAAGAGTGGGGAAGAATCAATGTGCCTATTGCAAGGAGGAGGGACACTGGATCAAAAACTGCCCAGAGGGCTGGGGATATGGCCTAGTGGCAAGAGTGCCTGCCTCATATACATGAGGCCCTGGGTTCCATTCCCCAGCACCACATATACAGAAAATGGCCAGAAGTGGCGCCGTGGCTCAAGTGGCAGAGTGCTAGCCTTGAGCAAAAAAGAAGCCCGGGACAGTGCTCAGGCCCTGAGTCCAAGCCCCAGGACTGGCCAAAAAAACAAAAAAAAACAAAAAAAACCAACTGCCCAGAGCTAGCCAAGAAGAAGGAGGGAAAACAGAAAGTAGAATCAAGAGTGTTGCCACCCTTAGAGATAGCTGAAGACAGTGACTGAGGGAGTCAGGGCTCAGATCCCCTCCTTGAGCCCAGAATAACATTGAAAGTGGAGGGGAATCCAGTCATGTTCATGGTAGATACGGGAGCAGAAAATTTAGTATTACTATCCCCGAGAGGGCTGATGTCCACTAAAACACCATGGGTCCAAGGTGCGATGGGCACTAAACCCTATAAATAGACTACTCGAAGAACAGTGGACTTGGGAGCGGGCCAGGTAACCCACTCGTTTTTAGTCATCCCTGACTGCCCCTATCCATTGCTTGGACGTGACCTCTTAACAAAAATGAAAGCTCAGATACAGTTGACAGGCAGTGGGGCTTAAGCCTGTTAGTATACTAATAACTAGCAAGTTAGAAGAGGAGTATAGGCTATACCAGCATCCCAAGCCTGAGTCTCTGGAAAATGAGTGGCTATGGGCATTTCCCCAAGCATGGGCAGAAACTGGGGGAACGGGACTGGCAAAACAACCTCCTCCAATCTTTGTGGAACTCAAAGCCAGGGCCGACCCAGTAAGAGTTCACCAGTACCCTATGTCACTAGAAGCAAAGAAGGGGGCTGGGGATATAGCCTAGTGGCAAGAGTGCCTGCCTCGGATATATGAGGCCCTAGGTTCGGTTCCCCAGCACCACATATACAGAAAACGGCCAGAAGCGGCGCTGTGGCTCAAGTGGCAGAGTGCTAGCCTTGAGCGGGAAGAAGCCAGGTACAGTGCTCAGGCCCTGAGTCCAAGGCCCAGGACTGGCCAAAAAAAAAAAAAAAAAGAAGCAAAGAAGGGGATCACTCCTCACATCAGAAAATTGTTAGATTTAGGAGTTCTGAAGCCCATCTAGTCAGCCTGGAATACTCCACTGTTGCCTGAAAAAAGCCTAATTCTAATGATTACAGACCAGTGCAAGACTTGAGAGAAGTTAACAAGAGAGTAATAGACATTCATCCAACAGTCCCAAACCCATATACCCTGCTGAGCTCCCTGTCACCGAGCCATGTGTGGTATACTGTGTTGGATCTAAAGGATGCTTTCTTTAGCCTGCCCTTAGCCCCACAGAGCCAAAGCTACTTTGCATTTACTTGGCACGATCCTGAAATCGGGATAAGCGGTCAATTGACCTGGACCAGGCTGCCTCAAGGATTCAAGAATTCGCCTACCATCTTTGATGAGGTGTTACATGAAGACCTGAGTGAGTACCACTCCCAAAATAGTGGAATAAGTCTATTGCAATATGTAGATGATTTGTTAATATCCTCTCAAAAAAAAAATTGCTGTCTAAAGGGAACAGCTAGGCTCTTAAAGACTCTTGGCAATTTGGGCTATAGGGCCTCCACTAAAAAGGCACAAATTTGTAAACCTGAAGTCACCTACCTGGGCTTCATAATAAAAGGGGGCAAGCGTTGGCTGTCAGATGCATGTAAAGAGACTGTGCTGAAAATCCCTGTGCCTAAGTCAGCCAGGCAAGTCCGAGAGTTCCTGGGAACAGCGGGCTTTTGCCGGCTGTGGATAGCTGGGTTCGCTGAGATGGCCAAGCCTCTATATGAAGCTACCAAAAATCTCCCAGAATTTCATTGGACTGAGCAAATGCAAAAAGCCTTTGAGGCAATCAAGAAAAGCCTTCTGGAAGCCCCAGCCTTAGGCCTACCTGCCGTGAATAAACCATTCACATTGTTTGTGGCTGAAAATAAAGGAATAGCAAAAGGGGTGCTTACCCAGCCAATTGGGCCCTGGAGATGACCAGTCGCCTACTTGTCAAAGAAATTGGATCCTGTCGCCGCTGGGTGGCCTCCGTGCTTAAGAATAATAGCTGCAGTAGCCCTCTTGGTAAAAGATGCAGATAAGTTGACTCTGGAACAGAATCTGACTGTGGCCACTCCACACTGTCTAGAGGGGGTGCTAAAACAACCGCCCGACCGATGGATGAGCAATGCCTGCATGGTCCATTATGGAAAAAGGTATGCGGGTGCGGCGATTACTACGGACATTGAGATAGTGTGGGTAGAGGCACTTCCCCAGGGAACTTCTGCACAAAGAGCAGAACTAGTGGCACTAACAAAAGCCTTACAGATGAGAAAAGGAAAGAGACTAAATATCTATATGGACAGCCAGTACATCCATGGAGCCATCTACCAAGAGAGGGGGCTACTGACAGCCGAAGGAAAAGCTATTAGAAACAAGCAGGAAATTTTAAGCCTCATCCAGGCCCTATGGGAACCAGCAAAGATTGCCATTATGCACTGTCCGGGTCATCAAAAGGGAGTTGATTCAGTGACTAGAGGGAATAATCTGGCCGACCAGGCAGCTAAGGAAGCAGCCCTCCAGCCCAGAGCAGAAGTATTGACTCTAGTAGACCCAGGGCCACAAGCTTTGCCTCCTGTGCCCCAGTATTCCCAAGAAGACTTGGAGTGGATAAAGAAAATTCCCATGGCCCACAAAACCCTGGACAGAGAAGGAAACAATGACTGGTGGAAAATTGGTGAAAGGAAACTTATCTTGCCACAAGGGCTGGGTAAGGGGATCCTTAAGAGAATCCACTGAGCTTCTCACATGGGAACCCGAAGACTGCAGGACTTGCTCCAATACTCCAAAGTGAAAATTAGACAAGGAGATCAACTTATTGAAGATATTGTTAAAAATTGCAAGGCCTGTCAGCTTACCAATGCCCCCAATCAACAAGTTACTAAAGGAGCTTGCCTCCGTGGGAATAGGCCAGGCGTGTATTGGGAAGTAGATTTCACAGAAATTAAACCTGGAAAATTTGGATACAAATATTTGCTAGTTTTTGTAGACACCTTTTCAGGATGGGTTGAAGCCTATCCAACAAAGCATGAGACTGCGAATGTAGTGGCTAAGATCTCCGGAAGAGGGGCTGGGGATATGGCCTAGTGGCAAGAGTGCTTGCCTCGTATACATGAAGCCCTGGGTTCAATTCCCCAGCACCACATATATAGAAAATGGCCAGAAGTGGCGCTGTGGCTCAAGTGGCAGAGTGCTAGCCTTGAGCAAAAGGAAGTCAGGGACAGTGCTCAGGCCCTGAGTCCAAGGCCTAGGACAGGCCAAAAAAAACAACAACAAAAAAAGAAGATCCTGGAAGAAATCCTACCCAGGTATGGTTACCCATCCACCAGTGGGTCGGACAGTCATGCTGCTTTTTGGAGCTGGTGAGTTGGCTAGCTCTTTGATGAACTGTGTTATGTTTCTTTGTGATTTGCGCATCTGGAGATCTGTGGATAGCTTCTCAGGTTTGGTTTATAGCTCTGCCCTCCCTCCTGTGTAGGCGTATCTACCAGAGCAGGTGCTGCCGCTGTGGCCCTGCCCACCTGTGTGGGGTATGCCCCGGGTTGTTGGGTTGTGTTTGCGCCCTCCCATGAGTCCGTTGTGGGGGACGGCATGTGTGGGGCCCAGGGGGATCAACTGTCCGGGTGCGGATTGGCGCCCTCAGACCTCGCCTCCACTGCGGGGGGGTGGGGGGGGTGCGTGATCAGGCCCAGGTGTCCCTGCTGGGCTGGTATTGCCCACCAGCGCCTGTGATTTTATTTGTAAGAGTCCGTGAGGTCCAGGCACCTCGGGTGGGGCTTGCACTGCCAGCCGTCCCCCGGCCCCTGTTGGGAAGGGGGCAGGGCCAATTCGGCCAGATCAGGATCCTGTGCAGCCTTGGGGTTGCTCTGCCCTTCCCCTGCTAAACTGACTTCCCAGCACCGGATGTGAGCTTCCCACCTGATTTGGGGTTCTTTGTTCCCTCAGGGTGGGGAGGGGGAGGGAGGGAGATCTAGCTTCTTTGTAGGGCTTGGGTCTCTGATAGTTGGTCTCCCGTTGGGGGAGTGGGGTAATGGAGGTCTCACTGATCCTGGATTGTGTGTGTGTCCCGTGCAGCTGTTAGTCCTTCAGGGAGGTGGCGAAGTGTCGTGGTGGTGTCCCTGGCTCCCCCCTTCTGCCACGCTGGGTTCCCAGCCGCCAACCATCTGATCCTGGTGTGGACCCAAACTTCTCATCGCCACCGTCCTATGTCTTGGTCTGCAGCCTCCCTAGTGTCCGTGGGGTCCCACTGCCTGGATTCTGCGCTCCCGGAAGCCTGTCTGCTGATCGCCGGGTTCCCCTTTCCCAGCCTGGCCCTATTCGGGCCAGGGTCGGCTGGTGGGGGGAGGGTGCCCCGGAGATTTTCCGGCTCCGTGTAGGTTTTCGGTTCTTCTTTTTTACTCCTTTGTGTTTTCCTGCATATCTCCACTGCTTCTGGATCTTAAACACTATACAGCTAATGGTAAGTCTGTATAGCTGAAAATTAATTTCCAGTTTGAAGTAATCCTGCAGTCCCTTGGTAATGTAAGGTTATAGGTTCCTGGCTAGGTGAGGTCAACATCCCTCAGTCAGCCATAAGAAGCTACAGAAGATGGATGATCTTCACCCATCAGCCCCCCCTTTAAAACTGAGGGACCAGAGTTGTTTTTTTGGTTATTACTTTGGGCCCTATTGGCCCATGCCTTATCTCTATGTCATCCCCTAGACATGTAAGCCATTAAAATGGACAGAATGGAGCCATGATTGGCTCCCAAGGTACCAAAGAGAAAAGGAGGAAATGAAGAGCCAGACTTTGAAGTCAGGCCCCACTTTACCACGTGAGCCTGAGATAAACAGGCCCTGTGAGCAAACTCAGGACAAGCTTATTAGGGCCCAGCCAGTCGAGAACTCTAACCACTGGGAATGCTTAACTCTAACTGCCCCCAGAGTCCCTTGAGCCAATCAGATTTTACCTGTGTCCTAATCTTGCTTGCTTGAACACCTGATTGCTGTAACTCTGTTTTTTTGTTTTGCTTGAATACCTGATGGCTGTAACTTTGTTTTTTGCCTTTATAAGCCCTGTGTAATCGCAGCTCGAGGCTTCCTCCTAACCTCCGCTGTGTCGGTGGGTAGGACGAGGCCCAAGTTGCAGCCCACCTGAATAAAGCCTTGCTTTTGCATTTCGGAATGACTGAGTCGCGGTGGTCTTCTTCTTTTTATTTATTTATTTATTTATTTATTTATTTATTTATTTATTGGACATAAATTTTTTTACAATGTGTTGTGCAAAGAGGGTGCAGTTACATAGTAGGGCAGTGTGTACATTTCTTGTGATATCTTACAACCTGTTTTTCTATCCCTTGTCTAGGTCAGGTTGACATATATGCAATATACAATGTATCAAGAACATATACAGTATTCACAGACTTGGTCTCTACTGTCTCTCCGTCTCCCTTTGTTAACAGTCATACATCAGGGAGATCATGCCCCTTTGTTTTCTGTGTTCTAGGCTTGTCTCACTCAACATTATTTGTTCGAGTTCTGACCATTTCCCTGCGAATAACAGTATTTCACCATTCCTAATCGCTATGTAGTATTCCATTGTGTATAAGTACCATATTTTTTGGATCCATTCGTCTGTGGAGGGGCATCTGGGTTGTTTCCATATTTTAGCTATTGTGAATTGTGCCGCGATAAACATGGAAGTACAAATGCCTTTTTGATATCTTGGATTTTGCTGTTTAGGATAGATGCCTAGGAGTGGTATGGCTGGGTCATAGGGTAGGTCTATATTGAGCTTTTTGAGAAACCTCCATACTGTTCTCCAAAGTGGTTGTACTAATTTGCACTCCCACCAACAATGGAGAAGGGTTCCTCTTTCCCCACAGCCCCTCCAGCATTTGTTGTTGCCTGAGTTCAGAGTATAGGCCATTCTAACTGGGGTGAGGTGGTATCTCAGGGTTGTTTTTATTTGCATTTCCTTTACTAGCAGGGATGTTGAGCATTTCCTCATATGTTTCTTTGCCATTTTTATATCTTCTCTTGTGAAGTCTCTCTTTAGCTCCTTTGCCCATTTCCTAATAGGTTTATTGGGCTTGGAGGGGCTTAGTTTTTTGAGTTCTCTGTAGATGACCGATATCAAGCCTTTGTCTGTTGCTGTGCTGGTAAATATCCTTTCCCATATCGCTGGCTGTCTTTCTATTTTGGTGGCTATGTCCTTAGCTGTGCAGAAACTTTATAATTTGTAGTAGTCCCAATTGTCGAGTCTTTCCCCTATTTGTTGTGCCCCTGGGACTCTATTCAGGAAGTTCCTTCCTGTGCCTATAAGTTCTAGTGTCTTTCCTACTCTGTCCTTCAGTAGTTTCAAGGATTCAGGTCTGATGTTGAGGTCCTTGATCCATTTTGAGTTGATCTTGGTGCATGGTGATAGGCTTGGGTCTACTTTGAGTTTTCTGCATATGGCTGCCCAGTTCTCCCAGCACCAGTAGTTGAAAAGGCTATGTTTATTCCATTGTATGTCTTTAGCTCCTTTGTCGAATATCAGTTGGCTGTAAGAGTGCGGTTTTATTTCTGGGTCTTCAGTTCTAATCCATTGGTCTTCCGATCTGTTTTTATACCAATACCATGCTGTTTTTGTTATGATGGCCTTGTAGTAGAGCTTGAAGTCTGGTATTGTGATACCTCCTGCACTGCTTTTTTTGCCTAGAATTGCTTTGGCTATTCTAGGTTTTTTGCTGTTCCATATGAATTTATGGATTGGTTTCTCTATTTCAGTGAAGAATGTGGCTGGGATTTTGATAGGCATTGCATTGAATTTGTATAACAATTTGGGCAATATGGCCATTTTCACTATATTGATTCTGCCTACCCATGAGCATGGGAGGTCTTTCCATCTCCTTGTGTCTTCTTTGATTTCCCTTATTAGATTTTTACAGTTTTCATTGAATAGGTCCCTCACGTCCTTGGTTAAGTTGATCCCTAGGTACTTTATTCTTTTTTTGGCTACTGTAAATGGAATTGTTTCCTTTTCTGTTTGTCTATTGCTGGTGTACAGAAAAGCTGCTGACTTTTGTGGGTTGATTTTGTATCCTGCTACTTTGCCAAACTGGTTTATTAGGTGTAGGAGTTTGGGTACTGAGTTTTTTGGGTCCATCAGATATAAGATCATGTCGTCTGCGAATAGGGATAACTTGATTTCTTCCTTGCCAATGTGGATCCCTTTGATGTCCTCCTCTTGCCTTATTGCTATGGCTAGGGATTCCAGCACTATGTTGAACAGAAGTGGGGAGAGTGGGCATCCTTGTCTTGTTCCTGAGTTTAGGGGGAATGATTTAAGTTTCTCTCCATTTAATATGATATTAGCAGTTGGTCTGTTGTATATGGCTTTTATTGTTTTGAGGAATGTTCCATCTATTCCTGTTCTCTCCAAAGCTTTTAATAGGTATGGATGTTGTATTTTGTCAAAGGCTTTTTGGGCATCGACTGAGATAACAATGTGATTCTTGATTTTAGTTCTGTTTATGTGGTGAATTACGTTGATTGATTTACGGATGTTGAACCATCCTTGTGACTGAGGGATGAAGCCTACTTGGTCATGATGTATGATATTCTTGATCAGTTTCTGGATCCTATTAGCTAATATTTTATTGAGGAGCTTTGCATCTGTGTTCATTAGTGATATTGGTCTGTAGTTCTCTTTTTTTGTTGGATCTTTGCCTGGTTTGGGAATGAGTATGTTATTAGCTTCGTAGAATGGGTTTGGGATTTCTCCCTCCGTTTCTATTTCACGGAAGAGTTTGAGGAGTATTGGAATTAGCTCCTCACTAAAGGTTTTGTAGAATTCGTTGGTGAATCCATCTGGGCCTGGGCTTTTCTTAGTAGGGAGGTTCTTGATTACCTCCTGTATCTCACCGTAAGTTATTGGTTTATTTAGTTGATTTATTTCTTCTTGGTTCAGTTTGGGCAGTTTGTACTTCTCTAAGAATTGATCCATTTCTGTAAAATTATTGTTTTTTGCTGAGTAGAGGTTTTGGAAATAGCTCCTTATGATTGTTTGAATATCGTGTGTACTTGTTGTAATTTTTCCTGTGGAGTCCCTGATTTTACGAATATGAGTCTCTTCTCTTCTTTTTTTTGTAAGTCTTGCAAGGGGTCTGTCAATTTTGTTTATTTTCTCAAAGAACCAGCTTTTAGTCTTATTTATTTGTTGAATGGTCTTTCTATTTTCAATCAGATTTATCTCTTCTTTAATCTTTGTGATCTCTCCCCTCCTAGTCGTTTTAGATTCTGTCATTTCTTGTTTCTCCAGTTGTTTTAGTTTCATCGTGAGGGTATTCACCTGCTCTGCTTCCATTCTTTTAATGTGGGTGCTGAGTGCAATGATCTTGCCCCTCAGTACTGCCTTAGCTGTGTCCCATAGGTTTCTTTGTGATGTGTTTTCTTTGTCATTGTGGCTTATGAATTCGTTGATTTCATCTTTAATTTGATCTGTGGCCCAAGTGTTGGATAGCAGCGTGGGGTTTAGCCTCCAAGAGTGTGTATAGGCTCTGTGGTATCCTTTGTTGTTGAGGGTTACCTTTAATCCACTGTGATCAGATATAATACATGGGATGACGTCAATACTTTTGTATTTGCTGAGGTTCTTTGTGTGGGCTATGACATGGTCTATTTTGGAATATGATCCATGGGCTGCTGAAAAGAAGGTGTATTGGGTCCCTGTAGGGTGAAAAGTTCTATATAGGTCTGTTAGATCCATTTGGGAAATGGTGTTATTTAGGTCCTCAGCTCCCTTACTAATCCTCTGGGTGTTGGATCTGTCTTTTGGAGAGAGAGGAGTATTAAAGTCACCCACTATAACTGTGTTTGCGTCTATCTTGCTCTGTAATTCTTTGCGAATTTGCTTGACATATGTTGGGCCTCTTTTGTTTGGTGAGTATACATTTATCACCGTGATTTCTTGATTCTAAATTTTTCCTTGTATTAATATGTAGTGTCCTTCTTTGTCTTTTTGAGTGGACTTTAAAGAGAAGTCCAGCTTGTCTGAGATCAGAATGGCTACACCTGCCGTTTTGGTGGATGCATTTGCTTGGTAGATCTTGCTCCATCCTTTCACTCGAAGCCTGTTTTTGTCCCTTGCTGTAAGGTGGGTCTCTTGTAGACAGCAGATGTCAACTTTTTGTTTGAGAACCCATTCTGCCAGTCTGCTCCTCTTTATCGGGGAGTTTAAACCATTTATATTTAAAGAGATCAAGGATAAGGGTGTTTTTTCTCCTTCCATTTTCTTGGTGGGCTGTTTTTTCCTCTTTTTTTTTTTTCTTGTCTTTAGTGAGCTTGTGTTTCTGCTGGACTTTGGCTATTGAAGTTTCTTTCTGGTTCTGTCTGTGTGTCTTTTACGATCTCTGTTGGGTAGGGTTCCCCTCTTAATATTCGCTGTAGGGCTGGTTTTTTATTCACATACTCCTTTAGCTCCTCTTTGGTGTGGAAAGATCTGGTTCTCCCTTCGAATGTGAACTCCAATTTCGCTGGATATTTGATCCGAGGTTGTAAATTGTTATTCTGGAGTACTTGGATGGTGTTCTTCCACTCACTTCGAGCTTGGTAAGTTTGTGTGGATAAGTCGGATGTTATTCGAATCCTCTTCCCATTGAAAAAAGTTTCCTTCTTTGCTTTGGCTGAATTCAAAATTTGCTCTTTAATCTTGAGGTCTGTAGTCTTGAATATTATGTGCCTTGGGGTGGCTTTCCTGGGGTCTGGCCTGCCAGGTGTCCTATAGGCTTCGGTTACCTGGATGGGGTCCCCTGTGAAATTGGGGAAGTTTTCTCCAATAACTTTATTGAGAACATGATTAAGCCCTCTGCTCTGGTATTCGGCTCCTTCTTCTATTCCAATTATGCTCAGATTATATCTCTTGTCTTTGTCCATTAGTTCCTGGATTAGTCTTCCCTGAAGCTTCACTTTTTCTTGGAGTGTGGTCATTTTCTGGTTGTTGTCAGCTGCTTCATCGTCCAGGTGAGAGATTCTGGATTCTATATGGTCCACTCTTTGTGGTATGGTTTCAATTGCGGAGTTTATGGATGTCAGAGAGCTATTTATGGTTGTCATATCAGCTCTGATCGTGGAGATTTCTTCCTTTAAAGAGTTGTATTTTAAATCTATTTTTTCATGCATTTCAATTCTCAGGATGTGGAGATTTTCTTTAAAGGCGGCTTGCATTGTATCCATTTTTGCTTCCATTTCTTTAAACGAGGCTTGCATTGTATCCAGTTTTGCTTCCATTTCTTTCTTGGCTTCCTGGGTGTCCTTCCAGATTTCCGCTCTAAATTCCTGGAATTGTTTTCTGATTTCATTTCTGACGCTTTCGATCATTCCTGTTAACATGGCCTCATTTGCTTTTTTAGTCTCCATCTCCTCTTCAGTCGTGCTGCTTTTTGGAGCTGGCGAGTTGGCTTGCCCTTTGATGAACTGAGTTATGTTTCTTTGTGATTTGCGCATCTGGAGATCTGGATGGCTTCTCAGGTTTGGTTTGTAGCTCTTCCCTCCCTCCTGTGTAGACGTGTCTACGGCAGCAGGTGCTGCCGCTGTGGCCCCGCCCACCAGTGCAGGGTACGCCTACCAGAGCGGGCGCTGTCGCCGTGGGCCCTGCCCTCCTGTGCGCTGTGCGTCCACTGCAACAGGCACTTCGGCGGGATATGCCTCCCAGAGCAAGTCCTGGGTTGTTGGGTTGTGCTTGCGCCCTCCTATGAGTCCGTTGGGGGGGGCGGTATGTGTGGGGTCCAGTGGGATCGACTGTCCGGGTGTGGCTTGGCACCTTCAGACCTCACCTCTGCTGTGAGTGGGGGACGTGATCAGGCTCAGGTGACCCTGCTGGGCTGGTATTGCCCACCAGCGCCTGTGGTTTTAGTTGTAAGAGTCTGCGAGGTCCAGGCGCCTTGGGTGGGGTTTGCACAACCGGCTGTCTCCCGGCCCCTGTTGGGAAGGGGGCGGGGCCGGTTCTGCCAGTTCAGGAACCTGTGGGGTGTTGGTGCTGCTGAGCCCTTCCCCTGCTAAACTGACTTCCCAGCGCCTGATAGGAGCTTCCCCACCTGATTTGGGGGTTCTTTGTTCCCTCAGGGGTGGGGGAGGGGGAGGGAGGGCACTCACTTTTGCTGCTTTGTGTGTGTGTCCCGCGCAGCCGTTGGTCCTCCAGTGGTTGGCGAAGTGTCCTGGTGGCTTCCCTGGTTCCCGATTTCTGCCGTGCTGGGTTCCCTTGTCTGAACCCGGTGTGGACCCGAACTTCTCGTCGCTGCCGGTGTGTGTCTTGGTCCGCACCCTGCCTTGTGTCCGTGGGGTCTCCCGCTATATGGATTCTGCGCTCCTGGCAGCCTGTCTGCCGATCGCCGGGTTCCCCTTTCCCAGCCTGGCCCTGTTTGGGCCAGGGTCGGCTGGTGGGGGGAGGGTGCCCCGGTGAATCTCCGGCTCCGTGTAGGTTTTCGGTTCTTCTTTTTTGCTCCTTTTTGTTTTCCTGCGTTTCTCCACTGCTTCTGGCTGCTGGTTTTGCTGGGTTCTTGATGGGGTGTTGGGTGTTGGAGTTCCCAGCTCACTATTCCGTTGGAGCGAGTCGGGGTGCCTCCCTATTCTATCGGCGCCATCTTTCCTCTGCAGTGGTCTTCTTGGTGGTCGTTTCGCGACTTGGCATAACACTTACATCCTTCTTCCTGAATCTCTCCTTTCCTTCCTTCTTCCCTCTTTTCCTCCCTTTTCTTTTTTTCTTTCCTTCCTTCATCCTTTCTTTCCTCCCTCTTTCCTTTTCTCCCTTGTCCTTCTTCCTTCTCCCCTCCCCCTCCCATTCCTTCTCTTTCAATGCTATTCTGCCAATTCTCTAAGTTTTTTAGTTTCAAAATCTCTTTTGCAGCTGACTTGCTATTGTTTTCTACTCTGTGTGGTCTAACTATTTTCTTACCACTTCCCTCCTTTCTCTTGAAGGTATTTTTAATTTTTTTAACTTTTAAAAAATTGTTTGGGGCTGGGAATGTGGCTTAGTGGTAGAGTGCTTGCCTAGCATGCATGAAGCCCTGGGTTCGATCCCTCAGCACCACATACACAGAAAAATCCAGAAGTGGTACTGTGGCTCAAGTGGTAGAGTGCTAGCCTTGAGCAAAAAGAAGCCAGGGACTATGTTCAGGCCCTGAGTCCAAGCCTCAGGACTGGCAAAAAAGAAAAGTTATTACAAAGCTGATATACAAAAGGGTTACAGTTATGTTGTTGTGCCAAGTCGCAAGATGACCACCAAGAAGACCACCGAGACTCAGACATTCCAAAATGCAAAAGCAAGGCAAGGCTTTATTTAAGCGAGCTGCAACTCGGACCTCGTCCTACCCACTGACACAGCGGAGGTTAGGAGGCAGTCTCGAGCTACGATTACACAGGGCTTATAAAGGCAAAAAACAAAGTTACAACAATCAGGTGTTCAAGCAAGCAAGATTAGGACACAGGTACAAATCTGATTGGCTCAGGGTTCGAGGCATTCTAGGGGTGGTCAGAGTTAAGCATTCCCACCGGTTAGAGTTCTAGACCGACTGGGCCCTAATGGGCTTGTCCTGGGTCTGCTCACAGGGCCTGCTTATCTCAGGTTCTCGTGGTAAAGTGGAGTTCACGTGGTAAGGTGGGGTTCACGTGGTAAAGTGGGGCCTGACTTCAAAGTCTGGCACTTCAATGTAAGTCAGGTAGAGTACATTTCTTTTTTTTTTTTTTCTTCAAATTTTGATTATCAAACTGACGTACAGAGAGGTTACAGTTTCATACGTTAGGCATTGGATACATTACTTGTACTGTTTGTTACCCCGTCCCTCATACCCCCCTGCCCCTTTCCGTTTCCCCCCATGAGGTGTTCAGTTCACTTACACCAAACAGCTGTGTAAGTATTGCTTTTGTAGTTGTTTTTCTTTAAATAGTATTTTCTTTTCTTTCTTTTTTTTTTTTTTTGGCTAGTCCTGGGGCTTGGACTCAGGGCCTGAGCACTGTCTCTGGCTTCTTTTTTTGCTCAAGGCTAGCACTCTGCCACTTGAGCCACAGTGCCACTTCTGGCCATTTTCTGTGTATGTGGTGCTGGGGAATTGAACCCAGAGCTTCATGTATATGAGGCAAGCACTCTTGCCACTAGGCCATATCCCCAGCCCACATTTCTTTTTTTAACAATGTCACCCCCTCATTTGCTCTCTCCCAGTTTTTCCCTCCAGTCCTCACCCACAACTTGCATAATTCATTTTTAACATAGTGTCTAGTGAGTACCACTCCCCATTTGTTCATCCTCTTGCAGGTTTTTTCTCTGCCCCTCCCCCCATTATCAGTGCCCATGAACAAAGTAGATTTTCTCTTGTCAACCATTTTCTTGGCTCAGATACATCTGTAGCCTCTTTTTTTTGTTTTGTTTTGTTTTGTGTGTGTGTGTGTGTGTGTGTGTGTGTGTGTGTGTGTGTGTGTGTGTTTTGGCCAGTCCTGGGGCTTGGACTCAGGGCCTGAGCACTGTCCCTGGCTTCTTTTTGCTCAAGGCTAGCACTCTGCCACTTGAGTCACAGCGCCACTTCTGGCCATTTTCTGTATATGTGGTGCTGGAGAATTGAAACCAGGGCCTCATGTATACAAGGCAAGCACTCTTGCCACTAGGCCATATCCCCAGCTCCATCTGTAGCCTCTTGACATGACCACTAACTTGGGAAAATGTCACTCCCTTGCCAAACATGATGGAGTAACCTTTTCAATTTCATTTACCTCATTCTTTTCATGATTTAAAAAATAAATATAAGCATATTCAGGATACATTGTTGTGCCAAGTCGCAAGACCACCACCAAGAAGACCACCGAGACTCAGACATTCCAAAATGCAATAGCAAGGCAAGACTTTATTCAAGCGGGGCCGTGGCCCGGGCCTTGTCCCACCCACCGACACAGTGGAGGTTAGGAGGCAGCCTCGAGCTGCGATTATACAGAGCTTATAAAGGCAAAAGACAAAGTTACAGCAACCAGGTGTTTAAGCAAGCAAGATTACGGGTACAAATCTGATTGGCTCAGGGCTCGAGGTATTCTAGGGGCGGTTAGAGCTACGAATTCCCAGTCGTTAGAGTTCTCGACCGGCTGGGCCCTAATAAGCTTGTCCTGGGTTTGCTCACAGGGCCTGCTTATTTTCAGGTTCACGTGGTAAAGTGGGGTTCGCGTGGTAAAGTGGGGCCTGACTTCAAAGTCTGGCACTTCAGCGTGAAATGTCCTTTTAAATGATTAAGCCCTATCACCATTTCAGTATTCAGAGCTACAAATATAATTGCATAGACACCAAAGAAAGCAAGAAGAGATAATGTGTAGGTACTGTACATGACTGGAGCGGGCTCCGGGCCAGCCTGCTGCTTTGTGCAGTGATTTTCCACTGATTCACATGGAGAGAGTGAATGGAGGAATGAATCATCACAGCACAAATAGTAACACACACACACACACTCAAAAACCTGCCAAACACAGACTCTAGGAGCAATCAATACTAGGGTTTATTTAAAGAAAATCATATCACTAATCAGACAATAATCACGTTAAATGAATGTAATTCATTTGGGTTTAAATGCATATATTTTGAAAGGTTTTCTTATTTATATGAGTTATCTGCTTAAAGGGTTAGGAAGGGGCTGGGAATGTGGCCTAGTGGTAAAGTGCTTGCCTCCTATACATGAAGCCCTGGGTTCGCTTCCCCAGCACCACATATATAGAAAATGGCCAGAAGTGTTGCTGTGGCTCAAGAGGTAGAGTGCTAGCCTTGAGCAAAAAGAACCCAGGGACAGTGCTCAGGCCCAGAGTCCATGCCCCAAGACTGGCAACAAAAACAAACGAAAAAAAGGGTTAGAAAGTTTTTCTGTTTGTGGGTAATTATACAATAGTAGAAACAAAGTGAAAGCCATGTGCTCAAGACTCACACCTGTAATCCTAGCTACTCTGGGGGCTGAGATCTGATTATCACAGTTCAAAGCCAGCTTGAACAGGAAAGTCCTTGAGACTCTTTTTTTTTTTTTTTTTTTTTTTTTTTTTGCCAGTCGTGGGCCTTGGACTCAGGGCCTGAGCACTGTTCCTGGCTTCTTCCCGCTCAAGGCTAGCACTCTGCCACTTGAGCCACAGCACAGCGCTGCTTCTGGCCGTTTTCTGTATATGTGGTGCTGGGGAATCGAACCTAGGGCCTCATGTATCCGAGGCAGGCACTCTTGCCGCTAGGCTATATCCCCAGCCCCCCTTGAGACTCTTATTTCCAATGAACTTCCCGAAAACCTGAAGTGGAGCTGTGACTTAAAATGGCAGAGTGCTAGCCTTGAGCAAAAAAGCTCAGGGACAGCATTCAGGCACAAGGTCAAGGGCTCAGTATTAACACTAAACCAAGGAACCAAAGAAATAAACAAATACAAATTTATCAGGCTTTTGCTTCCAAGATAGCGTGCAAGTTTGAGATGACCTTCCTGCTGGCTGAGACAGTATACTTGGAATGGTAGTGTTCCTGACGTTCAAGATCAAGTAATGAGAGATTAGGGAGACAAGCCCAGGGACTCTGCTCACAGCCACAAAAGGAGACCCCTTGGGAGGGCCTGGTGGGCTCTGTGCCTTGACAATATTGACCTAGTGCTGGAGGAGACCTGGGGGCAGGAGTTTGCAGGACAGAACCCTGCAGGGATGAGTGAGAGTCCCCACAAAGAACCAAGTTCTGAGGTGTGTAGCGGGTCCCAGTCAACTGTCCTGTTGTGTCCTGAAAACTGCTTCACTACCTCATACTGCAGAGACTCACGAAAGAAGATGTTAGAAGACAGCCTCAAACTGGGCTACAGGCCAGGCCACACCCCTGCCTTTCCTCTCCTCAGACAGAGCAGACAACCTAGGCCCAGGCTGGTAACTCACGACTGTAATCCTAGCTGCTGTGGTGCCTAAGATCTAAGGATTAAGTTTCAAAACCAGCCTGAGTAAAAAGTAGTCCATGATACTCTTATCCCCAATTAAACAGCCAAAAGTTGGAAGTAGAGTAGTGACTCAAATGGTAGAGTGCCAACTCTGAAAATCTAAGCATGAGCTCAGGGCTCTGAGTTGAAGATCTAGTTTCAGCACACACACACACACACACACACACACACACACCACACACACACACTCACAATTTACAAGATGGATTTCAAAGGGCCAAATTATGTTCTAGTAACCAAACTGTGGCCCACAACAAATTCAGTTATATACATATATATTTATAAATTCACATATTTATAAATATATAATACACGTTTATAAATACATATATTTATAAATATATAACATATTTATATAAATATATACTTCTATTGAAGTGCCAGACTTTGAAGTCAGGCCCCACTTTACCACATGAACCCCACTTTACCACGAGAACCTGAGATAAGCAGGCCCTGTGAACAAACCCAGGCCAAGCCCATTAGGGCCCAGTCAGTCTAGAACTCTAACCGCTGGGAATGCTTAACTCTAACCACCCCTAGAATCAAACCCTGAGCCAATCAGATTTGTACCTGTGTCCTAATCTTGCTTGCTTGAACACCTGATTGTTGTAACTTTGTTTTTTGCCTTTATAAGCCCTGTGTAGTCACAGCTCGGGGCTCCCTCCTAACCTCCGCTGTGTCGGTGGGTAGGACGAGGCCCGAGTTGCAGCTCGCTTAAATAAAGCCTTGCCTTGCTTTTGCATTTCGGAATGTCTGAGTCTCGGTGGTCTTCTTGGTGGTGGTCTCACGACTTGGCACAACATTTGGGGTTTCGTCCGGGATGGCCCCAGAGACCCCCGAGACCCCAGACTCTGAAGGTAAGAAAATAGCGCTGTTCATTCTGTGTGTCTGTGTGATTTGTAGTTTTGTTTTCTGTTTTGGCCAGCTGCCTGAATCTGAACCTGTAGGTAGTGAAGGACCAGCCGGAGTGGACATGCTCATATGGGCAGTCCTGGAGGAGTTGGGGAACGCCTCAAGCCCTCCACAGGGGGCTCAGGCTTCCAACTACCACCCTGAACCTGAAGGACGGACCGGGAGGCCCTTCTAATGGGTGCCGGTCCAGTCCACTCTATATTTGGGGTTGTCTGGTCCGCTCCTACACAGGAACGGGAGAGAGAGAGCCTCAAGACTGTGTGGTCTGCCCCCTCATAGGGGCAGGAGAGACACAGTGAGACTGTGTGGTCTGCCCCCTCACAGGGGCAGGAGAGACACAGTCGAACCTGTAAGCCGCGGCTCCCTAAGTGCTGTCTGGTCTTTGTGCCTGTGATTATTTTTGTGTGTTTCTTTCTTGCTCTGTGCCTGACTGACAAACGGATGATGGGGAACGTTCCTTCCCCTTCCCTGGACTTGACTTTAGCTCACTGGAAAGATGTACAGGTGACAGCCCACAATCAGTCAATCAGTGAGAGTATCCGCAAAAAAGAACTCTAGGGGGACCCCCACCCAGCCTTCTTAAGCAGAAAATTATTTGGTGTGCTAAAATGTTTTACTAAAACTATCAAGCCCTGGAAAATGAGGCTGGAGAATGCTAAAATCATTTGTTAAAGGTTTTTGTCTTAAAATGTACGGCCGATGCTTATTCAGCGCGCTTTAAGATCTTTTGAATATGTATGTGTGTGTGCATGTGTGAGTGTGAACATGTTCAAGACTGCAGTATGATGCAAAATTAAGTTTAAGTTTAAATTCAAATGGTCATCAAGTTTGGGCATTACCAAATGCTTTAAAGGATTTCTCAGGGTTCTTTAATTAAAATTAAAAAAAATCAGAGCTAAGTGTCAGAAATTTGGATTTAAAAGGATACATATACTAAACTAATGGGGATAGAAGTAAACTCTCATTAACTCTATGTATGTAGGAAGAAATGGCAAAATGGGCCAATGTTTCTCACTAATATATTGGAAAGCTGAATGGATAAGTATTTCTAATTGTAATTCTTGCATTAAGGAAAAATTCAAAGGTCTTCATGCCATGCAGTAACTGGGACTGAAGAAAAAAGGCTCTTTTGAAACAAGCAGCCTGTAGGCAAAGGGCGGCACCTGGTTTCAGAATGCCTGTGAGCTTCAGTTTTTCCGATGCAGATAAAAGCTAAAGTGTTGTGTTAGTGTTAAAAAGGCTTTGGAAATCAAGAATACATTTCTAGATAAGAAATTTGGAAGTAAATTTGTCCTAAATAATTATTGCAAAGTGAGAAAAGGAGAATTACGGCTACCAAAATGTTTAATTGCCATTCCAGCTTCTTTGTAGGTTTTTTGTAACTGTTTCCAGCAGGCCCACAGAGAAGCACAGGTGATTCCTACAAGTCTGTCAAGATCTAATACTGGCCCTTAATAAGTTCCAGATAAGAGAGCATGCTTAAAAACTACTTCTGTGTGGACCACCTTGTTGCTTCTAATTGGAGTAAAGTGGCCTCTTGTAAGACTCACTGATCTGAAATCTGCAGTTCGAAGCCAGCCTGGGCAGAGAAAGGTCCCTGTGAGAGATTTGTCTCTAATCAGCCAGCAGAGTGCTGGGAATGGAGTTATGTGGAGCTCAAAGTGGTAGGGTGCTAGTCTTGAGCTGGAGAGCTGGGGGACAGCGCTCAGGCCCTGAGTCCCAGTCCAGTGGAAAGTCACTCCTCCTGGGACAAGAGATGGAGCATCCAGAGACAGTAAGCCACTGCTTGGATGGCAGAGATGGTGTCAGATCCTAGAGTCACTCCTGTTTGGCCTTTCAAAAGTTAATCAAAGCTGGGAAGTCCTAAAAGAATAGTTCGTAAGCATGCCTTTCCAATGCCCATGGCTGTCTACTGGGCAAGAACTTGCCAGTCATCTGTGATAGTGGATAATAAGGGTAAGTTTGTCAAATGAGAGGATATATTAAAATCTCAGCCCCCCCACCCCCGCATTTACTCAAAGCTCTGACTGGCAATGAGAATTTTAAGCTGATACATCTGTTTAGGAAAGAAAGCTTGTAGACCTGAGATTGTGTCCTTATTGAGATCTGTTAAAGGCCTGCAAAGGTAACTTTTTAGGTCATCAGAGATCAGTTCCCCAGCCAGTCAGGAAAATGCTTTTACACACTAGAATGTTAAAAGGCACAAATTTGTAAACCTGAAGTCACCCATCTGGGCTTCATATTAAAAGAGAGCAAGCGTTGGCTGTCAGATGCACGTAAAAAGACTGTGCTGAAAATCCCTGTGCCTAAATCAGCCAGACAAGTCAGAGTTCCTGGGAACAGCAACAGCAGGCTTTTGCCGGCTGTAGATACCTGGGTTTGCTGAGATGGCCAAACTTCTATATGAAGCCACCAAATAATCTAGCCGACCAGGCAGCCAAGGAAGCAGCCTTCAGCCCAGAGCAAAAGTATTGACTTTAGTAGACCCAGGGCCACGAGCTTTGCCTCCTTTGCCCCAGTATTCCCAAGAAGGCTTGGAGTGGATAAAGAAAATTCCCATGGCCCACAAAACCCCTGGACAGAGAAGGAAACAATGACTGGTGGAAAACTTGTGAAGGGAAACATCCTGCCACAAGGGCTGGGTAAGGGGATGCTTAAGAGAATCCACTGAGCTTCTCACATGGGAACCCGAAAAATGCAGGACTTGCTCTGACACTCCAAAGTGAAAATTAGACAAGGAGATCAACTTATTGAAGATATTGTTAAAAATTGCAAGGCCTGTCAGCTTACCAATGCCCCCAATCAACAAATTACTAAAGGAGCTCGCCTCTGTGGGGATAGGCCAGGCGTGTATTGGGAAGTAGATTTAAACCTGGAAAATTTGGATACAAATATTTGCTAGTTTTTGTAGACACCTTTTCAGGATGGGTTGAAGCCTACCCAACAAAGCATGAGACTGCGAATGTAGTGGCTAAGAAGATCCTGGAAGAAATCCTACCCAGGTATGGCTTCCCATCCACCACTGGGTCGGACAGTGGACCAACCTTCGTCTCAAAAGTAAGTCAGGGAATAGCCGCAGCACTGGGGATGTATTAGTAATTGCATTGTGCTTATAGACCCCAGAGTTCAGGACAGGTAGAGAAAATGAATCAGACTCTACAAGAAACCTTAACTAAACTGGCCTTAGAGGCTGGTGCAGACTGGGCGTCACTTCTTCCTTTTGCTCTGCTTAGAGTAAGAAATTCTCCCTATCAGCTTGGCTTTACTCCTTTTGAAATAATGTACGGGTACCTCCCGCCCATTATCCCTAGCCTTCAGACTGAATTCCTTGATGATTTGGATGATGCTGAATTTTTGTGTAAACTCGATTATTTGCAGCTCGTGCACAAGAATATGTGACCCCAACTTAAGGCATTATATGATTCTGCTTTTGTCCCTACCCCCCATTTATTAAGACCAGGGGACTGAAATCCTTAGAACCACGGTGGAAGGAACCCTAGACGGCATTGCCACTTGGGTTCATTGCTTCCACGCCAGGTCAGCTGACCCCTTTGCCCTGGACAACGACTACCGTGGTGGAACATGGGAGGTCTCTAAGCACCCAACTCAGCCGCTTCACCTTCGCCTCAAGAAAAGAAAGTTAGACTGAATATTGTTATAATATTCTTTTTGCCTCTTTCCTTACTACCCTGCCTAGTGTTGATGTTATTTTGGCAGCTCACTCAAAAGTGAGGTGACCCCCCTTATTTTAGGTCGTTTTGGGCTTGCTCAGGAATACGGGTTTTTGGGCTTGCTCAGGAATACGGGTATAGCCACCCGACCCTTAGAGCACAGCTGAGAAGTTTATGTATTATTTTGTTGCTTACATTTGGATACTAAACACTATACAGCTAATGGTAAGTCTGTATAGCTGAAAGTTAATTTTCAGTTTGCAGTAATCCTGCAGTCCCTTGGTAAGGTTATAGGTTCCTGGCTAGGTAAGTCAATGCCTCTGAGTCAGCCTGAAGAAGTTACAGAAGCTGGATGATCTTCATCCATCAGCCCCCCTTTAAAACCGAGGGACCAGAGTTATTTTCGGATACTACTTTGGGCCCTACTGGCCCATGACTTACCTCTATGTCATCCCCTAGACATGCAAGCCATTGAAATGGACAGAATGGAGCCATGATTGGCTCCCAAGATACCAAAAAGAAAAAGGGGGAAATGAAGTGCCAGACTTTGAAGTCAGACCCCACTTTACCACGTGAACCCCACTTTACCATGTGAACCTGAGATAAGCAGGCCCTGTGAACAAACCCAGGCCAAGCCCATTAGGGCCCAGTCAGTCTAGAACTCTAACCGCTGGGAATGCTTAACTCTAACCACCCCTAGAATCGAATCCTGAGCCAATCAGATTTGTACCTGTGTCCTAATCTTGCTTGCTTGAACACCTGATTGTTGTAACTTTGTTTTTTGCCTTTATAAGCCCTGTGTAGTCACAGCTCGGGGCTCCCGAGTTGCAGCTCGCTTAAATAAAGCCTTACCTTGCTTTTGCATTTCGGAATGTCTGAGTCTCGGTGGTCTTCTTGGTGGTGGTTTCGCAACTTGGCACAACACTATGAAAAATGCGTTGGAACTTAAAATGTTAAAGTTTTAGATCACATGAAATCTATAGACCTAGTTGTGATCACATTTCCATTACTAATTCTAGTTTTTTTATATTGTGTAAGTACTAAAAAATGTTCTTTTTTATTTCTTGCCTAGTATGTACAAAGCCTTGAGTTCCATTTAGCACTGAGAGAAATAGAAGGGGGAAGATGAGAGAGGAGGGAAAAAGTGTCTTAGAGACAAAGTTTACCTAAATTTCACTTTTGAAGTAACTGGAGCCTTTAGTTTATCTAAACTAAACTAAATTGACCCATAGGTGAAGGAAACACACTTCTCTCCCTGAAGCTCAAGCCCGAGGTGGGGCTGCACCTGACGAGGGACAGCGTACCAGGAAACAGCCCACACGACTAGGGAGGCTTGAGGACCTCGACCTCTGAAGACTAGGGGAAAGCTACCAAAAGAATGGTCACTGGTCTGCCAGGCACCAGCAGTACACACCTGGAATCCTAGCTACTCGGGAGGCTGAGAGCTAAGGATCTTGGTTCAAAGTCAGTCCTGGCAGGAGAAGCCTATAAGACTCTTGTCTCCAATAAACTACCAGAAAAGCCAGAAGTGGAGTTGGCTCAAGTGGTAGAGCACTAGCCTTGAACAAAAGAAGCTCAAGCCAGGGCCAGCACACACACACACCACCACCACCACCACCACCACCACCACCACCACCACCACCACCACCATCCTATAAGACATTAAATTCAGGGAGAAAGATCTGAATATTAAGAAAATATAAAAATAGGGCTGGGGTCATGGCTAAGCTGTTAAGAACACTGGACTAGCAAGCGTAAGGCCCTGAGTTCAAAGCTTCAAAAAGAAAAAGAAAAAAAATAAGATTAAAAAAAAAGATCATTTATGGTTAAACTACTATTTGGAATCCATATGTTTATGTCAGTATAAAAGCAGAAATAGATAAGTCAATATTTTTAAAAATAAAATAGGTACATATAATCAAAATTGTCACATCTTGTTTCCCCCCATTCTTTAGAGATTTTTTTTTGCCAGTCCTGGGGCTTGAACTCAGGGCCTGAGCACTGTCCCTGGCTTCTTTTTGCTCAAGGCTAGCACTCTACCACTTGAGCCACAGAGCCACTTATGGCTTTTTCTGTATATGTGGTGGTGAGGAATTGAACCCAGGGCTTCTTGTATGCGAGGTAAGCACTTTACCACTAGGCCATATTCCCAGTCCTTTTAGGAATCATTTTAAGTAAATATTCTTCAAAATGCTGTTTATAAGCTGGGAGCCCATGGATCATGCCTCTCATTCTTGGAGGCTGAGAGCTGAGAGTTGTTATTTGAAGTCAGGCTGTGCAGGAAAGGCTATGGAGAGTGGATCTCCAATTAATTAACAAAAGCCAGAAGTGGTGCAGAGGCTCAAATGGTAGAGTGCCAGTCTTGAGCAAAACAAAACTAAGGAACAGGGCCTAAACCCTGAGTTGAAACCCTAGAACAGGTCAGCACTCACTTAAAGAAAAGCACACTGGAGGTTCCTGTGTGGTGGCAAGGGGCAGATGGAGTAAACTTTTCTGAATCAGGAAGGTTCAGCATGGTTGGATGGGAGGAAGGAAGCAGCTAGGGAAACATCTTGGAAATAAGTGTCCTAGTAAATTGTGCTATGGGAAGAGAAAACATCTTATGTTCTAAATATCCTTAAATTGTGAATATCACCAACAAATGATTCCCCAAATCCTGGACTGACTTGAATAAAACCTGGTCATCTGGATTATCTAGGTAACAACTTGGCATCTCAGGTGGTACTTCTGTTTTCCTCTCCAATTTATCCCCCACCAATGCCAAGCTGATCTTGTAGAGTGCTCTGCACAATGTGACTCCCGCCTCCCCCCACCTGACCTTGATAGGTTCCTTGTTTAGCCTCATTAAGACCAGCTCAGGCCTTTCTCTCTTCTTCTTCTTTTTTTTTTTTGTTGTTGTTGTTTCTGTTTTGTTTGTTTGTTTGTTTGGCCAGTCCTGGGGCTTGGAGTCAGGGCCTGAACACTATCCCTGGCTATTGTTTTTTGTTCAAGGCTAGCACTCTATCACTTGAGCCACAGCGCCACTTTCAGTTTTTTCTATACATGTGGTGCTGAGGAATCGAACCTAGGGCTTCATGCATGCTAGGCGAGCACTCCACCACTAAGTCACATTCCCAGTCCTTGTCATTTCTTTTATGCCCTAGAAAATGCCATTCTATCTGGGCACCTGGTGGCTCTGACTTAAAAATCCTAGCTACTTAGGGAGCCAGCCTGGGTGGATAAATCCAAGAGACTCATCACCAGGGAACCAGCAAAAAGCCACAAGTGGAGCTGTGGCTCAAGTAATAGAGCACCGGTTAAGTTCTAGTACCTTTGCACACAGGTGCTCACACTCCCCTCCCTAGGCACACTGCCATTCTAACTTCTGCCTCCAAGCTGTTATTCCTGTATTTCTTCCTTTCTAAGGGCCTTTTCAAGACCCCTCCCACTTCTCAATCCTCCTCCATGAAACCTTTGCAATCTCCCCAGTCTCCACTTCCATCTTCTCTCTCTTCCCTAATGAGTTCAGTTGCTAATTATATCCTGTCTTCTAGAATTATATGTTATCTCTGTATATATGTAATTATTTTCATTCATGCACTCAGCAATTATATGTAGAGTAGCTTTCTGTGAATAGCTTTTTTGTGAAGAACTCTGTGTGTTAGAGAAAGTTTACAGGCAGAAATCTGCTCCATGATAGTAAACTTGAAATACTGGATACATTCTCAGATGGAGGAGACAGGACAGCTGGAGGTTGGGAGGCAGAGAAGAATCAAAGTAGAGTCCAGTTTGGGGGCCAAGGCTAGATTTTTGGAAAGATGAAGAAGCAATATCAAGCACTGTTGAAATCTTGCCAAGAAGAATGACAATCACTATGAGGCATCTTGATAACTTCCAGAGTGAAAAAGTTTTCAGAATGGTCAGATCCATTTCACTCCCAGGGTAGGTTAGTTTGTAAATGGAAAAGAAGTCACTATGAATGGTGAGACTGAAGGCAGGAGAGAATTAACATTAGACAAGGTCAAGGTCTTAGACCAATAGCCCCAGGAGGATAGAATGAAGGGTGCAGTCAAAGAATTCACCTTGGAATAAGAGAGGAATATGTTTTAAAAAAATCAACAGAGGTTTGAGCCTCTGGGAGTGAGGAAGGGACTAGATGAAAGACACAGCCTATGCAGAAAGATTTAGTGGCAATACAGGGGTTACTGGGCAAGGAGAGACCACATTGGCAGCCAGTGACCATTTTAGCATGAATGAATTTTCTGATTGCTTAGCTACTACTTAGAAACAAGAAAATGGGGGGCTGGGAATATGGCCTAGTGGCAAGAGTGCTTGCCTCCTATACGTGAAGCCCTGGCTTCGATTCCCCAGCACCACATATATAGAAAACGGCCAGAAGTGGCGCTGTGGCCCATGTGGCAGAGTGCTAGCCTTGAGCAAAAAGAAGCCAGGGACAGTGCTCATGCCCTGAGTCCAAGCCCCAGGACTGGCAGAGAAAAAGAAAAGAAACAAACAAATGGTCAAGCCAGTTGCTGGTGGCTCATTCCTGTAATCTAGCTACTCAGGGGGCTGAGATCTGAGTTCTGAGGATCCCAGTTTAGAGCCAGCCTGGGCAGGAAAGTCCATAAGACTTTTTTTTTTTTTTTTTTTTTTGCCAGTCCTGGGGCCTGAACTCAGGGACTGGGTGCTGTCCCTGATCGTCTTTGTGCTCAAAGCCAGTGCTTTTCCACTCAGGCCACAGCACTGACTTTTTCTGAGTAGTTAATTAGAGATAAGAGTCTCATAGACTTTCTTGCCCAGGCTGGCTTCAAACTGTAACATTCAGATCTTAGCCTCCTGAGTAGCTGGGATTACAGGTATGAGCCACCAGCACCCGGTGGGTCTCACATTCTTGCTTAGCTCTTTTGCTTATGGCTAGACCTCTACCACTTGAGCCAAACCTCCACTTCGGGTTTTTTTGCTGAGTAATTAGAGAGTCTCTAGAATTTGTCTTCTTGGACTGACTTCAAACTTCAATACTCAGAATTCAGCCTCCTGATCAAAAAATGAAAAATTTTGTTTGAATCTTGCTCCATTCCCAAATTATTTGAGGTGACTTGTAATAAACACAGACAATACCATAGTGAGTTACAAAGAAGGAATTAAAAAAATAGGCCCAGGGCTGGGGATATAGCCTAGTGGCAAGAGTGCCTGCCTCGGATACACGAGGCCCTAGGTTCGATTCCCCAGCACCACATATGCAGAAAACGGCCAGAAGCGGCGCTGTGGCTCAAGTGGCAGAGTGCTAGCCTTGAGCGGGAAGAAGCCAGGGACAGTGCTCAGGCCCTGAGTCCAAGGCCCAGGACTGGCCAAAAAAAAAAAAAAAAAATAGGCCCAGAGAAATAAAAACTGGAGTAGAAAGTCACAGCCAGGCATACAAAGAGAACTCAAATGAACCTCTAGAATTGAGTTTCAGCTTTGGTCTAGAATTCCCCATGAAAGTGGAAAGAGAAATGCGATCTTTAGTTGTTTTCTCCTTTCTGTTCTCAGCCTCTGCAGAACCCTCCATCTCCCAGGAATTGCTTAGCGTATCCGTGTTCCTGAAAGACATTTTTCACATTAGGCTCTGAGTTTTCATATCAGACAACTTGACATAACAAAGGGCACAGGCTCTAAAAAAATGAATTGTAATTGAATAAAAAGAATGAGTATGGAGGAACAATGAGAGTAACTGACATGACTCCAGAGAGCTATGTGTTTATGAATTCATATCTCAGTAGCAAACAACTAGGAATTTAAGAATCCTCATTTGTGTGCTATGGAAATGTTCTGCAATTGCTTGATACAGTTTTGTCAGTAAATGGTTCATACGGAAATAGCTGAAGTGATGTTCACTTGATAGTTCTGTGTGCTGAACTTTGAGTCCTGTGTTATTTTATAGCGTATCAGTGTCATACTCTACTTAATGAGTTGTGTTCATTCTTTTGTTTTGCTTTGTATGGTACTGAGTATCGAGCCCAGATGTTCATACTTGCCAGGCAATGTGCTCATTCTTTTGAAAATGCCTTTCTCTTCCATTGGAGAAAGAATAGTAGTTTGTGTTCCTTTCTTCTTCTTTCTTTCACTCCTTTCCTTTCTTTTCCCCTCCCTTCTCTTTTTCCTTCTTACTTTCCCTCCCTCCCTTCCTCCCTCCCTCCTTGTCTTCCTTCCTTCCTTCCTTCCTTCCTTCCTTCCTTCCTTCCTTCCTTCTTCTTTTCTCTCCTTTAGTTTTCTTGTACTTGGAATTAAACCAGCACAATTGCTCTACCAACTAGCTACTCCTCAGCACAAGAGGTGAAACTTTATTTGGCATACGTGCGTGCGCGCGCACACCCATGCACAACACCAGTAGGTTTTTTACTCAGGGCAGGTTCTCTACCACTTCTGTAGCTCCACTTCCATCTTTTTGCTAGTTAACTGGAAATAAGACTCTCTGGGATTTGTGCTGGCTTCAAACCTCGTTCCTCAGATCTCAGCCTCCTGAGTAGTTAGGGTTACAGATGTGAGTCACTGGCACCTAGCTCTCAGCATGTTTATCATTGATCTGGACACAGAGAATTCATCGATTAAGACTAAGGAATGTGAAACAGGCAGAGTTAACTCAAACAGTGCAATGGAGTCTTGTCCTCATTCCATGCATAGATTTTCCCACATCACTTCTCATTCCAAGTTTCTATTCCTTGCCCAGCCACTACTAGATCCTTGGTGAAAGAATATGTCCTGGCTATCCCAGGGGACCATGCGGAGATAATCACAGACAGGAGAAGAAGGTTCATAAAGAGGTTTATTAGTGGGGCCATAGTTCCCACTGGAGAGGGAGTTACATGGCATCTGCACCTTATCCAGGTGGCAGCTTCTCCTGGGGGTAATGGGGAAATAGGTAGGTCTTAATAGTGAGCAGGAGTGGCTCATTAGATATGGATAGATCTGGGGCTAATGAGAGGAGCTAAGGACCTGAGGCTAGGGAAATGCTAACATTCCCCCATTTGTTGTTTATTAATAACAGGGGAGGGGTACCAGGCCAGGAGTATGGGCAGAGGTTGTTTCTTCTGGAGCTACTTCTTGCTGTAAAGGGGTGAAGTAGTTAGGGGTCCCTGATTCGTCATTTGGCCTGGTACCATCCCAGAATTATTTGTCTGACAGTTTGGTTGGTAAAAGTCCTCATCATTTCCATAAGAATGGTTATCAGAGGGCTGGGGATATGGCCTAGTGGCAAAAAGTGCCTGCCTCATATACATGAGGCCCTGGGTTCGATTCCTTAGCACCACATATATAGAAAATGGTCAGAAGTGGCGCTGTGGCTCAAGTGGCAGAGTGCTAGCCTTGAGCAAAAAAGAAGCCCGGGACAGTGCTCAGGCCCTGAGTTCACGGCCCAGGACTGGCCAAAAAAAAAAAAAAGAAGAATGGTTATCAGAGCCAATGGGTGTCATGGTCTCCTCTGGATACCTCCTGCAGCTTGGGCACATCAAGGAGTCACTAGGGCTGGGGTCTACAGGATCCAGATCTGCACTGGGCAGAGCAGTGTAAGTGAAGCCTCCAGTTGCCTATAGTAAGAGGATGGCCTTGAACTGCAAGTTCCCAGGTGGCGTCCTGGGTGAGGGATGTTATCCTGTTAAAAGAGACTTTTGAAAAGGTCAGGCAAAGGGCTGACAAGTTCACAGGACCAGTTAACATGAATGACATGGGAGAACACACCCTGGTAACAAGCCAGAAAAGTTCCATTTGGAACATAAACCCAGTTGTGGCCCATTACAAGGAAGGAGGAATAACTGGACTGGGGGCAGGAAGGGAGTGTTTAGGGATAGTGGACTGGTTGGGAGTAACCAGTCAAGGCTAATATATATAGCAAGTAACCAAGGCAAGAATCTAAGTTTCTGTCCAGATGGAAAATGGACAGGTAAGGACATTAGGTGGGTAAACAACTATTCCTCTTGATCTCCCAGCTCTGATTAATTTTGAAAGGGCAAGTTTAAGTTGACTCATCTCCTCTTACTCCTCTCAATGGTTCCTCGTTATCAGGATTGACCACATCTTGAAGGTCTGGGTGCTCATTGCTTGGATAGCTTGTCCCAGTTGGCATTTGCGGGATTTGAACTCAAGGCCTGGGCACTGTCCCTGAGCACTTCTGCTCAAGGCTAGTGCTCTGCCATTTGAGCCATGGTGCTCATTACTATGATGAGTCGAGCCAAGCTTCCAGTCTGGCTCTTTGCTGGGTAGTTGGGAGATGGAGTTTTAGAGGGATTTTCCTCTGCTGGGGATGGCTTTGAACTGAAATCAAAGGAGTCTTAGCCATAAAAGCCCTTTTTATTTCCAATTAAAGCAATAGGAGAACAATAGGAGTAGAGCTTACCTGTAACTTGTTGAGAATTGACCAACAAATACTTGCCAGAGTTCTGCAGTAACACACTTTAGCTTCTTTATTTGCATTTGAAAAACTGAAGCCTGGGGCTGGGAATATGGCCTAGTGGCAAGAGTGCTTGCCTCCTATACATGAAGCCCTGGGTTCGATTCCCCAGCACCACATGTATAGAAAACGGACAGAAGTGGTGCTGTGGCTCAAGTGGTAGAGTGCTAGCCTTGAGCAAAAAGAAGCCAGGGACAGTGCTCAGGCCCTGAGTCCAAGGCCCAGGACTGGCAAAGAAAAAAAAAAAAAAAAGAAAGAGAAACTGAAGCCTGGAGGTATTTGAAGAAATCTGGAGCCTAGGTGCCACCCATTGCTTCAGGCTGTTTTTTTTTTTTTTTAATTTAACTTCCAAATTTCTTACCTATTAATGCATTCCTGGTTTCTCTGGTTTCTAAAGCCTTTTACTAACCTCTGCTCTAACACCTTCACCTCAGCCTTTATTTGCATCCGAAAAACTCTGAAACTAGAATTACAAAATTTTTTCATTTATTTATTAATTGAACACAAATTTTTTGGACAGGGTGTTGTGCAAAAAGGGTACAGTTACATAGTAGGGGAGTGTGTACATTTCTTGTGATATCTTATGCCCTGACAATTTTTGTAATGACAAAACTTAGTAGATGTGCTAGGAGTCTTCAAATAACAACTGATTAGTACTTTAGAGTTCCTTGGGCTATTTAACCACTAGCATGGTGCAAGAATCCAAACTTGGCACCTTTTTGATATTTACCAAAATGCATCTAACTGCAAAATAGTATAAAAACATGCAAAGGCCACCATGTAGGTGCTGCAAGAATCATCACGCTATAGAGAACAGCAGACTGAATGAGATCTATGTGCCATCAAATCATATCATTTAATCTTACTGGCAGGTGGAAGAGAACACAAATGAATAATAATCAAGAGGGCAAAGGGTTAGGACAATGTAAAAGTCTCAGCTTCAGCGGATCTGAAGTGGCTGTGTCTTCCATCCCGAATCAGCAGGCTTTGTTAGTCATGTGTGATGGAGGCAGGCAGGAGAGATGGGTTGGATCTGGTCAAGGCTGTAGTAGCATCTCTCAGAGTCCCTTGGATGGATTATCACACCTTCTGCTGGGTTGCCTGAAAATTTCTACACAGACTGGTTAAAGACATTTGAAATCTCCCAGTATTCGTGGTTGCTTACTCTGAGTACTCTGGCTTTTGTAGGCTGGTGCCCTACTGGTTTAAGCAGGGTGATAACTTTAAAAAGATTTTAGAAGGCTTGGGCCTTTAACCATGTTCCTACTCACAAAATCCACACAGACCAAAGGCCAACCACGTCTTCTCTCTGCAGCAGCCACGACAGTTTCTGAAACATGGAGGTGGAAGACACCAATTCTACCCCAATGCAAACCTGTGGCCACCAAACACAACTCTGATGCTTTTAACCTTGGAGTAAGAGTCACAGATATGTGTCTTAACTTACTACACAGTTTAAGTCTCGGTTGCAATTCTGTCATGATAGGCCTGCTATAAGCCCAACTCTAATCTTGGGGGAGGCAAAGTCAGGGCAGAAGCACTTTGGGGCTGTCAAAATCTTCACAGGAACATCACCAGTGATTCCTAGATTCCCTCAGCAGTTTCTCCTGTGAGAGAGAGGGAGTAAGGAATCACTAGTAGTGAAACCAGGCAGTTTGAGAGCAGACTGTGGAGGCAGCTTAGCCATGGACCACCATAGTCCACATAGTTAGCACACATGTCGACCTGCATCCTACAAAGCAAAACATCAATCCTGGGTCAGGAAAATCGAGGTTAGCAGCCACATTTGGACACTCGTTCCAAAATGACTCTGGTCCCTTGATCTTAAAGAGTTTATGAGAGCACAGGAGAGAAAAAAGGAGAAGCAAAATCTTAGTATACCAAAGAATTGTCAGGATCAGATGTACACTTGACTTTTAGCATAGATGGATATAAAGAATAACACACTGGTTTTACATCATTGTACTTATTGTTGGCATTGTTAGCATCAGGTCCTCAGCTCCTCCCACTAGCCCCCAGATCCTACTCACTACCTACCTACTTCCCCTTTACTCCCAGAGAGAGAAGCTGCCACCTGGATTAGGTGCAGATGCCATGTAGCTCCCTCTCCAGTGGGAACTATGGACCCACTAATAAACCTCCTTATGAACCTTCTTCTCCTGTCTGTGATTATCTCCGCATGGTCCCCTGGGATGGCCAGGAGATTAGACACATTTGCTTGCACCCAAACTTGATCAGTTTGGGTTTAAAACTGAAGTAGAGTGGGGGTTCGCTACAATGAAATGGGTTCCCAGCCAAGGGAGGGGATTCCTGGTTCCCCCAAGAGTCCACCACACAGTCTCCAGCTACAAGATGACCAAAAGACAGATTTATTGGGGAAGTAAAAAGTGAAACAAAAGTGAACCGACCGGCCTTGGTCGCAGCCCAGACTCGGGAGCCGAACTGCCGACCACGTGTGCAGGGTCAGGGCCCAGACTGGAGCAGCTGGAGCAGCCCGCACATGTGCAGCCCAGACTCGGGAGCTGGAACCACGCGTCCGTGTGGCCTTCCAGCCTGGTTATAAGGCAAACATCACAGACAAACTTGCCACATGCAGGTGACCAATGAAGATACAACACTTACAGAGCATGCTAGGCCGCATGCAGGTGGCCAATAGAGTTACAGTCTGTCTCATAGTATCTATTTGAACCAACCTATCATTCTAGTTAGAACTGACACATGGATTTGGTGGGGCTCACATGATGCAGGTGGATACGCCTACTCATAGGAGGACACAGGTTCGCTTGAAGCTCCCAGGCCTCAAGTGGTCAATTTACATAACTTATCATAATAAAGGGAAGCTTCCCGGGATAGGGTGGGGGAGAGCTTAGTGGTGATGGAGTTGGCTTCTGCGCTAATCTGGGCTGGAGTCAATCTGCTAACCTCCACAGCTAATGATGGCACTGGCCAGATCTGACCTCCCCATTACAAAAACCAGGTTTTTTTCCTTTTGGCTTGGAGTCTGGTGATAAGAGTCAGGATTGCCTCCAAGCCGTTCACTGTGACTCTACCCACAGGCTGCAAAGATCAGTTTAACACAAGACTTAAAGTTAAAATAGTAGTCAAAAGCAAGTAATTTTGAAGCCATGATGCCAGTTTTTACATGTTTACCAACAGACAGACATTCAGACAGTTGTGCACAAGCTTTGGGGCACGCTTAGAATTTTTTTTTTAAATTGGCCATGTAAGTTTTCTGGAATTCCAGTAGCAAAATGATAGTTTTGCCCATATTTTATAACCACGTGTTCAGTTAGAAAACAAAAACTTTTCCAGCAAACAAAAATTTTCACAGATTATAAGGCAAGGAAACCCAGGAGATGGGAGACAGGACACAAACAGAACATAGACACGTGGTAGGGCGTAATGGTGCCTGAGCTGGTCAGAGCTTTAGCAGGCTCACAGCAAGATACCTTCACCTATGAGCATTTGAATTGTGAGGTGGCAGTTACAGAGTTCAAGGTGTGTGTGTGTGGGGGGGGCAGGTTTACCAGAGCTTGAGTCTCCACATCCCAGCCCTGCCTCAGGGAATTTGGCATGCCCATTACCTGGGGGGGAGGGGGGGAACTCCACCTTCAAGAGCTTTTGGAACCTTGATGGAACCAAGATGGCCCTTGTTAAAACCAATTCTATGTCCACCACGTGGTCAATGCTAGAGAAAGTTTAGGATTTAGCCAACAACAAGCAGAATTTAACCCAATCTCCAAGCTTAACAACCATCAATAACAAGAGCAGGAAACCTTCCTTTGTGTCTTTCAAAGCAGATGTTAAACAAATACTGGTACCTTTGGCTTGCCTCGTATACATGAGGCCCTGGGTTTGATTCCCCAGCAGCACATATACAGAAAACGGCCAGAAGTGGCGCTGTGGCAAGTGGCAGAGTGCTAGCCTTGAGCAAAAGGAAGCCAGGGACAGTGCTCAGGCCCTGAGTCCAAGGCCCAGGACTGGCCAAAAAAAAAAAAAGAAAAGTTGTAATTTTGTGGTAGCCTCTTTTGTATTTTCTTCATGTGTGTGATTTATCATTCAGTCATGTAGAGGAAAGTCTGTTGTTTCCCTGCCATGCCATGAGGTTCTGGTCAGTATCTGAAGACCTGTCTTTGATGTCACTTGGGGCTGTGAAGCTCTAAGGATAGTTAGGTGCCAGAACAACACTAAACATTGTCTAGTGTACAAGGCAGTCCTCTGCAGTGAGGAATAACTGAGTTCAGAATAACCACAGATAGGGCTGGCCATGTGGCTTAGTGGTAGAGGGTTTGCTCAGCACATACAAGGCCCTGGGTTCAATTCCCTAGTGCTAGAATAAAGAACAACAGAACTGAGATTGAGAAACCCTGGTACATGTGTTAATCCAATGTGTCTGTTACAGCTGTGAGGTAGAACACTTCCATCTGCCTCTGGGTGTGTGTGTGCGCGCGCATGTGCATGTGCACGCATGCTAGAACTGAGACTAGTACTCAAGGTCTTTCATTCTTGCTTGGCTTTCTTGTTCAAGGTTGACACTCTACCACTTTAGCCATTCATCTGCTTTGGGCTTTATTGCTGATAAGTCGCAGAGAAGATTCTTGTGAACTTTCTTGTCCAGCTTGCCTCAGATCTCACTCTGACTCTTGAGTAGTAGGATAATAGACTTGAGCCACCGAGGCTGTCGTACCTATTATTATTATCAGTAATAACCCGACTCTATATGGCAGCGGCATTTGGTAATATTTGGGGCTGATTATTTCAATTAATTGTCAAAATTCATTAGTGTGGGTATCACTATTGACTCTATTTTAGAGCTGAAAAATAGGTTTGAAGGGGCTAAGAGGCTTGTCCAAGGCCTAGGGGCATAGCTGAGTGGTCACACTTGCCTAGCATGTGTGAGGCTTTGGGTTGAATGCCTAGCACCCTACAATAGCCAAACCAACCAATCAACAAAACATGTTGAGGACCTCATTGCTAATAAGTGGAACCCAGAAAGTCTGACTCCTGCCTCTCCAGCATCTCTCTATTCCTGAGCTTATTAGAAATTGCTTCATGCTGGGCGCCGGTGCTTCTTGCTGATAAGCCTAGCTACTTGAGGCTGAGACCTGAGGATCAGGGTTTGAAACCAGCCTGGGCAGAAAAGTTCATGAGACTCTTATCTCCAATAAACTACTCAGAAAAAGCCCAAGTGGCACTCTGACTCAAGTGGCAGAGCATTAGCCTTGAGCACAAAGAGGCTCAGCGACATTGCTCACACCTTGAGTTTAAGCCCCAGGACAGGGGGGAAAAAACAAGAAAGAAAAAAAGAAAAACAAGGAAAAAAAAAGAATTGCTTTAGTAGCTGGGTGTTAGTGTTTTACACCTGTCATCCTAGCTACTCATAAGGTGGAAATCCAAGAGTTGTAGTTCAAAATTAGCCTGGGCAGAAAAGTCTGTGAGGCTTTTATCTCCAATTAACTAGCAAAAAGCTGGAAGTGGAGGTATGGTTCAAGTGGTTAACACTACAATCTTGAGTACAAAAGCCAAGTGAAAGAGCCCTGAGTTCAAGCCCAGTACTGGCATACAAAAAAAAAAAAAAATTACTAATGCTCATTAAAATTGCTTTAGGAGCTGGGAATGTGGCCTAGTGGTAGAGTGCTTGCCTAGTATACATGAAGCCCTGGGTTTGATTCCTCAGCACTGCATATACAGAAAAAGCCAGAAGTGGTGCTGTAGCTCAAGTGGTAGAGTGCTAGCCTTGAGCAGAAGGAAGCCAGAGACACTGCTTAGGCCCTGAGTTCAAGCCCCAGGACTGGCAAAAAAAAAAAGAAAGAAAAAGAAAGAAAGAAAATAGCTTTAGTGATCAGTGTGTTTTGGGTTTCTGCTGGAAGTCTAAGGGAAAAGATAGGTTGTCAGAACAGTGCCCAGATTTGGGGAAAGAACATTTTGCACTCGAGTACCTCCATATCTAATGTACATAAACTGGTGAATAAGTGGTTCTCCCGTGACTGGGCAGCTGACATCAGGATCTGACCCAATTAAAGAGAACCAGACAAAACTCTTAGTCATGTCTAATGCCACTCTGTGTTGACGCAGGGCAAACCACAACCTGATAAATACTCCAAAGAAACCCCCACCCAGCCAGCTTTCCTTACCTCCCACACCAGTCTCCAGTCCAGGATCTTATGTGTGTGCTTTCTTGAGAGTTTCTGACACAAAGTTTCAGATCAGACTTGACTCTTCATCAAATGTGGGTGTTTCCTAAAGGCAAACCTGAGGTCCTCTGTCATCCACACCTTGCATTACTAGCTCTGAACATTCCCAGACTGAAATTTGATCCAGTTCCTTCACCCATAATCTAACCGGTAGATGGTAAGGGAACACCTCATCTGCCCACGTGACAGGCAGAATTCCTCTGTCTTCTCACCTGAGTACAAGAGGTTGGTGCCACCCAGGAGGATGATAGGGTAACTCAGAATATGTGGGGTCCTTATCACCCAGGAGGATATGCTTATGAAGAGGAGGAGGTATGGGCCCCCCAGATCGCAGGTCAGTGGGGAAAGGGGTGTTCTTTATGTCCCAGAATTTTGGAAGTAGCTTCTTCTGAAATAACACATTGTTTTGTTTTAAGTCTTTAAGATATGGATAGTATGGAAATCTTTAAAATGAGCTAAGGCTTTTTTTTTTTTTTTTGGTGCTACTCCCGGGGTTTGAACTTGAGGCCTGAAATCTGTCCCTTAGCTTTTTTGCTCCCTTCCTTCCTTCCCTTTCCTTCCCCTTCCTTCCTTTCCCTTCCTCCCTCCTTCCCCTTTCCTCCCTCCCTCCCTATCTACCCCCTTTTTTCCTCCCTATCCTCCCTTGCTCCCTCCCTTCCTTTCTCCCTTCCTTCCTTCCTTTCTTCCTTCCTTCCTTCCTTCCTTCCTTCCTTCCTTCCTTCCTTCCTTCCTTCCTTCCTTCCTTCCTTCCTTCCTTCTTTTCTTCCTTCCGTGTGTGTGTGTGTGTGTGTGTGTGTGTGTGTGTGTGTGATTAGTTGGAGATAAGAGTCTCACCAACTTTTCTGCTCAGACTGGCTTCAAATTGTGACCTCAGATCTCAGCCTGAGTATCTTGGATGTCAGGCATGAGCCATCAGTGCCTAGCTGAAGGCATTTTTTTTTTTTGTCAGTCCTGGGGCTTGAACTCAGGGCTTGGGCCTGTCCTTGAGCATCTTTTGCTCAAGGCTAGCACTCTACCATTTGAGCGACAGTGCCCCTTCTGCCTTTTTTTGTATGTGTGGTACTGAGGAATTGAAAGGGCTTCATGCATGCTAGGCAAGCACTCTACCACTAACCCACATTCCCAGCCCTGAAGGCATTTTTTGAAAGGATAATTCACCTAGAATTCCTGCCTGTTTTGCTAAAAATGAGTTACATTTTCTGTTAGGTTATATAGCAAGGGTCTTGACTTGGTTTTCCTTTATTAACTATTAATTGTATAAAGGAGAGTTTGATCTGTGTGAATATTTTATTTGGGGCAAGCATCCTATTTTCTACATTTTATCAAAACTGGTATATTACCTTTTTATACCTATCATTCTGAGTCTCACAGAAACTATTTCACTCATAACGTCTCTGAATTCCTAGCAAGGTAGTTGAGAGAGAGAGAGGTGGGGGGGTTGTCCTTTAAAAGTCATGGAGAGGTTAAATAGGTAAATATCTAAAAAAAGGTCAAGGCTGCCCAATAGTTTAGGGCAGTAGTGTAGCTCTCCATTTCAGAATCTTTAGACAGGCTTGAAGAAGGAAGGCTGTAGTTAACCTTCTAGAAATGTTATTCCATATGGCCTGGCAAATCAATCCTTCCTTCCTTCCTCTTTCTCTCTCTCTCCCACTCTCCTTCCTGCCTCCCTTCCTTTATTATGTGGGAAAGTGTTGGGATTTGTTTGTTAAGCCGTTCCTTTACCACTTGAACTATGCCTCTAGTCTGGCCTTTTGCTGATTATTTTGGAGATGCCTGGTCTGGCTTCAAACTTTGATCTTCTAGATCTCAGTATCTCAAATAGTTAGGCTTAGAGGCATGAGCCCCTAGCACTTGGCCTGCCAACATTCTTGATATTAGAAATACTGAGTCCAGGGCTGGGAATATGGCCTAGTGGTAAAGTGCTCGCCTAGCATATATGAAGCCCTGGGTTCAATTCCTCAGCACCACATATATATAGAAAAAGCCAGAAGTGGCGCTGTGGCTCAAGTGGCAGAGTGGTAGTCTTGAGCAAAAAGAAGCCAGGGACAGTGCTCAGGCCTGAGTTCAAGCCCCAGAACTGGGGGAAAAAAAGAGAAAGAAATACTGAGTCCATTTGAACGAAAATATAGTGGTAATAGCAACTTGTGTTTATTGACCACAATCTGCAGTCTTGGCTGCCTTGATTTCACTGCACTAACTCACAGCTCTGTTCATTCCCATTTGTCAGATACCAGTGTAGCTTTTTGCTTTTTGTTTACTTTTTTGTGCTGGACTTGGGGCTAGAACATAGAGCGTGGACACTGTCCTTGTTAGTTGTTTTTGTTTTTTTTTTTTCCTCAAGGCTACAGATTGAGCCGCAATTCTTTTTTTTTTTTTTTTTTTTTTTTGGCCAGTCCTGGGCCTTGGACTCAGGGCCTGAGCACTGTCCCTGGCTTCTTCCCGCTCAAGGCTAGCACTCTGCCACTTGAGCCACAGCACCACTTCTGGCCGTTTTCTGTATATGTGGTGCTGGGGAATCGAACCTAGGGCCTCGTGTATCCGAGGCAGGCACTCTTGCCACTAGGCTATATCCCCAGCCCCTGAGCCGCAATTCTATTTCCAGCCTTCTGCTAATTGGAGAGAACAGCTTCACAGACTTTCCTGCCCTTCGAATCCCAATCCTCAAATCTCAGCCTCCTGAATAGCTAGGATTACAGGGGTGAGCTCCTGGTGTCTGGCTCTAAATTCTTTTTAAAGGATGTATTTGTCTGCGGCATTCAGAGGACTTAGCACACCTGGAGCATGGCTGGGCATGAGGATGAGAGGAAACATTTGATTCCATTCCAGGCACGTTAATTTTGCATCTCTGATGTCTAATTGTGTAAAGTTTGGGAAATTATTAATTAGACAGTAATTCTCAAGGCTCCTAAGTGATTTTCCTTTTAAGAACACTTTATGAATGTTAATTATTCAACAGAATTTGTGAGTTGAGTTAGACTAGTTTATGATCAGAGTAGCTTTCTAAATCCTCTTCAGAGACTGGTTTTTCTCTATGAAACATGCAACTTTTTTTTTTTTTTTTTTTTTTTACAGTAATGGATTAGAATTCACTCTTTCACTCTTGCTAGGCAGGTACTCTACCATTAGAGCCATGCTCCCAGCCCTTTTGCACTAGTTATTTTTGTGACAGAGTCTTGATTTTTGCCTGTGCTGGTCTGAACTGTGTCCCTCTTAGTTATATTCTAGCTAGAGCCGAGACTACAGCCATGCATCACTATACTTAACCTTTTCAATTGCAATAGGGTAGGGGAGTAGCATAAGCTTTTCTGCCCATTTTGTTCTGGAAACACAGACTTTCAATTCCTAACTTCCATATAGCTAGGATTATAGGTGTGAGCTACCAGGCCCAGCTTGGAGGTCTCCTCTTGGCTGTTTATCTACTGTTGTCTCTATTCTGGAAGAACCTGAAAGTGTTATAATTCTAAAAGAATCTGATCCTTCCCATTAAAGTTGTGGAGACTCTTGCAGCAGTGTGAAGCTGATTATTTTACCACCTCTGTGTTAATGTCTTGGTTTCAATTTCAGTGTCATCTGAGATGAGACCTATCTGGAGCTTTTTTTTTTTTTTTTGCCAGTCCTTGGGCTTGAATTCATCAGGGTCTAGACACTGTCCCTGAACTTCCTTTGTGCAAAGCTAGCACTCTACCACTTGAGGCACAGTGTCACTTCTGGCTTTTTCTGTTTATGTGGTACTGAGGAACTGAACCCAGGGCTTATTTATGCATGCATGCTAGGCAAGCACTCTACCAGGAAGCCACATTCCTTGCCCCTGGAGCTTTTGTATTCTTTTTTTTTTTTTTTTTTCCAGTCCTGGAGCTTGAACTCAGAGCCTGATCCCGGTCCATCCACTGAGTGATGGCATAAAAGTGAGACCTGAGAGCAATTTTTTTTTTTTTTTTTGCCTTCTGATGTCAGAAAGCCACCCATCAGACCCTGGGCTGGTGGTCTCAGCAGGTTTGGGAGGCCCTAAGCAGCTCCAGGTTTCTGAACAATTCAAGCAATCCTTACCATTAGCAATTGCAGGGCAATTTTCCTCACAGTATTTTTTTTATTGATTAGTGTTTTTACTATGTTTAAAAATGCTTTCCATATTTCAATTTTACTGGATATTTATTTTTGTATTTTGTTTTGTTTTGTTTTGTTTTTTTGGCCAGTCCTGGGCTTGGACTCAGGGCCTGAGCACTGTCCCTGGCTTCTTTTTGCTCAAGGCTAGCACTCTGTCACTTGAGCCACAGCGCCACTTCTGGCCATTTTCTGTATATGTGGTGCTGGGGAATCAAACCCAGGGCCTCATGTACACGAGGCGAGCACTCTTGCCACTAGGCCATATCCCCAGCCCTTATTTTTGTATCATATTTTTCATTGCTTGGGATCCAATCCAGGGCCTCCCACATGCTTATCACTACATGTAGTCGTTTTATTACTGGAATATTGCCCCCAAACATCCCCTGATCTGCTTTCATAATCACATTTTCTTTTCTTTTCTTTCTTTTTCTTTTTCTTTTTCTTTTCTTTTCTTTTTTTTTTTTTTTTTTCTTTTTTTTTTTTTGCCAGTCCTGGGCCTTGGAGTCAGGGCCTGATCACTGTCCTTGGCTTCTTTTTGCTCAAGGCTAGCACTCTGCCACTTGAGCCACAGCGCCACTTCTGGTCATTTTCTACATATGTGGTGCTGGGAAATCGAACCCAGGGCTTCATGTATAGGAGGCAAGCACTCGTGCCAATAGGCCATATTCCCAGCCTATAATCACATTTTCTTTTCTTTCCTTTTCCTTTCTCTTCCCTCCCCCCCTTCTTTCTTTTGTGTATCAATAGGCCTTCCCAGAATGTAAATTCCTCAGGAACAGCATCTCTGCTGCCTTTTTTTCTAGAGCCATGCCAGCCCACCACAGTGCCAGACTAAATACTTGCTGAATGAATACACAGATATTATGCCATGTAAGAACAGAAAACAAAGGGAAAATATTTTACCTGAAATATCTGAGATATAATTTTGGGTAAGTTGAAATAGTTTTTGTGTGCATTACACTATTCTAATCACTGTCCTTATACTGATGATGTGTGCTGGTCCTGGGGCTTGAACTCAAGGCCTGTGCTCTCACTTTTACTTTCAAAACATTTTTTCATTTCAAGGCTAGTGCTCTACCACTTGAGCCACAGCTCGACTTCTGGCTTTTTGCTGCTTAATGGAAGATAACAGTCTTATGGACTTTTCTGCCTGAGCTGACTTTGAATTGAGATTCTCAAATCTCAGTCTCCTGAGTAGCTTGGATTACAAATGTGAGCCACACCAGTACCTGGCTACTCTAGATACTTAAAGAGTAACACAAACTCCAAAGATAGGAAGGTTTGATGTATACTTTTCCCCTACATGGTAATCAGTGAGATTATATTGTCATTAATAATAAAAACAATCATCAGGAATCTATTCAATGTTAATATTCTATTTTTTTAATCTGAAAAGCAGAAACTGAAGTTCTTCTCTTAGTATATTAGAAATTTAGTAGTATTTTTCTCCTGGAGTTTCCACATGAGATAAGGCATCAGAAAATACAATTAGAAAGGCACAGGTGAAGTTACTATGGAAACACATGAAATAGCATTGAAGGATTCTGGAAAAGAATGATTAAAAGGAAGTGAGCTGGGCTGGGAATATGGCCTAGTGGTAAAGTGCTTGCCTCATATATATGAAGCCCTGGGTTCGATTCCTCCTCACCACATATATAGAAAAAGCAGGAAAGTGGTGCTGTGGCTCAAGTTGTAGTGTGCTAGCCTTGAGCAAGAGAAGTGGGGTTTTTTTTCAGCATAGTCATATGGGTCAGTGAGGGTTGAGGGAGGAGCCATGATGGGTTATATTAGCTAATGTTTCATTTTGGTGTTATATTAGCTAATGTTGTTTTTTTTAGGAAAATTTAATTTATTGATTCTAAAAAGAGCAGAAATCACAAACAAATGGACATGGATAAGTATTATATTTAAAAATACATTAAATTGCTGTTTATTTAAAAAACAAAGCAAACCAGCCACTCATTTGGCTACTATAAATGTACTGACTGGGCCGTGGGGCTTTCTTTTATCTTCTAAAGCTGCTCGGTTTTTATCTAGCTGTATTAGTCATCATGAGATGACTATTGAACTATTTTATAAGAGTAATGCTCCTTAAGCCAGCTTCCTTCCCTCCTGTCCTCCCATCCTTCCTCCCATCCTCCCTTCCATCCTCCCTCCATCCTCCCTCGCTCCCTTCCCTTTTTTTGTTTTTTTTTTACCAGCACAAAAACATGTTTATTGCAGCTAAAAACTCCCTTCCCTTTTTATGCTGGTATTAGGGCTTGAACTCAGGGCCTTGAGTTCTTGCTTAGCTTTTTGCTCAAGGCTGGCATTCTATCACTTGAGCCATGTCTTTGCTTCTGGCCTTTTGTTGTTAATTAGAGATAAGAATCTCTCAGATTTTTCTGCCTAGTCAGGCTTTGAGCCTTGATCCTCAGATCTGAGCCTCCTAAATAGCTAAGGATGACAGGTATGCACCACTATTGCCTTGCTCTAAGCCAGTTTTTCTTAAGCCATGTTCTGTAGAATGCTAGTATGCTATTTAACAAATATCAGGGGTAGAAAAATAATCTGTATTTTTTAAGCTGATTGTTCTATTGATTTATTTGGTCAGTCCTGGGGCTTAGGGACTCAGGGATTGGGCACTGTCCCTGGCTTCTTTTTGCTCAAGGTTAGCACTCTACCTCTTGAACCACAGTTCCACTTCCGGCTTTTTCTGTTTATGTAGTGCTGAAGAATCAAACCCAGGGCTTCATGCATGCTAGGCAAGGATTCTACCACCAAGCCACATTCCCAGACCAATAATCCATATTTTTATACAAGCCAAATGAGAATAGCAAATGTAGATAGTGTAATATCTTCTATTGCTTCATTCTGAGCTTAAATTCTTTTAGTGTTTTATCGGAGTATTTTGAAGAAAATAAAGCTATTACACATATATGTTATTATTGTTCCTTTATTATCTTAAAAATGTAAGAGCCTGTGAACTGAACAACATAATTTGTGCTATGTTACAAAGCTACTACTATGGTTGGTATTAGAGCAAGTAATGAATTTTGGTATTATTTCCATCACCCACTCGTTAATGACTTGAGAAAATCAATTACCCATTGTGGACTTAGTATCTTCTTTTATTCTCCTTAGTGCTTTCCCTCCTACTTCTTTTCTATGTAATATTTGGCAAATATTCCATAAAAGCTCATAGTGCTCCGCTCTCACCGTTGTGCCAAGTCGTGAGACCACCACCAAGAAGACCACCGAGACTCAGACATTCCGAAATGCAAAAGCAAGGCAAGGCTTTATTTAAGCGAGCTGCAACTCAGGCCTCGTCCTACCCACCGACACAGAAGAGGTTAGGAGGGAGCCCCGAGCTGTGATTACACAGGGCTTATAAAGGCAAAGAACAAGGTTACAACAATCAGGTGTTCAAGCAAACAAGATTAGGACACAGGTACAAATCTGATTGGCTCAGGGTTTGAATCTAAAATGGGGTTCACGTGGTAAAATGGGGCCTGACTTCAAAGTCTAGCACTTCATTTCCCCCTTTTTCTTTTTGGTACCTTGGGAGCCAATCATGGCTCCATTCTGTCCATTTCAATGGCTTGCATGTCTAGGGGATGATATAGAGGTAAGGCATGGGCCAGTAGGGCCCAATGTAGTAACCAAAGGGCCTGTCACCATTTCTCACAAGTACAGTCTCGGTACCTCTGTTTTGCATGCCTCTAGTTTATCCTGCCTCATCTTCCCAAAAACAACTCTAGTCCCTCGGTTTTAAAGGGGGGCTGATGGATGAAGATCATCCAGCTTCTGTAACTTCTTCAGGCTGACTCAGAGGCATTGACCTTACCTAGCCAGGAACCTATAACCTTACCAAGGGACTGCAGGATTACTGCAAACTGAAAATTAACTTTCAGCTATACAGACTTACCATTAGCTGTATAGTGTTTAGTATCCAAATGTAAGCAACAAAATAATACATAAACTTCTCAGCTGTGCTCTAAGGGTTGGGTGGCTATACCTGTATTCCTGAGCAAGCCCCAAACGACCTAAAATAAGGGGGGTCACCTCACTTTTGAGTGAGCTGCCAAAATAACATCAACACTAGGCAGGGTAGTAAGGAAAGAGGCAAAAAGAATATTATAACAATATTCAGTCTAACTTTCTTTTCTTGAGGTGAAGGCGAACCGGCTGAGTTGGGTGCTTGGAGACCTCCCATGTTCCACCATGGTAGTCGTTGTCCAGGGCAAAGGGGTCAGCTGACCTGGCGTGGAAGCAATGAACCCAATTGGTGATGCCATCTAGGGTTCCTTCCACCGTGGTTCTAAGGATTTCAGTCCCCTGGTCTTAATAAATGGGGGGTAGGGACAAAAGCAGAATCATATAATGCCTTAAGTTGGGGTCACATTCTTGTGCACGAGTTGCAAATAATCGAATTTACACAAAAATTCAGCATCATCCAAATCAGCAAGCAATTCAGTCTGAAGGCTAGGGATAATGGGCAGGGGGTACCCGTACATTATTTCAAAAGGAGTAAAGCCAAGCTGATAGAGAGAATTTCTTACTCTAAGCAGAGTAAAAGGAAGGAGTGACACCCAGTCTGCACCAGGCTCTAAGGCCAGTTTAGTTAAGGTTTCTCGTAGAGTCTGATTCATTTTCTCTACCTGTCCTGAACTCTGGGGTCTATAAGCACAATGCAATTTCCAATCCATCCCCAGTGCAGCGGCTATTCCCTGACTTACTTTTGAGATGAAGGCCGGTCTGTTGTCTGACCCAATGGTGGATGGGAAGCCATACCTGGGTAGGATTTCTTCCAGGATCTTCTTAGCCACTACATTCGCAGTCTCATGCTTTGTTGGATAGGCTTCAACCCATCCTGAAAAAGGTGTCTACAAAAACTAGCAAATATTTGTAATTTCTGTGAAATCTACTTCCCAATACACGCCTGGCCTATTCCCACAGAGACAAGCTCCTTTAGTACCTGCTTGATTGGGGGTGTTGGTGAGCTGACAGGCCTTACAATTTTTAACAATATCTTCAATAAGTTGATCTCCTTGTCTAATTTTCACTTTGGAGTGTCAGAGCAAGTCCTGCATTTTTCGGGTTCCCATGTGAGAAGATCAGTGGATTCTCTTAAGGATCCCCTTACCCAGCCCTTGTGGCAGGATGTTTCCCTTCACAAGTTTTCCACCAGTCATTGTTTCCTTCTCTGTCCAGGGGTTTTGTGGGCCATGGGAATTTTCTTTATCCACTCCAAGCCTTCTTGGGAATACTGGGGCAAAGGAGGCAAAGCTCATGGCCCTGGGTCTACTAAAGTCTGTTCCCAGGAACTCTCACTTTTCTGGCTGATTTAGGCACAGGGATTTTCAGCACAGTCTACCTGCATCTGACAGCCAACGCTTGCTCTCTTTTAATATGAAGCCCAGACGGGTGACTTCAGGTTTACAAATTTGTGCCTTTTAACATTCTAGTTTGTAAAAGCATTTTCTTGACTGGCTGGGGAACTGATCTCTGATGACCTAAAAAGTTACCTCTGCAGGCCTTTGACAGATCTCAATAAGGACACAATCTCAGGTCTACAAGCTTTCTTTGCTGAACAGATGTATCAGCTTAAAATTCTCACTGCCAGTCAGAGATTTGAGTAAATGCGGGGGGTTGAGATTTCAATCTATCCTCTCATTTGACAAACTTACCCTTACTAACCACTACCACAGATGACTGGCAAGTTCCTGCCCAGTAGACAGACATGGGCATTGGAAAGGCATGTTTATGAACTATTCTTCTAGGACTTCCCAGCTTTGATTAACTTTTGAAAGGCCAAACAGGAGTGACTCTAGGATCTGACACCATCTCTGCCATCCAAGCAGTGGCTTACTGCCTCTGGATGCTCCATCACTTTTGTCCCAGGAGGAGTGACTTTCCACTGGACTTGGACTCAGGACCTGAGCACTGTCCCCCAGCTCTCCAGCTCAAGACTAGCACCCTACCACTTTGAGCTCCACACAACTCTGTTCCAAGCACTCTGCTGGCTGCTTAGAGACAAGTCTCTCACAGGAACCTTTCTTTGCCCGGGCTGGCTTCGAACCGCAGATTCAGATCAGTGAGTCTTATAAGGAGCCACTTTACTCCAATTAGAAGCAACAAGGTGGTCCACACAGAAGTAGTTTTTAAGCATGCTCTCTTACCTGGAACTTATTAAGGGTCAGTATTAGATCTCGACAAACTTGTAGGAATCAACTGTGCTTCTCTGTGGGCCTGCTGGAAATGGTTACAAAAAACCTACAAAGAAGCTGGAATGGCAATTAAACATTTTGGTAGCCATAATTCTCCTTTTCTCACTTTGCAATAATTATTTAGGACAATTTTACTTCCAAATTTCTTATCTAGAAATGTATTCTTGATTTCCAAAGCCTTTTTAACACTAACACAACACTTTAGCTTTTACCTGCATTGGAAAAACTGAAGCTCACAGGCATTCTGAAACCAGGTGCCGCCCTTTGCCTATGGGCTGCTTGTTTCAAAAGAGCTTTTTTTTTTTTTTCTTCAGTCCCAGTTACTGCATGGCATTGGCATGAAGACCTTTGAATTTTTCCTTAATGCAAGAATTACAATTAGAAATATTTATCCATTCAGCTTTCCAATATATTAGTGAGAAACATTGGCCCATTTTGCCATTTCTTCCTACATACATAGAGTTAATGAGAGTTTACTTCTATCCCCATTAGTTTAATATATATATATATATATTCTTTTAAATCCAAATTTCTGACACTTAGCTCTGATTTTTTTTAAAATTTTAATTAAAGAACCCTGAGAAATCCTGTAAAGCATTTGGTAATGCCCAAACTTGATGACCCTTTGACTTTAAACTTAAACTTAGTTTAAACTTAGTTTTGCATCATACTGCAGTCTTGAACATGTTCACATTCACACATGCACACACACATACATTTTCAAAAGATCTTAAAGCATGCAGAATAAGCATCGGCCATACATTTTAAGACAAAAACCTTTAACAAATGATTTTAGCATTCTTCAGCCTCATTTTCCAGGGCTTGATAGTTTTAGTAAAACATTTTAGCACACCAAATAATTTTCTGCCTAAGAAGGCTGGGTGGGGGTCCCCCTAGAGTTCTTTTTTGCGGATACTCTCACTGATTGACTGATTGTGGGCTGTCACCTGTACATCTTTCCAGTGAGCTAAAGTCAAGTCCAGGGAAGGGGAAGGAATGTTCCCCATCATCTGTTTGTCAGTCAGGCACAGAGCAAGAAAGAAACACACAAAAATAATCACAGGCACAAAGACCAGGCAGCACTTACAGACAGACTTAGGGAGCCGCGGCTTACAGGTTCGACTGTGTCTCTCCTGCCCCTGTGAGGGGGAAGACCACACAGTCTTACTGTGTCTCTCCTGCCCCTGTAAGGGGGCAGACCACACAGTCTCACTGTGTCTCTCTTGCCCCTGTGAGGGGGCAGACCACACAGTCTTGAGGCTCTCTCTCTCCCGTTCCTGTGTAGGAGCGGACCAGACAACCCCAAATATAGAGTGGACTGGACGGGCGCCCGTTAGAAGGGCCTCCCAGTCCAGTCCTTCAGGTTCAGGGTGGTAGTGGGAAGCCTGAGCCCCCTGTGGAGGGCTTGAGGTGACCCCCATGTCCTCCAGGACTGCCCATACGAACGTGTCCACTCCGACTGGTCCTTCACTACCTACAGGTTCAGATTCAGGCAGCTGGCCAAAACAGAAAACAAAACTACAAATCACACAGACACAGACACACAGAATGAACAGCGCTATTTTCTTACCTTCGGAGTCTGGGGTCTCGGGGGTCGGGGTCTCTGGGGCTATCCCAGACGAGCCCCCAAATGTTGTGCCAAGTCGTGAGACCACCACCAAGAAGACCACTGAGACTCAAACATTCCGAAATGCAAAAGCAAGGCAAGGCTTTATTTAAGCGAGCTGCAACTCAGGCCTCGTCCTACCCACCAACACAGCAGAGGTTAGGAGGGAGCCCCGAGCTGTGATTACACAGGACTTATAAAGGCAAAGAACAAGGTTACAACAATCAGGTGTTCAAGCAAGCAAGATTAGGACACAGGTACAAATCTGATTGGCTCAGGGTTTGATTCTAAAATGGGGTTCACGTGGTAAAATGGGGTTCACGTGGTAAAATGGGGCCTGACTTCAAAGTCTGGCACTTCACTCACCTTCCATCCCTAGCTCTGGACTTGGCCTCTGCTAAATCCCTCCGGCATCATGGAATCAACTTGGAAACTAGAATGAATGATGTTTTGTGTTCCTTCTCATTCTTCTTGATTTAGAATTCTTCAACAATTTGTCTGTGTGGGGGCAGTGATTGAACAGCATTATCTACACATTTGGCATTTTAGTTTTTTTGTTATAACCTTTTTGTTTGATTCCTTATTAATATGCTGGGGATCAAACCCAGGATCTTGTGAATGCTAAGCATGTGCTCTGCCACTGAGCTACGTTCCAAGTCCTGTATGTATATTTTACTAAAAGCGGCTTTACATTAGTTTTGAAATCAAAGAATTTTCAAATGCAACAATCTAATGACATTGGATTTAAAATTACCTAGCAGAGAAATTTTCTATTGTCTTTTGTCTCATACTTAATTTGAAATTAATTTTAGTTTTACTGTGTGTGTATGTGTGTGTGCGCGCGCGCGCACGCACGAGAGACAGAGAGACAGAGAGACAGAGAGACAGAGACAGAGATAGAGACAGGGACATGGACAGAGAAATATCCTGGGGCTTGAATTCAGGGCCAGGGCACTGTCCCTGAGCTTTCTTACTGAAGACCATTGCTTTATCACTTGACTAGCAGCTCCACTTCGGGTGATTTGAGTGGTTAATTGTTTGTTTTTTTTTTGGCCAGTCCTGGGCCTTGGACTCAGGGCCTGAGCACCTTCCCTGGCTTCTTCCTGCTCAAAGCTAGCACTCTGCTACCTGAGTCACAGCGCCCCTTCTGGCCGTTTTCCATATATGTGGTGCTGGGGAATTGAACCGAGAGCCTCATGTGTAGGAGGCAAGCACTCTTGCCACTAGGCCATATTCCCAGCCCCTTGAGTGGTTAATTGCATATAAGAGTCTCACAGACTTTTCTGTCCCAGCTGGCTTCAAACTGTGATCCTCAGATCTCACCTTCCTGAGTAGCTAGGATTACAGGCATGAGCCACCAATGCCCAACCAGCCTGTGAATCTTATAATTGTACACTTACATAGGTGAATTACCTAACTGGAAGAAAATTATGTCTACACTTCCTGGTTCTAATCTTTCCCCTTAAGGCCGTATTAAGGGATCCTAGCATCTCTTGTATAGGACAACTCTTTAAAACTACAAAGCAGCTCTTTGGACAAAAAATTTTTTGTTCTTCAACTTTTTCTTACATTGTTTGGCTTAATGTCTCCTGACCTTCCAGTCCAATTGCCTCACTACTTTATCTACTTGTAAAGTATGTTCCAGAATGGAATGCAGGCCAAAGACCTGGTATGACCAGTTCTGAGATTAGGAAAAAAAGTCCAATGAAAGATTCAGATGAGAGCAAAAGCAATGAAAAACCTTTAAAAGAACTACATTAAAAAATCATTCATCTGCAAGATAAAAAGAAACACATTCTGTCTTGTTGGAAACGGGCAAGGGAATAAGAACGGAAGAGAGTCAAAAGCCAGATAGCTCAGCATGATTTACATATCCTATTCTTTTAAAATGACCATTTCATCTTAGAATCTATCATCAGAACATGTAGAACATGTTTGTTCAGTTCATAGTGATGTTATCCTTCAAAAATTAATAGAAGCTGGGATCTGGTGGCTCATGCCTGTAATCCTAGCTACTCAGGAGGCTGAGACCTGAGAATCATCATTTGAAGCAAGTCCTGGGTGGGAAAGTCTGTGAAACATTTTTCTCCAATAAACTACCAAAAACACCAGAATTGGACCTGCAGCTCGAGTGGTAGACCACTAACCCTGAGCAGGGACAGTGCCCAGGCCCTGAGTTCAGGCCTCAGGACCAGTACAAAAAGTAATAATTTAAAAAATGCAATACTACATAGCAATTAGAAATGGTGAAATATTGGTATTCGCAGGGAAATGGTCAGAACTTGAACAAATAATGTTGAGCGAGACAAGCCTAAAACACAGAAAACAAAGGGGCATGATCTCCTTGATATACGACCATTAAGGTGAGGGGAGGGGGGCACAGTAGAGACCAGGTCTGCAAAACCAAAAACTTCTTGTCAAATGGTATTTCCCACAGGTTTGGGTCAGTGACCCTACATTATGTAACTAAAACCAAACAACTACTCAACATATAAAGGCCAAAAATCGACCTTTCAGTGGATCACGATAGCTCAAAAGCTATGTATGTATGTTCATATAAGACAAGGATAAGCAAACTCTATTGTTGACGTTATATTTAAAGTCCTAGGTGAATTTTCTTTGGCGTAGGCCACATATATGTTTTTGGTACACTGTGTAATGTATATATATGTCTACCTGATTAGGGAAGGGAAAGAAAAACAGGGTGTAAGATATCACAGGAAATGTACACACTGCCCTATTATGTAACTGTACCCCTTTTGCACAACACCTTGTCAAAAATTTGTTTAATAAATTTAAAAAATTCACAGAATTCAGGCATCTACAGCAGTTTTCAAACTGTTAAATGCTGTTTCAAAGTTAAGACATTTCCTATACTTTTTTTTTTTTTTGTCAGTCATGAGGCTTGAACTCAGGGCCTGGGCCCTAACACTGAGTTTTTTCGCTCAAGGATAGTGTTCTATCACTTTAAGCTTCAGCGCCAGTTTTGATTTTCTAGTGGCTAATTGGAGATAAGACTCTCATGGACTTTCCTGTCTGGGCTGGCTTTGAACTGAGATCCTCAGATCTCAGCCTCCTGAGTAGCCAGAATTAACAGGGGTGAGCTACTGGTACCTGGCTACACTTCTCTACTAAATCCATTCATGTGACATATTTTCTTTTATTTAAAAAAAAATCTTTATTGAAAAGGTGTTGAACCAGGGGGGTTACAGTTACATAAGTAAGGTAATGAGTATATTTGTTTTTAAATATTGTTACCCCATCCCTCATTTTCTCCCACTGCAATATACTATTTTTTCCTCCAGTGAAGGAACATCTTAAAACTCTTGGTGCTTCCTTTATGTGTGATATAAAAGTCAATTCTTTACATTTATATTGAGTTGTGTGGTTAGAGAGAAGTTCCTTCCATTATCTTCCTCCACAAACTGTAAAAGCATGCCTTTATTATGAAACTACAACCACTAGGAACTTTGGCCTCACATTATTTGAGAGAACAATGTGTTTTATGATCTCATTAGAACTTTGGCAAGTGTACTGTCTGTTCACTATCTGGTTCACATTTTTTGCATGTTTTTTTTTTATGGTATTTAGAGTTTTGTTTGGCTGTACTGGGCTTTGAACTCATGGCCTCCAGCCTGCTAGGCATAGAGCCATGCCTCCAGTCCTAAACCATTTAGATTAATGCAGGGTGGGGTTTAGAGAGGTCCTATTATATTGATATTTATGTTCCTTTAATGTAACATTTAGAAGTATATTACTTTGCTGAGCATGGTGGCTCATGACTTTAATCCTAGCACCTTGGGGGTGGGGGTGGGGTTGAGTTTGGGAGATTGTGGCTCAAGGCTGGCACAAATGAGCTTCTGGAGAAACCACCCAGGGCGTCTGTAGCCCCATTTTCGTGTGTAAGGGGCTGCCCACTAATTACATACCTCCTCAGGATCTCCAGCATTAAAGTTCTTCAAACTATATGAAAGCCTCAAGCTGACATGACTAGGGCTTCCTGGAGAGGAAGGGAAACTGTTTTGTGGACAAGGGGCTCTTTCCCTTCTCCCCCCACCCACCGCAGGCGGGCCTCAATGTCTGCTGTCACCCTCCTTCAAGACCAGAGAAATAGAAAAGAGTTGGGCATTTACCCATTTGACCTCACAGTGAACGTGATGGAACCCCTCCCCCCTAGAACAAAGCACAAGTTATACCAGAGTTTAGTTTGTAGAGAGAAGAAAAAAAATCAGCATTCCTTCTGAACTAGGGGGTAGTGTTTCTTCTTAAAAAAATATTATAAAGATCCAGCCTCCCCGCTCTTAGTGGTGGCATTGAGGTTGGTTGAATGGTTGGCTCCAAGTAAGGTGGGGTATGGAGATCAAAGTTTTGTCGCCCCTCCCTTCCCGTGTGTGTGTGTGCGCGCGTGCGTGTGCGCGCACGCACGCCGGCGCAAGCAAGAGTTTAGAACGGGTGACAGAATTGAGGATGTGAAAGGCAGAGAAGAAAAACTCCGGGGGGGGGGGGAGCGGGCAGAGACTTAGAGGGTTCGCAAAATGAAGCGTTGAAAAGTGGGGCAAAGGAGGTGATGGGGAGAGGGGTGTCCGTGCATTCTTGCGTCTCGGGGTCACGAGAGCTGCCCCCAGCGACTCTTCCCTCCGCGCCCACCGCTGTTTCATTCATAAGTTTGTCCCGGAGGCCCCGCCCCTCTCCCCCCCCCCCCGCCCTTTTCCTGCATTGCGATTGGTGAACGACAACAAAGCCTTAGCAACGGGCTCCTAGTGACCCTTGGGGCGCCTTGTTACCACCCGGTGTGTGGGGGGGGGCGGGGGGGACCCCGGGGCGGGCCACGGGAAAGGAGCGGGGCTGTCCCTTTAAGGGATGGCCTCGGAGCCTTGAAAGTGGAGGGGACCGAGGGGGGGCGGGGAGGCGGGCCTGGGGGCGGACCCGAGGGGGAGGAGGAAGGAGAGGAGGAGCCGGTGCTGGTCGGAGGTGGCAAGGAAGGAGGCGCCCCGGCCGCGGCTGCCAGCCCGCGGGCACCGTCGCAGGAGTAGTAGCCACGGGCGCGATCGCGGGTAGCCTCGCCGTCCTCCTCCTCCTCCGGGTCCTCCATGGTCGCTCTCGGAGCCGGGGAAGGACTTTGTGGGGCCGTGAGAGCGGGTGTGCGTTCCCGGGCAGCCGCCGCGGGGTTCCCGGCCGGGCGCGCGGAGGAGCGGAGCGGGCTCGGGTCCCCGCGGAATGTCCCCGGGGCGCGGGGCGCGCTGAGCCGCCGCCGCCTTATTCTCCACGAGGGCTCCGCGTTCGGGATCACCGCCAGCTCCCGGGGCTCCGGGCCCAGCGGCCAAGCCCCCCCGGGGCTAGCGGCCAAGCCCCCCGGGGCGGGTGACCTCAGCCGGCCGCCACCCAGCCCTGCTCCGTGCGGATGTCGCTTAAGATGGCAGCGGAGACGGGGGAGCTCCTCGGGGCTTGCGAGTTCATGAAAGGTGAGGGGCCGCCTCCTCGGCGTCCTGCCACCTCTCCACGCCCCCGAACCTCAATTCTTCATTTGTCCCGTCCTTTTGTCCTCCCCCACCCCGTGTCCCGCAGCCGCCGCGCGCCCCGGGTCCCCCGCGCCCAGCTCCCCTCCCTGAGGACCCCCGGCTTCCGGCTTCTCTTTCTTGCGTTCCTCGTTCTTTTCTGCAGCTTCTCAATTATTGGGACCTCGCCGGCTTCTGCCCGGGCTCCGGGAACTTAATCGCAGGGGTGGGGGATCCTGCTGAGGTTCACCCTCCCCCGCCCCGCCCTACTATGGCTAGCTTAGATTTTCGGGACACCCCCTACCACACCCCCCTTCCTCTCCGGCCTCTGCTCCTCCATCTCCCTTCATCCTCTTGAAGTCCCTGCAGCTGTCTGGGAAGAGGCTCTCTTGGCTCTCTTCTTCCGCACGCATCCTAGTTCGGAAGTAAACTTTCCATCCCCAGTTTTGGGGGGTCACCCCGCAGCATGGAAGACGACGACCCTGTATTCCTCCGCAGCACGGGAGACAAGGACCTTGAGCCCCCCACTCAGCCTCTCGGTCTGGCTCTCCTCCTAACTTGTGCCGGGGACGGGGTTAGGGGGTCTCTGTAGCTGGGGTTTGGGGGAGGGGGTGGTGGCAGGAGAGATCAGGTTTCTACTGGACTCCAAAGTGTTGGGGCGGGAGTGTCTTTCAATTATGAGTAGCAGTTGTTACAATTTGTTCTTCTGGGTATTATTACCAGCCTCCATCTCACGTCCCTAACTCATGCTTTCTTGTCCTTTTAATTTGTCTTTCAGATCGATTATATTTTGCTACTTTAAGGAATAGACCAAAAAGCACAGCAAATACCCATTATTTCTCCATCGATGAGGAGCTGGTCTATGAAAAGTAAGTCTCTTTCTCTTTCTCTGTAGCTAGTTGACTCTTTGATGAGAGAACACTGATGGTCCCATTATGTCGTTTAAATGTACTGTTCTGAGCTAAGTGCAGGTAGCGCTACCGATTTTTTTTTTTTTTAAAGTCTTAGGTGTTTGAGGAGAGGGGCTGGAGAAAATCAACTTCGTGTGAAGCCGTCCTTCCAGTCTTCCCACAAATACTAAGTGTGGACTGCTCACACTCCCTAGAGTGCGACCGGGCTCTCAGTCTCTATCATTGCCTGTTGCTGTAATTGGCCGGTGAATCAGTCGCTGGTATTTATGGAGCACACAGAGTACAGGGGCAGTATGTGGACTACAGGTGCTTAAGCTCTGCATTTCACAAGGCTACTGTCATAGCTCAGAATTTCTTTTTCTTTTTTTTATTGGTGCAGAAGGATTATTTTATTTTATTTTTTTAAAGTTTTTATTATAAAACTGATGTACAGAGAGGTTACAGTTTCATACATTAGGCATTGGATACATTTCTTGTACTGTTTGTTACCTTGTCCCTCATACCCCCCTCCCTCCTCCCCCTTTCCCCCAGGATTATTATTATTTTTTTTTGAAGAAAGCAAGACATGAGCTGCAGAGAGCCATCTTCAAATCCAGTGTATGAGGATATTTGTATGATTAAATTTTAAGTGTCCCTTTGTATTGAGTATTTTAGGAGTAGTTATTTACTTTCTTTGGTTACTTTACCTCTGTGGGATTAGGATTTAAGAGTGCAACATAACTATAGGAACTTCTGTGAAAGACAAGTGACCTAGGGGAAAAAAAAGATACTTTAATACTTAAAGGATCTTTTTTAATAGTAAAAAATTAATTGGCGTGACCTATGTAACTTGTGGCAGGGAGAGGAGGGAGAAACTGGGGGAAAGTAAAGGAATGGATGTCATTAAAAAAAAGAAATGTATTCATTATCTGACCTATGAAATGGTAGCCCCTCTGTATAGCACCTAAATAACAATATTATTTAAAAAAATAATTGGCAGTGCATCTCCAGTCTCTAAAAACAAGCTAGTAAGGACCAAGGAGGCTCAGTCATCTTTTATTAAAAGAGCTGGTATTTCAGAGGATCCTCTTACACTCATAATTTAGATGTTTAATTTCTTCTTTTTAATTGGCTGTGCAGTTGAATGAGCATAGTTAAATGAACCATAATAAGCTTCTAGGACTTGACCTGTTAAGGCTGTTGGCTGTTCTATGGAAGGATTTATGGGTACCACCAGGCCTTTGGAAGAGTGAGTGCTGTGCTTTTATTTGAGGGAAGACAATCTTGAATTGTCACTTAATCATTGGAAACTGATGTCTTCAGGCCATTGCTCTATGTGGTGCTGGGGGCTGGGTGCTTCTTGAATGGCTGAGACTGGGAATGAAAGAGCCTTTTGCTGTAGCTTCTGAATGCCCAGAGTTGCTTAGCTGAGGTCCAAATCCCTGGTGTCAGCTTACAGCTCTGCTTCTAGACAGGATTGTACCAGCCATTTCCCTCATCCCAGCACCCAGTACCTGGGTGATGTCATTGTAGCCAGCAGTGTTTATTGAGTGGTCACTTTGTTGTTGGGAATGTATCTTGTTGAGCTTGTCTACCTGCCCTCCCTCCCTTCCTCTCCCCCTTCCTTTCTTCCTTCCTTCTTTCCTTCCTTCCTTCCTTCCTTCCTTCCTTCCTTCCTTCCTTCCTTCCTTCCTCCCTTCCTTCCTTCCTTCCTTCCTCCCTTCCTCCCTCCCTCCCTCCCTTCCTCCCTCCATTCCTCCTTTTCTCCCTCCCCTCCATCCCCTCCCTTCCCTTCCTTCCCTTCCTTCCATATTCTGTAATGATTAAGGTGCTAGGGGTTACTAATATGCCACTAAACAAGTTCTGCTTAATGAGGTCCAAGTCACTTCTCTTGGGATTGCTAGATGTAGCAGAAAATTCTATTTAGCCAACTAAACACATGTGCAATTCCTTTTTTTTTTTTCTTTTTTCTTTTGGCTGTTTTATTTTATGTTGGTACTGGGGCTTGAACTCAGGGCCTCACACTTGATTACCTTGCTTGCTCACTGCTGGTGCTGTACCACTTGAGCCTCACCTCTATCCTGTCCTTCCTCTCTTCCTCTCTATCTAACTGGTTAATTGAAGATAGATTCCTGGAATCTTTTCTGGGCTGGCTGTGAATTGCAATCCTCCGATCTCAGTCTCCTGAGTAGCTAGGATTACAAGTGTGATTTTTTGATTCTAACATTGATATGTGAGGAAAATTTTATGTGATTACATTTTATTTATTTATTTACTTGAGCCACAGCACCACTTCAGGCTTTTGTGTAGTTTATTGGAGATATGAGTGTCACAGACTTTTCTGCCCAGGCTGGCTTGGAACCATGATCCTTAGCTCTCAGCCTCTTGAGTAACTAGAATTACAGGCATGAGCCCCTGGTGCCTGGCTCTTGCTTGGGTTTTTTGCTCAAGGTCAGTACTCTACCATTTGAGCCATAGCTCCACTGTGTGATGTGTGTGTGTGTGTGTGTGTGTGTGTGTATGTGTGTGTGCACACATGCTAGTCCTGGGCTTGAACTCATAGCCTGGGCGTTGTCCCTGAGTTTTTATGGTCAAAGATAGTGTTCTACCACTTGAGTCACAGCTCTACTTCTGGCTTTTTGGTGGTTAATTGAAGATAAGATTCTCATAGACTTTCCTGCATAGGCTGGCTTCAACCCATGATCCTTAGATCTAAGCCTCCTTAATAGTTATGATTATGAGTGTGAACCACCAGCAAAGGGTTCCACTGTGTGATTTTAATCCTGTAGTTAGGATAGGGCCAGCTACAATTTATTTTATTTTATTTCTAAATGTAGAGAGATCAGACTGGCCTGTGACTCACTGTGCAATCTTGGCTGTCCTTGAAGCTCTTCTACCTTCTGTTCTATCTCCCAAATGTTGGGACTATAGGCATGCACTCATATTCATCAACTACATATCTTTGTATTTATCCCACTGTGTTTCTGGTGTCTGGGAAAGAAAAACTTGCTAATGTGGTCATCTGGTTCACTTTGTGAATTTGGATGTCATTTCAAATGATGAGACTCATACTGAACAGAGCTTGTACTTCTCTGATTTGAACTTGTCCCACTATGCCACAGTGGTGGCTGTGGTTCTGATGCTACTCTACCCCATGTTTTGTTTCTCTGGCATTATATTGCTACGTGGTGCAGAGAATTAAATGAGGATGGCTTGAGGCAATAGGGAGTGTAACAGGATTGCAGAGGGAGGTACTGGGAAGAGGAATGTCCTAAGGGACCTGACCCTTTGCTGACGGGAGGGAGAGGTTACATAAGGCTGGAGGGGCTCTGAAAAGGCTCGTGGAAGAGTTGAGGATGGCTTGTGGGAGGGACCGGATTTCCTCAAGCCGAGATGGGAGTGAGAGCAGAAAGGCTCAGGTTGTGTGTTCAGGGAACAGTTTGTCTCCTTCGTGCCTAAACAGGTCACATGGGGCAGAGGTGGAATATGAACCGGAGAGGTTGGCTGGGGACAGAGTGAATGTCAGGATATGGAGCTTGTGGTTTCCTTGCCATGATGTTGTGAGAGTTGTGGGGTAGGTATGGCGTGACTGGATTTGTGCTAATTGCAAATCCTGGCAAGCACTCGCTGTCCATTTCAGTGTGTGCCAGTTGCTGTCCTCCAAGTTCAGCCACCATTCATTCATGCTCACAGCAATTCTCTGAAGCCAGAGCTATTGCCTCCCTCCTGTGCAATGATGATCGCACATAACTTGCCCAGGGTCACAGAAATAAGTAGCAGAGCTGCAATGTGAAATTAAGCCATTGATTTCAGAGGATAAATACCCTCTCAAAAATTAATACCATAGCTGGTGGCTCACCTGTAATCCTGGCTACTTAGGAGGCTGAGATCTGAAGATCATCGTGTAAAGCCAGCTAAGGCAGGAAAATCTTCAGATTTATCTTAAATTACCAGCAAAAAGTCAGAAGTGGAGCTGTGGTTCAAATGGTAGAACAAAAAAGCTAAAGGATAGCGCCCAGGTTCTGAGTTCAAGCCCCACCATCAACACACACACATACACACAAAATTAATAGGATTGGGCTGGGGATATGGCCTAGTGGCAAGAGTGCATGCCTCTTATACATGAGGCCCTGGGTTCAATTCCCCAGCACCACATATACAGAAAATGGCCAGAAGTGGGGCTGTGGCTCAAGTGGCAGAGTGCTAGCCTTGAGCAAAAAGAAGCCAGGGACAGTGCTCAGGCCCCGAGTCCAAGCCCCAGGACTGGCCAAAAAAAAAAAAAAAAAATTAATAGGATAGAGTTATTTAAGACAGGTAAGATAGGAGGTAAGGGCTCACTTGGAAAAAGTTCTGGGGTGCTTAAGGGGAAGAAAAAGTACCTGGATTAGGGTGATAGCAGTGACAACGAAAAAGGATTAGGCTGGTGGATTGGTTGGATGCTCAGGGAAAATTCAAAGCCATCCTTACTTAGGACAACCCAGTACAGGGGAGGCTGCTTCCTTGCCCCATAAACTGAAACCAGGAAGTTCAGGGGAAATTGGAGCATCCCAGCTTGGTTAGATTGAATTTAAGGACTTTAAGGGATATTTGCATCACTACTGAATATCACAAAAGTTTAGTACTGTCCCAAGGAAGTGGTAAGAATGGTGTCTTGGGAGCAAAGATAACCATGTGGTGTTTCTCAGGTAGGGCAGGGATGGGAGGAGTGAAGGAAGAAGGTAGGCCTAGGCAGAAATAGGTGGCAAAAAAAAAAAAAATCAGTATAGTTCTGGGCATGAGGGGAGAAAACAGAGGCAGTAGAAGCCATGTTTAGTTCCTCCTTGGAAGGGGAGCATGAGAGAGACTGGAGGTTCTAGAAGCATCTGGTGGCAATCTGGCTTCTGTTTGTGAAGGATGTCTTGTGTGGAAAAAGGACCTTACTGTCACCCATAAGAAAAGGAGTGTGTTTCTATTCATGATTGCATCAGGCCTCTGACCACCCTGTGACTAATTTTTTGCTGAATGTTCCAATGCAGTGTTGTCTTTCTGGCTTAAACAATCACCTTAGAAACTATAGAAATTATGAAGTGGCCTGTTAGCTATGAGGCGACATTTATTCTGGGCCCAGCTGTGTTTTGCTCAGGTGTTTATTTAGTTATAAAAGGCTGATAGTGCTCCTTGATTGAAATGGCCACCTTCTGAGAAGCCAGAAGAAGAAATAGGACAAAATGGCTTCGTGAGGTGAGGTGAGGTGATTGGAGTGTTTTCTGCCTGAGTTTTCAAACAAGGCTTATCTCATTACTACAAAGGCCTTAGCAATTGTCAGGAAACGTGGATGATAAGAAATCAGTCTGTCCTTGGGTTGTGGTTTTACAGGTTGGGTATTAAAACAAGAGTATAGGTAACACTTTTGTGGTACTGCAATAGCACCGTTAAAAAGGAAGCTTTTCAAAAAAGAATTATCTGTATTTGATTAAGCTCCAAGAAGTCACAAGAGGTGAAATTTCTTTGAACACTTAAAATACTATTTATTGAAATGAATTCTAGAGAAATAAAAACATGTTTTTTTTTTCTTTTTGTTGTTATTGATGGTATTCGGTTTTGCTTTCCTTTTTCCTGGGGGGGGGGATAAGGAGGGGCATAGGGAGGGAGGGAGGAAGGGTCAACAAATGCAATCTTGCTATTCAATATTAACTATGAGGAAAATGACCTATGTAACTTGTGGGCAGGGATGGGAGGAGGAAACTGGGGGAAAGTAAAGGAAGGGATGACATTGTCCAAAAAACAAAAACAAAAACAAAAACAATGGTACTTGTTACCTTACTTAAGAAGTAGTAACCCCTCTGTATAACACCTTAATAATAAAATTATTTTTAAAACAGAAAGAAGTTTCCTGAAAGGCTAATTTGTTGGTATTGTTGTAGAGCTGGCACCATCTTGATTTGGGAAACATGGTAGGAAATGTTGGGGGGGAATAGAGCTGACTCCATCTTAATTAGGTTAACCTGACCCCAGAATTCTGCTTCTGTAAATGGCTTGCTTAACTTATGTGCTCTATCCCGTGTCAACTTCCTACATCTGTGCCATGCTTGCTTTGTTGCATGCTCTACCTCCTGCATCAACCTCTTACATCTGTGAACTTATTGCATGCTCTACCCGTGTCAAGCCCCTACATCTGTGCTACACTTTTACCTTTATAAACCCCAATTTGAGGACTGCTCCCGAGTCTGCGCTGTGTCCCTGGCCTGTCAGCCTGCTTTTCAGGGGGTTGTAGTTTCAGCTCCTGAGTCTGCTACATCCCTGGCTGGGCAGTTTGCTTTTTGCTTCCCCAGTAAACCCATGTGTTTGCTTGAGACTGTCTCGGAGTGGTGGACTCTTGGGGGGACGTGGAACCTCCCCCCACCCCCATAACAGTATTAGAATTGGAACCAATAAAATCCAAATATAGGCTGACTCTGTGTGTGTGTGTGTGTGTGTGTGTGTGTGTGTGTGTGTGTGCGCTTGAATTCAGGGCTCCCCCTGGGCTTTTGTGCTCAAGGCTAGGGTTCTACTACTTTGAGCCACACCACCGTTTTTGGCTTGTTGGCAGTTAATTGGAGTCTCATGGATTTTCCTGCCCAGAATGGTTTTGAACTGTGATCTTTAGATCTCAGCCTCCTGAGTAGTTAGTATTACAGGTGTGTAGTGCCCAGTTTGCAAGGTTTTTTTTTTTGCCAGTCCTGGAGCGTGGACTTCAGGGCCTGACCACTGTCCCTGGCTTCTTTTTGCTCAAGGCTAGCACTCTACCTCTTGAGCCACAGCACCACTTCCGGCTTTTTTCTATAAATGTGGAGCTGAGGAATTGAACCCAGGGCTTCATGTATATGAGGCGAACACTTTACCACTAGGCCATATTCCCAGCCCAGTTTGCAAGTTTTTTTTTTTTCTGTTTTTTTTCCAGTCATGGGCCTTGGACTCAGGGCTTCCTTTTGCTCAAGGCTAGCACTCTGCCACTTGAGCCACAGCGCCACTTCTGGCCGTTTTCTATGTATGTGGTGTTGGGGAATCGAACCCAGAGCTTCATGTATACAAGGCAAGCACTCTTGCCACTAGGCCATATTCCCAGCCCCCAGTTTGCAAGTTTTTAATAGCTTGATATGTGTTATCTGGCTCAAGAGATAGCAGAATGGAGAATATGAGTTGTACAGCGTTTGTGCATCTTGCCTGTGGTGGTCCTTGGGGTGGTCTGCTGACAGTGTGCAAAGGCAGTTTGCTGGAAAGGATGATGAATAGGCATTTTGCTTTCATTTGCTTTCTCTTCTTGGTTCTCTTCAGAAAAGGTTCTGAAATTGTGAGACAGAGTTTGTCACAGGATTCTCTGGGGATTGGGTTTTCAGTAGTTTCTAAAATGACTCCAAGACATTTCACTCTGTGTGTGTGTGTGTGCGCGCGCCTGTGTGTTTGCACGAGGGCATGGGCTCTGGCCTGGGCACTGTCTCTGAACTTCTGCTGCTCAAGGGTAGTGCTCTGCCACACAACTTTGCTTCCAGCCTTCTTGGTGATTAAATTGGAGATAAGAGTTCCACACACACTGGCTTTGGACCTGGAACCTCAGATCTGAGCCTCCTGAGTAGCTAGGATTACAGGTGTGAGCCACTGGCACCTGGTTTACCAAGTACCTCTAACATATTATGAATGTGCTTTCTTAGCCAGGTGTGATGGGGCTCTTCTGTAATCCCTGTATTGGAGAGGCTGAGGCAGGAGGAGTAGTTTAAGGCTAGCCTGGGTTATATAATGAGAACCTGTCTTAAGTGAACCAAACCAAATAAAAAAAGAACAGGCAGCTTCTACTGAGGACTAAATAGCTAATTAAAATATTTCAATGAAACAAGGGAAAACGAAGGAAGAGATGACATTGTCCAAAATAAATGTGCTCATTACCTGACTTATGAAATGGTAACCCCTCTGTACAACACCTTAATAAAAACAATAAAATATTTTAAAAAGATTTAAGTGAATCAATTTTTACTTAAATTTTATTCAAGCAGCCTGATATGAATGCATCCAGAAAGTTTTGGATAAATAATTTGTAGAGCAGTTAAAAATAAGTTTATCTCAGGGCTGGGAACATTGCCTAGTGGTAGAGTGCTTGCCTCCCATACATGAAGCCCTGGGTTCGATTCCCCAGTACCATATATATAGAAAAAGCCAGAAGTGGCACTGGGGCTCAAGTGGTAGAGTGCTAGTCTTGAGCAAAAAAGAAGCCATGGACAGTGCTCAGGCCCTGAGTCCAAGCCCTAGGACTGGCAAAAAAAACCCCAAAACAAACAAAAATAAATTTATCTCATCTCTTGCAAAGTTTGAGCACAGGGCATCTTTGAGTGGCATTACAGAAAACATTCCCTGGAAATATTAGGATGAGTATTTAGGTTAGGTGTAGAAGAGATGGGCAGTTTTATATTACTTAAGAAACACACACACACACACACACACACACACACACACACACACACGGTTTTACAGAGTCTTCGGCTCACCATAGGAGCTGTCAGCTCTCATTTTGAGTTGCTCTGATACAGGCAGTATATGACTTGTCATTGAACTCAAGGAAGTTTCTACCACTGGAATAATAATAGTGATGATGATGATGATGATGATGATGATGATAAACTCATAGCAGCAGGCCTTACTATTATTTGGATTATAAGGCTTTATACACATTATTGTTGCTATGCTGGGATTTGAACTCAGGGCTTCATGCTTATTCTCCATGGGCATTCTACCTCCACCTCCAGTTTAGCTTTTTTTTTTTATTTTTTTTTATTTTTTGCTGTTATTTTGGAGACAGAACCTCAAGGACTTAATCACCTCAAGTTCTGCTCAGGCTGACTTTGAACCTTGATTCTTAGATATCAGCCTCCTGAGTTGCTAGGATTAGAGGCTGAGCCATCATAGCCTGTTTTTGTTTTTAGACAAAGTCTTGCTGTGATGTCCAGGCTGGCTCATTGTGTGACCTAGGCTGGCCTTGGATTGGAGATCCATTTCCTCCTGAGTCAGCCTCCTGAGTGTTGGAATCACATGAGAGTGCCACCACGCTCATGATGTGTGTGTGTGTGTGTGTGTGTGTGTGTGTGTGTGTGTTTAAAGTCAATGATTCAATGATTTCTATGCAAATTTTACTAAAAAGCAGCTGGAGACATGGCTCCAGTGGTAGTGCACCTGTCTAGCAAATGTGAGAGTGACCTCAATACCATAGTGAGGGGAGGGAAGGAGGGAGGGAGGGGAGGAAAGAGGGAGGGAGAGAGAGAGAGAGAGAGAGAGAGAGAGAGAGAGAGAGAAAGAGAGAGAGAACACCTAGGAAAATGCTTAGCTTTTTTTTTTCCTTTTGTGTTGGTCCTGCAGCTTGAACTCAGGCCCTAGGCACTGTCCATAAGCTATAGATCCACGTCTGTCTTTTTTAGTAGTTTAGTTTATTGATGACAAGAATCTCTCAGAAACTTTCTTGCTCTGGCTGGCTTTGAACTGTGAACCTCAGATTTCAAACTTCTGAGTAGTATTATCAAGTGTGAGTCTTTGGTGCCTGGCTCTTTTTTTGTGTGTGTGTTGGGGCTCAAACTCAGAATCTCTTGCCCCCTTCTACTCCTAGACCTCCATCCCTACCCTCTCTGTCACCTAATTCTGTCATCCACTAGAGTCAGATTCTACGATTTATTTAAATACTTGTATAGTCCCCAAGTAGGCATTCACAATCCATAGTTGGTTCTCTAATTAATCTTCATGATAATAAATTGTAACTTTGTTTTTTTTTTTTCCATTTGCTCTAAGCCTGGTGGAAGCACAAACATGCTGGGGTTTTCTAACAGGGTTTTATCTTCATCAGGAAGCACAGGAGAGGGCTGCATATGGGCTCTGGGAGTGCCCAGTGGGGAGCTGACTCTGCCCATGTGTTTTCTTGGCCAGGTCACTGCAGGGCGGCCTGGTTATTTTGTTTGAAGTAGATTCCTAAAACATCAGATGTTCTCATTATAAGTTCATAAACACATTCCCAAGCCCAAAGTAAATGACTTTTCTTAGCTACAGCTCAAAACAACTTTATGCTTTAAAAAAAAGGGAAAAAATAAATGTCTCCACATATTTTTATGGGCCAGGCACAACATAACTTGAAACTTCTAAGTGGCTGAAAATTGCTGGAAAGGAAACTGAGGAGATGGATTTGAGTGTGCTAATGGTTTGATGATAAACAGGTAAATAATGAAATGCAGCCAGGCGCCTGTAGCTCATATCAATAATCCTAGCTGCTCAGGAGGCTGAGATGTGAGGATCATTGTTTGAGGGCAGCCCAGTCAGGAAAGTCTGTGATATTCTTATTTCCACTTAACTCGCAAAAAGCCAGGAGTGGAGCTGTGGCCCAAGGGAGTAAAATGTCAGCCATGAGCAAAAAGGCCAAGCAGGAGTACAAAGTCCTAAATTCAAACCCCAGTACTGGCACAATAAAGGAGAGGAGGAGGGGGAGGGGCAGGCTCTGAGGGAAGGGGAGGAAGAAGGCAGGTGACAAAAGCTTAGACCCTGAGTGTTTGAAGAAAGGAAGAGTAAGAAAGGAAGAGTCACCAATGCCCAAGGCTGTAAGACTTTATGGAGTGGTGTTTTAACTAACTTGGAAGGGAGTGGACAAAGCAATGTAGATGATTTATGATCTCCGCAAGGACCACTACTTCCAGTGTGCTCCTCATCCTGTCCCTTTTCTTAGCCAGGTCTTCAGTTTGGAGATGCTGCTGCTCGAGAAAGTCAAGTTGAATGTGTAGGCTCAGGAGTGCAGAAGGAAGAATCCAAAATAGTGGTTTAATTTGAGTTTAGTTTCCCTGATTGATACTCTGCAGCAAACAAGTTATTTACTTTTGTCTGGAAAGGTTGTATTTCAGTCGCTGCAGAGAGAGCTGAAAAATTCTATCTTGCTCTTTTGTCTCTTTCTCTTTTTGGTGGTACTAGGAATTGAACTCAGGACCTTACACAAGAAGGACCTTAAGCAAGAACTCTACTGCTAAGTTACAGCTCCAGCATGGAAAATTGCAGCTTGAAATTTTAAAGCATTAGACCTTTCTAAAATAAATCTTTGGGGGCTGGGAATATGGCCTAGTGGTAAAGTGCTCGCCTCGTATACATGAAGCCCTGGGTTCGATTCCTCAGCACCACATATATAGATAAAAGCCAGAAGTGGCGCTGTGGCTCAGTGGTAGAGTGCTAGCCTTGAGCAAAAAGAAGCCAGGGACAGTGCTCAGGCCCTGAGTCCATGCCCCAGGACTGGCAACAAAAACAAAACAAATAAACAAATAAAATGAATCTTTGTTCTTAAAGAAGTTGCTAATTAACTCTTACTTTTTTTTTCCTGTAATACTCTGACTCTTGTTATAAATACATTAACTGAGTAGATTCACTGTAACTCACCTGTAGTTTTGGGACTCCTAAGGACTAAACATACGCTGATGAGCCAGATTGTACCTGTCATCTTTTGGTAGATTTATTTATTTATTGATTGCCAGTCCTGGGCCTTGGACTCAGGGCCTGAGCACTGTCCCTGGCTTCTTTTTGCTCAAGGCTAGCACTCTACCACTTGAGCCAAAGCACCATTTCTGGCCGTTTTCTATATATGTGGTGCTGGGGAATGGAACCCAGGGCTTCATGAATACGAGGCAAGTACTCTTGCCACTAGGCCATATTCCCAGTCCCTTTTGGTAGTTTTAATTATTCATTTAGTGTATATTTAGCTAAGCACTTTGCCTTTTTTGAGGCAAGGTCTTTCTGTGTAGCCCAAATTTGGTCTCTTTCTATCTCAGCCTCTCTCTCTCTCTCTCTCTCTCTCTCTCTCTCTCTCTCTCTCTCTCTCTCTCTCTCTCTCCTTTGTCAGTCCTGGGGCTTGAACTCAGAGCCTGAGCACTGTCCCTGAGCTTCTTTTGCTCAAGGCTAGCACTCTACCACTTGAGCCACAGCGCCACTTCTGACTTTTTCTGTTTATGTGGTGCTGAGGAATTGAACCCAGGGCTTCATGCATGCTAGGCAAGCACTCTACAGCTTAGCCGCATTCCCAGCTCCCTGTCTCAGCCTCTTGTATGCTGGGATTATAGAAATGTGTGGCCAGGCCTGGCACTGAGTGGAGTATGGTGTTGGTGCTGCTGGCTGTCTTTGACATGGCTGTCAATTTGTTGGCTACCAGCAGTTGCTCCCACTCTGATCTGCAGATGAATCTAATTGTACTGTACACAAAAGAATAGAATATAATATTTTAAAAATTGTTTTTGTGGCTCCTGGGTCTTGAATTCAGAGCCTAGATTCTATCCTTGAGCTTTTTTGCTCAAGGCTGGCATTCTACCACTTGAGTCACAGTTCAACTTCTGGATTTTTGGTGATTAATTGGAGATAAGAGTCTCTGGGACTTTTTTACCTGGGCTGGCTTTGAACGGTCAACCTCTGATCTCAGCATCTTGAGTAGCTAGGATTACAGGTGTGAACCACCAGTGCCTGGCTCCAAATATCATGTTTTATTAAGATTGATTATAAAATAAGATTGGACTGAGTGATTTTGAGACTATCTTATAAAAATATCTAAAAGATATACTTGAGTTTTGTAGCAAGCTTTTTTGTTTGTTTCTTTTGAAATAGTCCAACTGTGTTTTTGGTTTACTCATACAAATTTACTCATATTCCAAATTGGTGAGATTCTTCATTGAGATCATTGTATAGCTGATTTCTTACTGTAGACATTTATTTTTTGAATTAGTCCTAGGGCTTGAACTCTGGGCCTGGCCATTGTCCATGAGCTTCTTCTGCTCAAGGCTAGTGTTCCACCATTTGAGCCACACCTCCACTTCCAGCTCATTTTCTTTTCTTTTTTTTTTTGTGGTTATTTGGAGATAAGAGGCTCATGATTTTCCTGCTCAGGCTGGTTTTGAACTTTGATCCTCAGACCTCAGCCTTCTGAGTACCTGGGATTACAGGTGTGAGCCATTGGCACCCGGTTTATGTATCAGCGAGTATGGAAAGACTGTGGCATTTGCACGAGTCCTGAAAGCCCCATGATGGGTTCTCAGCAGCAGCAGTGATCTGGAATATGAAGTATGAGGCACAGAAGAAGGCATAGGTCTGCACTAGGAAGCTGGGCATGGCATGGTGCATCTTCTGTTGCTAGCCCCTTTCACTAGTGCTAGAATTGGAGATTGGGCATTGGGCTTCATCCACAACACCCTCCAGCTCACTGCCAGCAATGCTACCACACCCCAAAGTAAAAGGCTTAAAGTGATTGGACTTGAGTACTGCTCTCAAAACTATAGGGGAAGAAGGAAGTTGGGATGGTAAATAGTTGGGGTGAGTCTTTTCTGGATTGTGGTTCTAGAGCATGGCTTCATCTGGCGTAAGCCAGTCATGAGGAAGCACTGGGGGAGGACTTCCAGCTGGCCCTGTCTTGCGACGCTCGGTCCTTCTACCTCTTCCCCTGTCCCTTGTGTTGATGTCCTCATTTTGTACCCAGAGCTATAAAGTGACACGTCTCCTTGCACCACAATCGTTTGCTTATTTGTCAGTCATCTAGGCCCCAGCTGTCAATGCCCAATATATTGGACCTGTACTGGGGCTTGAACTCAGGGCCTGGATGCTGTCCCTTATCTTTTTGCTCAAGGCTAGCGCTCTATGACTTTGAGCCACAGCTCTACTTCCATTTTTTTTTTTTTTTGGTGGTTCATTGGAGATAAGAATCTCACAGACCTGCCTTCCCAGGATGGCTTTGAAATACAATCTTCAGGTCTCAGCCTCCTGAGTAGCTAGGATTACAGATGTGAGCCATTGGCACTCAGCTTCCAGAGGAATTTTTTACTCACTGACTTTGTCTAAAGAAAGGAGTCACTTGATGCCTGAAGGCTCCTTGATAAGTTCTGGTCTGTTTGGTTTGAAAGTAATGAGGGGCAGGTCCCTTCATTTGCAGAAGTAGCAGCGGAAGCTCTGGTTAAGGGGGATTAAGTGGGAGGAGTTGTGCACCTTTGTGCTGTACTGTACCCAAGGACAGGCGCCAGAAGTGATCAGGAGCTTATCTCCTGTCACCATGCCACTCTGCTATTGAGGTTCCAGGAGTACAAGGCCGCTTTCTTGGCTGGAGATTTGTGGGTTCACTGCCTAGCTGTGCAGGAAGAACATTAACTTTCAGGACAGAGCTGGATTTTCTCCTTTTCCTGAGGCAGCATTCAGGAGGAGATTAACCGTGCTTGAACCCAGGCCCAACATTCTGTTAGGGCAGAACTTACCAGGTAAGGTGAGTCCTTGTGAAGCATTGGCACAGTGAAATGGGTTTCTAGTAGGGATCACTGGAGTCAAGATGTGCATGTGTGTGTTTGTGCGTGCGTGCGTGTGTGTGTGTGTGTGTGTGTGTGTGTGTGTGTACTGGGGCTTGTACTCAAGACCTTGTTCTTGCCCTTGGCTTTTTTCCCTCTAGACTAGCTTTCTATTGCTTCAACCACACCTCCACTTCTGTTTTGCTGGTTAGTTAGAGATAAGAGTCTCAGACTTTCCTGCCCAGGCTAGCTTCACCCTGCAATCCTCAGATCTCTGTCTCTTGAGTAGCTGGGGTTACAGGCATGAGTCACGGGTGCCTAGCCTTGGAGTCCTAGATCCCTGACACTGTAAAGGAAGATATGACTTGACAGCTCGGAGGCCTTGAGTGGCTGTCTCAGTTCAGTGGCTTTGGTGGATAGAGGAGGATGTGGCATCCCATCAAGGCTAAGACACCAGCCTAGGGACATGGGTTGATCAAGTGATGTACAGTTTAACATCAGTGTGTTTGGGAAGTGTGTAAGAGGTGCAGCTGCTCATCCCTAGGATGATGCTGTCTGTGTGCTTGTTATGAATGAGAGCTTGAACAAAACCTACAACTCCCCTCATCTTAGGTTAGTATTACTGAGCCACTTGCACCTTTTTAAAATGTGGTTATTAGCTGAGCACTGGTGGCTCATGCCTGTAATCCTAGCTACTCAGGAGGCTGAGATCTGAGAATCACAGTTCAAAGCCACCCCTGGCAGGAAAGTCTGTGAAACATCAGAAAGCCAGAAGGGGAGATGTGGCTCAAGTGGTAGAGCACTAGCCTGGAACACAAAAGCTCGGACAGGGAGTGGGATTGTGGCCTAGTGATATAGTGCTTGCCTAGCAAGCATGAAGCCCTAGGTTTGTTTCCTCAGTACCACATAAACAGAAAAAGACAGAAGTGGTGCTGTGGTCAAATGGTAGAGTGATAGCCTTGAGTAAAAAGAAGCTCAGGGACAGTGCTCAGGCCCTGAGTTCAAGCCTCAGGACTGGCAAAAAAAAAAAAAAAAAGCTCAGGGACAGAGACCAGACCCTGAGGCTTGGGACGCACACATGCAGACATACACACACACACACATACACATACACACAGATACACAATATGATTATTCTATCAGGCTATGATGGCTCATGTGCAAGATGTGGCTGAGGAGGTTGAGATCTGAGGGCTGGCTTTGAACCATAATCCTCAGATCTCAGCCTCCTGAGGAGCTAGGAGTGAGTTACAAGCACTTTTTGACTAATATGCAAGCTTTCAGGGTCTTACTTAGAATAGGTGATCATATCATTTAAATTTTATTTATTTATTTATTTTTGTGGCGGTACTGAGGTTTGAATTCAGGGCTAAGTACTAAAATCAAATCACTTGAGCCATTCTGCCAGCCCTCCTAGGTGGTCAGAAATTTTGTTGACTGAATGGCTCCTGCTTGGAATGTACTTTGCCATTCTACTGAGTTCTCATATGTAGAATGATCTGCAACAGGGCTTTCAACAGTGGCACCTTTGGGAATTGACTCTGAGTAGCTTGTTTGAAAAACTGAAGTAATGATAAATCATAAACCTTGTGGGTCTTGTGAGACAAGCTAGATGCACTGGGTATGACAAAGGCTTAGCTTCTGTTTTCCTCCATGTCTGTTCCCGGTGGGCTGTGAACGATCGCATGTGGTGGCCCCTAAGTGTCATTCTAGAGGTGGTAGCAAGCATAAATAGGAGGATCATGGTCCTCATGGGCCTGGGCAAAAAGAGAAACTCTAACTCAAAAACAACCAGAGCAAAAAGGGCTGGAAGCAGAAGTGGTGGGGGATCTGCCTTAGCAAGTGCAAACCCTAGTGCTAAAAATAACTTCCAGATGACCATCAATGATACTGAAAATCATACCTGTACTAAATACGATATTTTATTTATGTCTCAGTTTCTATGCAGATTTTGGACCTCTGAACTTGGCAATGGTGTACAAATACTGCTGTAAACTAAACAAGAAACTAAAAGTGAGTATGCCGTTGGCTCTTTCATTTTAGCCTTAGGATGTTCAAACCAAGAAATCTGCCCGTGGGATTGCTGCCACTACCTGTAGTCAGGTCATTTTGCAGTTTGGAAATCTATGCAAGGAGTTCACCTGTGTGAGGAGTTGAAACAGATCCTCCCGGCCGGCACCACAAAGGCTGGGTTAACCTCTTTCATTTTTCAGGATGAACGGTAATGTGAGCTGCGTGAAGTCACTACAGCCGTGATCTGAAGAAGAAAGCTCAGGTCCTTTCAGGTTGTTGTTAATGAGTGTCTATCAAATTCCCTCCCAGGATAATTTTTCCGAAACCCTCAGATCTACTGGTAGACAGTTTCCAGGTGATGAGGGACACATAATGGCTGGAGCTCTGGAACACAACCTGTCAGATCAGTCCTGAGTTTTCATCTCTGCGGAGTTCATTGCCAACAGAGATGGGGCATAGGACAGGTTGTAGTTAGACCTTCAGCATCAACCTGTAGTGCTTTTCTTTTTTTGTGCGGTTACTGGGTCTTGAACTCAGGGCTTTGCCTCTTACTTAGCTTTTTGGCTCAAGGCTGATACTCTGCCATTTGAGCCACAACTTCAATTCCAGTTTTTTTTTTTTTTTTTCTGGTTAATTGGTGATAAGAGTCTTCCAGAACTTTCAGCCCAACTAGCTTCTGCTTATGATCCTCTTTCCTCAGTCTCCTGAGTAGCTGGATTATAGGCATGAGCCACCAGTGTCCAGCTAACATGCTTTTGATATAAGCACAAAATTATAGCAGTTGGCATTTTATCCTTTCTATTAGGTGAAGTGCAGCTGTTGCTCACAATGTTGGGCATAAACTAATTGCTTAGCAATTGTTCTTTTATTTGTTTGATGTTGAACTTGCATATAAAAGGCAGTCAGATGGAAAATTACATATTTACCAATGTATAAAATTTGCCCTTTGTTTCAAAGTGCTTGATGCTTGTGAAATGAGGGAGGCCTTCTAAAATAATTATATAACTTAAATTTTTCTAAGAATTAACTTATAATATCTTGCCTGACTGGAAAAATATATTCATAATCTTTAAAAATAAAGATGTATTTCCTTAGGAAAGAAGTTACTATCATAGTTTATTTATTTATTTATTTATTTATTTATTTATTTATTTATTTATTTATTTATTTATTTTTTGGGGCCAGTCCTGGGCCTTGGACTCAGGGCCTGAGCACTGTCCCTGGCTTCTTCCCGCTCAAGGCTAGCACTCTGCCACTTGAGCCACAGCGCCCCCTCTGGCTGTTTTCCATATATGTGGTACTGGGGAATCGAACCGAGAGCTTCATTTGTAGGAGGCAAGCACTCTTGCCACTAGGCCATATCCCCAGCCCATATCATAGTTTAGAAAATAAAGTTGAGGGCTGGGGATATAGCCTAGTGGCGAGAGTGCCTGCCTCGGATACACGAGGCCCTAGGTTCGATTCCCCAGCACCACGTACACAGAAAACGGCCAGAAGCGGCGCTGTGGCTCAAGTGGCAGAGTGCTAGCCTTGAGCGGGAAGAAGCCAGGGACAGTGCTCAGGCCCTGAGTCCAAGGCCCAGGACTGGCCAAAAAAAAAAAAAAAAGAAAAGAAAGTTGAGATGTTTATAACCACCAGTGATATAAATAATATCCTTTCTACATAGAACTTTTAATGACTTAATTAACAAGAGGAAAATAATAAATAATTGAAGTTTATGTCTCTTTTGTAAAGATCCCGGATTTCCTTCCTTCTTGGTTAGTTGTGTTAGCATGTTGTTGGTATGAATTGGGCATCATAAAATGAACCATCAAGGGCATTGTATAACCTACAGTTACTAGAAAGAAATCACTATTACAAAAATAAAATTACTAGTTGGAAGTATGGCCTAGTGGCAAGAGTGCTTGCTTCATATATGTGAAGTCCTGGGTTTGATTCCTCAGCACCACATATATACAAAAGGCCAGAAGTGGTGCTGTGGCTCAAGTGGCAGAGTGCCAGCCTTGAGCAAAAAGAAGCCAGGGACAGTGCTCAGGCCCTGAGTCCAAGCCCCAGGACTGGCAAAAAAATAAAATAAAAAAAATAAAATTACTGGTCTAACTCAACATTTTATTTATACTAGTTGCACAGAAATAGATGGATTGAGTTAATTAGCCTGAGTTAATTGCTGGTTAATTGGAAATGAATGTCTTCTTTGTCTGCCGGGCAGGCCTCAAACTGTGGTCCTCAGATCTCAGCTTCCTGAAGAGCTAGGATTATAGGTGTGAGCCAGCGGCACTGGGCTAGAATCTTTTGTTAAGAGAAGGGATTAGTTCAGCCTTGTATGAGCTCAGTGGCTTCATCTATAAAATAGGAATTCTAGGGTTCTCATAGGACGGTGGTTATGACTCAACTAGAAAATACCTAGTGAAGAGCTTTGTAAATGATAACATTAAGGTTACATGCTAAATGACATTTCTGATATAACACTTGTGACTTCTGGCAGGAAATTCAATAAACACAGTTCTTCCATGAAATTTGGGAGCCTCCTCTTTCTCCCTTGAGCCCTATCCTTTTATATGATAGCTAGCCAGTATGGCTTTAGGAAGGGTAGGCCTGAGAGATTTGTGACTTGCCCAAGGTTGCGAAGTAAAATCCGGTTTTGATGTCATCTCTCTCTTATTTCTGTGTAGTACTGGGGACTGAACTCATGCCCTCATGCACACTTGGCAAGCATCCTACTACCACTTGAGTCACACCCTCAACTTCTTTATTTGGATTTTGTTTTGGAGACAGGTGTTGCTAACTTTTGTCTGAGCCAGCTTTGGATTTGTGATCCTCCTGTTTCTGCCTCCTGAGTAGCTAGGGTGGTAGTTATATGCTACTTTGCCTAGCACATACCTCTGTTGACACTGGCCTCTATCTTTGGTTGAGGGGAGCCTCTGGTTAAGACTTCCTGTGTTTATGATCCTGACTCTCTGTCACCCTTCTCTTCCTCTCTAGTGACTATTACCGCCACTGGTGCTACTTCTCTTCTGGGAACCCAGATGGCAGGCTGTTCTGCACAAGCCATTCCCTTGTTACATGCCTCGCTCTATGCATGCTTTCTCACGTCTAGGCTCTCATTCTGTTGGTGTTTGCCGATGTCTCTGGTCTTGCATTCTGTGGGGTCTCATGTGGCTAGAGCCACATGACTTCTTGGGGACTTCTCTGCTCACCTCACCAGTCCCCCTTGATGACTTCCCAGTGGGTAATGATTTCACACACTCATTTACTGGAATTGGGGTCCGCCTTGTTTCCCCCTGCCTTGCACTTTACTTCATCCTGCACTATACCCATTGCTCTGTGTATCTGCTTATGACTCTCTGCCAGGCTCCAATGGCCTTTCCTCCTGGTTCTTTTTTTAATAATTGAAATTAAGTTAATTTGTTAAATATGTTTATTATTGTTAGCTTTCAGTAGTTGGACAGAGGAGTTGCCATTTAGCAAAGCAGTTTATGAATATAGTATATCTTGATCAATTCCTCACCTTTCAACATTGTCACTCATCCCTCCCCTTTCCTCACTCTTTTAATTTTGTAGGATCTATATTGGATTCTTCACTGCATTTCCTTTTGCCTGCATTTCCATTTGCCTTCGTCTTTTCCCTTGACCTCATTCTACCCCTTTTGAGTACCTGCTTCCTTGTATTTTATTTTGCTGAACTTTGATTTTGCCTTCCTACAGATTTACACTATTTGAGATCTCTCTTGAATCTATCATATTTCAGTTAATACATTTGTATACAATAGCATACCATCCATATTTACTTAGGAGTTTGTGAGCTAAATCTAGCTCCCACATATAAGGGAAAACATGGATCCTTTGTCTCTCTGGGCCTGACTTACATCACTTAACATAATGTTTTCCAAGTCTTTCTCTCTCTCTCTCTCTCTCTCTCTCTCTCTCTCTATATATATATATATATATATATATATATATATATATCTTTCTTTCTCTCTCTCTTCTTCTTTCTTTTTTTATTTTACTAGTACTGGGGCTTGAATTCTGGGCCTGGGCACTGTTCCTGAGTTCCTTTTGCTCAAGGCTAGCATTCTACCACTTGCACCACAGCTCCACTTCCAGCCTTTTCTATGATTAATTGGAGATGAATCTCATGGGCTTCTTGCCCAGGATGGCTTTGAACCACAATCCTTGAATCTCAGCCACCAGCACCCATTTGTCTTTCCATTTCTTTTCTTTTCTTTTTTTTTTTTTTTTTTGCCAGTCCTGGGGCTTGAACTCAGGGGTGAGCACTATCCCTGGCTGCTTTTTGCTCAAGGCTAGCACTCTGCCAACTTGAGCCACAGTGCTACTTCTGGCCTTTTCTATACATGTGGTGCTGAGGAAGTGAACCTAGGGTTTCATGTATATGAGGCAAGCACTCTTGCCACTAGACCATATTACTAGCCCCTGTCTTTCCATTTTTTTACAAATGGTACAATATCATTCTCTGCAATAGATGACTATAATTCAATTGTGTATATATACCACATTTTCTTGATCTGTTCCTCCACTGAGAGGCATCTGAGATGTTCTACCTTGGTTATAGTGAGTAGTGCTTCAATAAAAACAGTTGTACTGGTGACTTTAGTGTATCTTGGTTTGTAATCTTTTGGGTAAATCTCAGGAGTAAAATTACTTGGTTATGAGGTAGTTCTATGTTTGTTTTTTGAAGAACCTCCATAGTGCTTTCCAGAGTGGTTGAACAAGTTTACATTCCCACCAGCAGTGTGTGAGGGTTTCCTTTTGGCCACATCCTCGCCAGCATCTGTTATTTGTTTTCTTGAGAGTGGCCCTTCTAACTGGGGTGAGGTGGAATCTCAGACCTTGCTCCCGTGCTGCTTGCTGGGCAGCACCTCCAGACTCTTCTGGATTGTCTTGAAGATCCCCCCGTGTTTCCACAGTTCCCTGTGCAGATTTCTTTTGCTGATGAATTAGAATTGTCCACGGGCACTTTTCTTGCTACACCGAGGTCCCGGAAGATGAGGGCATGACTGACAGATTGCTCTTTGCTACCAGTGCCCAGTACAAGGTTTCCAAATATACAGAGACTTCTTTGATCTTGTCATAATGACCTTGATGTACATCCCTTTTCAGTCTTTAGTGTCCAGAGGTTTCAGAAATGGTTACCCTCACTGCGTATACTTCCTTGCCATGCCCAGATTCCTTCCTTTATTCTGCCCTTTCTCTCCCTCCCTCCTTTCCTCCTTCCCTCTCTCCTTCCTTTCCTTTCCTTCCCTCCCTTCTTTTCCTTCTTTGTGCTTTGATACTGGGGTCTGTACTCAGGGCCTCACACTTGATAGTCAGGAGCTTTATCACTTGAGCCATGCCTTCAGTCCTTTTACTTGTTATTTTTTTGAACTCTTGCTTTTTGCCTGGCTGGCCTGAACCATGATCCTCCTTTTTACACTTCTTGTGTAGCTGGTATGACAGGTGCATACTGTCACACTCAGCTTTTATTGGTTGAGATTGTTTTGTGAAGGTTTTTTTTTTTTTTTTTTGGCCAGTTCTGGGGCTTGAACTCAGAGCCTGTGTACTGTCCCTGAGCTTCTTTTGCTCAAGGCTAGCACTCTACTACTTGAGCCACAACACTGCTTCTAGTTTTTTGCTGCTTATGTGGCACTGAGGAATTGAACCCAAGGCTTCATGCTTGCTAGGCAAGCACTCTCCACTAAGCCACATTTCTAGGCCCCATTTTGTGAGCTTTTTGCCTAGGCTAGTAACTAGGATTACAGGCTTGAGCCACTGTGCCTGGCTCCTTTGCACATATTTATTGATTCTTTTGCTGTTTACTCTTGCTTTTGTTACTCTATTACAACTTCTTTAGTGAGACAAACACAGATATGATGACATTGGTAGGTATGGAGGCCCTCAAACTCCCTTACGTCTCTGAACACAATCTCACATTATTTTAAGCAGTAACTTCGTTTTCAAATTCTTCTCCTAGGTGATTTTCTTAGGTACATGTTATTTTCTTGTCTGGATAGTTTTACTTCCAGTAAAGATTTTATGATTTCTTTTTTTTTTTTTTTGCCAGTCCTGGGGCTTGAACTCAGGGCCTGGGCACTGTCTCTGAGCTTCTTTTTGCTCAAGGCTAGCACTCTTACCTCTTGAGTCACAGCGCCACTTCTGTTTCTTTCTGTGTATGTGGTGCTAAGGAATCGAACCCAGGGCTTCATGCATGGTAGGCAAGCACTCTACCACTAAGCCACAGTCCTAGCCCAGATTTTATGATTTCTTGGTTGGGTTTTTTTTTTTAGCTGTATTTTTTTGTGTTTTCGTTTTTGGTACTGGGGATCGAACCCAGGGCGTTGCACTTGCTAGGCAAGCACTTTGCCACTGAGCTACATCCCAGCCCTTATGATTTCTTGCCTTATGTAGAAACAGTTTGCTGTGAATTAATTCTCTTCCATCCCCAAAGCTCATATTTCTTAAACGTCAAAAGATTTTTTCAAATTTTTGATTTGAAGTCATTTACTACTATTTTTGTGTAGTCTATTCCCAATGTCCTTAGTTTTGATTATGTTGATTAGAGTGGAAATTGTTCATCAACATCTCTCGGATTAAGAAGTCCTAAATGAAAAGTACTGTCACCAACCACAAGAATTTAGTGCTTGTTTTAGACTATAACTTAAAAAAAAATTGCTGGTACTAAGAGTTCTGTAATAATGAGTTGTAATTTGCTATTTCTAGTCAACATCTACCTTGACAGAGGAAGTAAGCAAAGATAGAAGATTGTTTGAAGTGAGAATAATTTTCCAAACTGTGTGTGTTATTTAAAGCAAACTGCCATCAATGATTAGAGCAGGGATTGCTAATCTGTATTTCAAGGGATCCTGAAACTGTATGTACAGTTTGGTAGGCTTTTCTTCTGGGAAGATGCATAGTGTGTGTGTGTGTGTGTGTGTGTGTGTGTATGTGTATATGTATGTATATACTGGTATGTACTGGGACTTGACCTCACAGCCTGTCCCTTAGCTTTTCATTCAAGGCTAGCATTTTACCACTTGAGGTGCCCCTCACTTTGTCTTTTGGGTTAACTGAAGATAAGAGTTTCATGGACTTTCTTGCCCAGGCTGGCTTCAAACGGGGATCCTCAGGTCCTCCGAATAGAGAGGATTGTAGGCGTGAGCCACTACGGTCCATCAAGGATGCATAGCTTTTTTTTTTTTTAAATCAGGTTTTCAAAGGGATCCTTGGCAGACAATGCTAAGACACAACTAGAATATAAAGACTTCAAAAAGAGGAGAGTGCACTAACTAAAGACAGTATCTGATATACACAATTTTAAGTTGGTAATATACATAATTTTTATAATATTACATTACAAAAGTAGTAATTCATTGGATTTTTTTTTTTTTGTAGTACTGGGATATGAAATCAGGGCATTATACTTACTGGGCAAGCACTCTATCACTTGAGCTATGCCCAACCCTTTCTGCTTTAGGTTTTTAGACAGGGTCTCTTGGTTTGCTCTGAAGGCTGTCTTCAGATCTTGATCATCCTGACTTTTTCTCCTGAGTAGTTGAGGTTACAGGTGGGTACCACCACACTCAGCTGTGTGTTTTTTAAATTTTTTTCTTTTTTCTTTTTTTTTTAGCCAGGACTGTACTGTGTAACTCAGGTTCCTCTCAAACTTAACATTCTTTTATTTCCATTCTCATTTGCTAGGATCTCAGGCTTGTGTGATCATAGCTGAGCTTGGTGGTATTTTGTCAAAAAATACCTTCTCTAAATATAATTAGTTAAAAACTTTCAATTGCTAATTTAACAGTCTGAAATTTTTATAAGCACCATAGGATTTGAATGGGTTTTCTTAACAATACTTAATACAATTTTAATGATTGAGTTCAAGGAATATAAAATCCCAATGTGGGAAACAATTAAAAAATAATATGAAAAGGGAGACTTTTTCTAGGACAATGATATTTTAAGTACTTGTGATGGTAAATCATCAGGAAAATTACAATAATCTTGAGGATTTTTTTTTTTTTTACTTTGTTTTTGGCCAGTACTGGGGCTTGAACTCAGAGCCTGAGCACTGTCCTGGCTTCTTTTTTGCTTAAGGGTAGCACTCCACCACTTGAACCGCAGTGCCATTTCTGGCTTTTTCTATATATGTGGTGCTGAGGAATTGAACCCAGGGCTTCATATATGCTAGGTGAGCACTTTACCACTAGGCCATATTCCCAGCCTCTTGAGGACTATTTTTAAAAGAATTAAAAGAATATTCCTAGAAAAGCTACTACCATCCAATGGAGCCTTCTCCGGGTAAAGGGGGAAGGGAAACACCATGAAGTACAGATTGGATCACAGCACCAAAGTCCTTGGCAGATAGTGGGGGTCTGGGGGGGTCTTTGTTGCTGAGTGAATCAGTGTAGGAATTCTATTCTGTACGCTAGGCACCTGTCACTGTCCCAGGTGGTTGTGCCCAAGAACTCTTCTGATGTGATCAGACCACCTTGTTATTATGAGAAAAACACCTTGAGATTTCTCTCTGTGGCTCACTCCTTTTTCAGGTACAAGGGCTCTGGGAAAAGAAAAGCAGGCTTATATTCTGGAAAGCACCTGTAGTTTAAAAGGGGCATTACAGCATTTATACAGCATAGGCCCCTTATGATCACTGAAGATAGAGAATCCCCCTGTGCGCGCGCGCGCGTGTGTGTGTGTGTGTGTGTGTGTGTGTGTGTGTGTGTGTGTTTGTTGAGCTCAGGCCCTCAAAACTTACAGCTGGTGCTCTACCATGTGAGCCACACCTCTAGTTAGAGATTTTTGCTGGTTCATTGGGGATAAGAGTCTTGGTGACTTTGCTACTTGGGCTGACTTCAAGTCACGATCCTCAGATCTCAGTCTTTGGAGTAGCTACGATTACAGGTGTGAGTCACTAGTGCCCTGCTAGTGATCAAATACCTTATGAATATAGAATTTTCCCCCCCTGACATTTTTTCACCAGGTCTTTAACCAGATGTATCATTCATGAATAAAATATACTGGGGTTCAGACAAAATCGACCACATAGAGACATCTTTTTCCTTAAGAAACTATTCAACAGATTCTTACCTTAGTTCTAAATAAAAACATAAACCATGTTTTGTTTTGTGCAGCCAAAGAAAACTTTCAAGAATATCCCTTTCCTGAGAAAGTTGGAGGTAAAACATGGAGAGGTCATGGCTGATTACAGGAAGACCTGTTCATTTTTCTTTGCTTTTGCAGTGAGAAGCACTGATTGCTATGGAGACGCTGATTGCTGGGGTCCTTGCTGGGCTAGCCTAGTCACTTGTAAGAGAATGATGCCTTGGTCACTGTGGTCCCCTTGCTGTGATTTACTCAATCTGACCACTGTCATTTGTAGAGCTTGCTTGTTTCAAAAAATGCATGGGCTCTAATTTCCTGTTGAGAACCATATTTATCCTGGCTGTACCAGAAACTTTTCTGAAGCTGATTGTTAGTTGATCCTGATTGGTTCTGGCAACTTTATAAAACCCATGTTCTAACCCAACAGCTTAAACCATTCACTTTTTAAAAGCATGGCACACAACTTCATTGAAAGGCTGCTTATCATCTCTGTCTCTTTAAGTTGGTTTTCCTTTTTAGTTTTGAGCTGACTTGCATTACCTTTTGCTGTTGGTTAGTTTGCGGTCTCCTGACCTATGAGGAACAAGTCAAGTGCATGGTTTGTGTATGTTGCAAGAATTCAAGGATAGCTTGATCTGTTTGTGATTCATGTAGCATGTCCTCCTCTTCATCTTCTCTCTGAGCACTTGGGGCTTATAGTCTGTAGACTACCTTTAGGTAGTTTTTATTTCTAAGGTGGAAGATGTTCATTTAGGGTCAACACTGTCATTTTAGCTTGTGTTGTTTTGCCATACTGTCACTATATTTGGTTTACAAGTATTATTAAATATTATATGATATACTACATGCTTTCAATTTAGGCGAAAATAGTAAAACTTTGACTCTCAGGTAAGCGATACACATCTGGAAATTTCTATAGGTTTGATGCTAAATCTTCTCTTTTATCTACTTTTTTTTTTTTTAAGCCTTGGTAAGTGAAAAAGTGATTGTACCCATGACTAAGATTACATCATTGTACTCGGGTGGTAAGAGTGTATCCCTACTCAGTTCCCTCTTGCCTGTATTATCATGAAGGCTTATACCTGCTTAGGTCAATATTTTTCATGAGCCATTCATTAGTTTGTGACTGTGTACATGCTGGAGGCTGAGGGACCCCTCCCAAAGGTTTTGACCATAGCAACTGCTTGATTCATGCTGGTGAACCAACAGGGCTTTTAGCTACAGCATCCTGGTGCCCAGGTACAGCAAGCTGGTTGTTTATGGTCTGCCTTCAGTCCACAAACCTTTTTTAACTTAATTTTAAAAATTATCTTGAGGGCTGGGAATATGGCCTAGTGGCAAGAGTGCTTGCCTCTTATACATGAAGCCCTGGGTTTGATTCCTCAGCACCACACATATACAAAATGGCCAGAAGTGGCGCTGTGGCTCAATAGCAGAGTGCTAGCCTTGAGCAAAAAAAGAAGCCAGGGACAGTAGTCAGGCCCTGAGTTTAAGGCCCAGAACTGGCCAAAAAATAAAAATAAAATAAATAAAAATAAATAAAAATAAAATCTTGAAATACTTATTCCAAGGGGTTCCAATTCAGTATGCATGGACATGTTTTGTTGGACATGAGTGCTAATTTTACAAATTTAAATTTGTAGTAGGCAGTTATAACTTATGAAAATATATGGCAATTCTGGCTTATTTTATTTTTGAGTTAGTGCATACATCTATATCCATCTATGTACATACATGCATGCATGCTTTTATACACACACACACACACACACACACACACACACACACACACACACTTTTTTGTCAGTCCTGGGGCTTCGACTAAGGGCCTAAACACTGTCCCTGGCTTCTTTTTGCTCAAGGCTAGTACTCTCCTACTTGAGCCACAGCGCCACTTCTGGCTTTTTTTTATATGTGTGGTGCTGAGGAATCAAACCCAGGACTTCATGTGTGTGAGGCCAGCACTCTACCAGTAGGCCATATTCCCAGTCCCCTCCCCCCCTACTTTTCTGTGTGTGCCAGTACTGAGACTGGATGTTGTCCTTAGCTTTTTTTGCTGAAGACTGGCACTTGAGTCACAGCTCCACTTCTGGCTTTTTGCTGATTAATTGGTGATAAGGGTCTCATGCACCTTGCTCTGGCTGGCTTTGAACTGCGATCCTCAGATCTCAGCCTCTTGAGTAAAGCTACTGGTGAGCCAACGGTACCTAAATAAATTAGTATTTGGAATACATGGTTGTTTCATTGTTCTATTTCCATTAATGCACGCAGTGTTTTTTGAATGTTTCTGCCTCTTCTACCATGCTCCCAATCCCCCCTGGTTTTCTTTCAGTATTGAATTATGTGCAAGTTTGAAGCCCATTTTTGTGCATGGGAGATTTTCTAATTTGCCAGCTAGTCTGCTCCAAATCCTTGAATTTGGAAACTGTGGAATAACTGTGTTTAAGGCAACTTCATTATGGAATTATTCAGCGAACCTGTATTGGAAGTGCTGTCTCCTGTAATACATGGATTTGCATGCATTTAAAAAGATGTATGGCATGATTGGGAACTTATTTAAAAGAGAATTTCAAGTTGATTAGATGAATCATGTTGCAGGATCTGTAATATTTTCAGGAGCGGGACATGTGGTTCCCCAAACTTAACAAGAACTTAGAACTATGGGTTTTCTGAGCCAGCAGCAGCCGCATTCCCAGGGAACCTGCTAGAAATGTGGATTCTCAGGCTCTGCTCCTGTGAATCAGAAACTTGGTGTGGGGCCCAGAGCATAGTGCTTTAGTGCATAGTGCCAGTCTAAAACAGGATGAAATGAGCCAGATGTAATGACCCACACTCATAATCTGACTTCTTGGGAGGCCGAGGCAGGAAGAGATTGAATTTGAGTCCAGCCAGGGATACACAGTTGAGCCTCAAGAAATAAAAAAAGAAAAGTAAAGACAGAGAGAGACAGAGATAAAGACAGATACAGAATGAAATGCAAAATAGTAAAAATAAATAATAAAGTATAATGGGATTTGAATTTAGTTCATTTTTATTTCTGATGATTTTTAGTAATGTTAACCACTTCAGCTGAGAATTGTTTAATGAATTCGGAACTGCAGAACTTGTTATGGCCTCATAGTTGAGATTTCTCCAAATCAGCAAACTCAGTGAGGGAGTTCCGAAGGCACCCAGCACACTTCCCAGCAGGCCCTGCCTGGCTCCTTGCTTATTTATGTTCTCCTGTGCTTATTGTATTCTAGCCCTGCCAAGCCCTCTAAGGGGCCCACTCTGAGGGGCACCTCGTGGCACTGTTCCTTTTGCTTTGGAAAATTCTGAGATGTAGCAAATGACAAATACTAGCTTCTGCTTCTTGTGTGGCTGTTATTAGAGAGGGCTGGTTTGTGTCCACTGAAATTAAGAACTCAGATAATGAAAGGTGAACTTGAGGTTCAACAAAATAAACTCCTGGAAGTGGGTACTGGAAAGGGATGGGGTGGGGTCAGGGAAAAGGAGGAGACAAATGAAGAGGGGGAGAAAGCTCAGGAATTCAATGTACATTTTACAAAATTAAGAGGAGAGAGGGATGGGGTGTGTTGGGAAGGGTGGATGAGAATGTTGAAAGGGGGGGGGTGACAGTGATCAAGATGCGTTGCATTTATAAACTGCTTTGTTAAATGGCAACTCTGTTACATAACTTCTTAGAAATAATGATTTTTAAAAAAGCATTTATAGATCCATAGTGGAAAAGAAATTTTACTTGCAGTTCTGTCCTCCAATTTAACAGTACATTCTAAGCGAACCTTTGCATCCTGTATGATTTAGAATAAGCTGGGGATGGAGGGTCCCAAAGGGAGAAAGCATGCAAATTCTGAAAGAAATAACTAAGCAGGAAGCCCCACCCCTGCTCCAAACAAACACAACCAAGAAATAACCATTGGTAGGGAAAGAATACTTCTGTGAGCTATCACTTTGGTTTGGTTTTGCTTTTGTTGCCAGTCCTGGGGCTTGAACTCAGGGCCTGAGCACTGTCCCTGGCTTCTTTTTGCTCAAGGATAGCACTCTGCCACTTGAGCCATAGCAGGAAGAATTGAACCCAGGGCTTCATGTATACAAGATGAGCACTTTACCACTAGGCCATATTCCCAGCCCAAGCTATCACTTTTGATGAGTAAATTTATGAATTAAATGCATTTCCATAGTTTAAATCATGGCAGTAATTCAATAGGAAACCTAAATTTCCAGCAGAAAAGTGCATTAAATAGATTATCTAGACTTCAAGATGGCTGATCTGTGGGAAATTTCCCATTGATGGGAAATGCAGCGGTGGGGGGGGTGGGTAGTGAGAGAGGGGCAGGAGAGGTATGATCCTTTCCCAGGAGTATAGGGGAGGCAGTTTAAGGTATTGGGACTTCAGAGACATGGGAGATGGTTATGTTTCATTTGCACTGGGACTTAAATTCAGGGCCCTGTATTCTTGTTTAGCCTTTTCCCTCAGGTTTATCACTCTACCATTTGAGCTGTGCTTCTATTCCAGCTTTATTTTGGTCAACAGAAATAAGAATCTCTGGGCTGGGAATGTGGTCTAGCGGGAGAGTGCTTAACTTGCATGAAGTCCTGAGTTCGATTCCTCAGCACCACACACAGAGAAAAAGCCAGAAGTGGTACTGTGGCTCAAGTGGAAGAGTGCTAGCCTTGAGTAAAAGAAGCCAGGCACAGTGCTCAGGCTCTGAGTCCAAGCCCCAGGATTGGCAAAAAAAAAAAAAAAAAAAAAAAAAAAAACCTCTGATTTTTCTGCCCTGGCTGGTTTCTAATCAGATCTCAGTCTGCTGAGTAGCTCTAGGTTTGTAGGTGTGAGCCACCAGCATCTGCCTTCACTTTCCTTTTGGTAAATCAAATATTACTTATTGATGGAGAACAGTTAAGTGGCAAGACCAACCAATCAGCAAATCATGAGTTAGTAAAAGAAAATGTGCATGCACTCAGGAGTTTCACATTAAGAAAGCAATGACCCAAATTTCAACATTTCTGGTATTAACTTAAATCTTCACAATAACTTCAGTGTAATAATCTGATTGAACGGAATTAAATAAAATGTTCTTTCCCCCTCTCTTTTCTTCATAGGAGTGTTTTCATACATTTATCAGGAAATAAGAAATAAGAGGGGCTGGGAATATGGCTTAGTGGTAGAGTACTTGCCTCGCATACATGAAGCCCTGGGTTTGATTCCTCAGCTCTGTATATATAGAAAAAGCTAGAAGTAGCACAGTGGCTCAAGAGGTAGAGGGGCTAGCCTTGAGCAAAAAGAAGCCAGGGACAGTGTTCAGGCCCCAAGTTCAAGCCCCTGGACTGGCAAAAAAAAAAATGGTACTGTGTGCCTGTATTTAGAAAATTATTTGTCAATATGTTGTTGACTGTTTTGAAATATCAGGGTATTGAGAATGAGAAGATATAATTGAGTCGCATCTGTTCTTCCTGCTGTAGATTTGAATTTTGATTCATAATTCAGTATTTTTGTTGATAGGTCAGTGGGTCTTTCTCTTACCTCTCTTCATGTCTAGCATGTATGCAGACTACCATGGTGCTTATTTTGGATTTAGCTAAATACTTGAGCATGCAACATCTTGCCTGGCATAACGCAAGTGCTTAATGACCGAATCTGTGAATTTAATGAATGGCTGTTGAATTAAGATGCTTACTAATAACTTTTTGATGGCTCATTATTTTTCTCCATTAACTACTTGTTTTCAGTTAATTAATCAGAACACATTCTAGGAAGGAAATACATTAATATTGGTCTGTCTCTACAAACAAAAAATTTCAGAGATGACAGAAGACTGACACATGTTAGAATAGACTATAAAATATGAAAGGCAGAGATGACTGTTCGGAGTAGAACTAGCATGTAGGGAGTAAACTATAAGATCTAGAACAGATCAAAGAATAAATCATGTACATATAAGATGTAGGATAAATCCTCAGAATTTTTTTTTTTCTGTGAAGAGGTCCCACCACATCAGGCAACTTTCTTGGAGAGAAACATCTTGATTATTGGTCAATGATATCGCATATCATGATAGATTAAAAAAGCTGGTTTTAACCCCCCTTCCCTGTGACCTGTGTCTAAAAGCCACAGACAGTAAAGGTCAAAGGTGTTAAGTTTTATGGATCCTAAGCCATAGTGACTATTGAGAGGAGCTGGCTATCACGTGTATATTTTAAGATTATCTTTACATTCTTTTCTTTTTTCTTCTTCTCCATCTAGTCCTACAGTTTATCAAGAAAGAAAATTGTGCACTACACCTGCTTTGACCAACGGAAAAGAGCAAATGCAGCATTTCTGATAGGTGCTTATGCCGTAAGTGTGTTCTTCATCATTCTCTATCCAGTCAGTGGCAGGTGAACATTGTCAACATGATCCAGGCCACTTGTCCAGGGGTTGGGGAGGTGGGAAGATAATAAATAGCATGGGGAATGGAAAGTCTGGCCTGGCAGTGATAGGACATTTAGTGAGAGAATCTTGGAATCTCAATGTATAGTTTGGCTTCTCTTGTCATATAAATGTTTGAATAAAAAGAATACCTGGGCTGGGAAAATGGCCTAGTGGTAGAGCCCTGGGTTCAATTCCTCAGCACTACTTATATAGAAAAAGCCAGAAGTGGTGCTGTGGCTCAAGTAGTAGAGTGCTAGCCTTGAGCAAAAAGAAGCCAGGGACAGTGCTCATGCTCTGAGTTCAAGCCTCAGGACTGGCAAACAAAACAACCCCCCCCCCCCAAAAAAAAATAAAACAACCCAAGGTGGGTGTGGGTGGCTCACATCTCTAATTCAAGCAGCTTAGGAGTTTGAGCTCTAAGGATCACTATTCCTTTATGTAATAAGAAATCTTCAATGACACAAGGAAGTATTAATTTTTCTTTTTTTATTTTTATTGTCAAACTGATATACAGAGCAGTTACAGTTTCATACTTTAGGCATTGGATACATTTTTTTGTACTGTTTGTTACCTCCTCCCTCATCATTTTTCTTATAAATCTCTTTACCCACCTATACAAATGTTTGCAACAGGAAGCATATATTTGCATAGATTATAGCTTCCTGAGTAACTAGTTAAGATCTTCAAGAAAATGCTTCTTAGTACATGTTTGATCCCCTATAAGCACAAAGGGCAGTGGGAGTTCCATAGAAATATGTTACTGTTTCTGGAATTTTCCTCCTGTGCTGAGACTGGGGAAAAAGAAAGAACCAGAAGTCATCAGGGCTGGAGTGTCCCTGCAAACTATAGGAGCTTTTCAGGGCTATGGAATACTCAGAGAGGACTCTATTGGCAGGGAAAGAGGAGCCGTTTCCTCTCATCCTGGATAGGATTGCCAGGAGCATAGTGCTTGGTGACTTTTCAGGGTTCATTTGGAAAATGTGGATGGGAGGGCACCAAGGAGCAGCGTTCACGCTCTGCCAGATCACACCCAAAGCCCCCTTCCTTTGAGCAGGCTTCCTTGCCCAGTGTGGCTTAGGAATATGGTCAGGCTGACAGCCAGTGCAGGCTGAGACCCTGCTTGTAGGACCAGGTGCCCATTCTGCCTCCCATTCCCGCCCCAACATGGCTGCAGTAGAGCCGTGGGCCACCCCTGTGGGCCTGCTTCTCTTCCTCTGCAGATATTATGTGATAGCACAAGGAATAATGGCTAAGAATCAGAAGGGAAAAAACCAACAACCCTAAAACCAAAGCATGGCCCATCCTGGTGGCTCAAGCCTGTAATTCTAGCTACTTAGGAGGCTGAGATCTGAGGAATGCAGTTCAGAGCCAGTCAGGGCAAGAAAGTCCAGGAGACTCTTATCTCCAATTAACCACCACAAAGCTGCACGTAGAGCTGTGGCTCAAAGTGGTAGAGTGCTAGCCTTGAGCACAACAGCTCAGGGACAGTGCCTGTGCTCTGAGTTGAAGCCTCAGGACTGCACTGCTCCTCCCCCCCCAAACACACACACACACACACACACACACACACACACACACACACACACACAATGTGAAGTCTTCATACTGGAGGGACTCTGGATGGAATTGTCAGGTCAGTTTATCCCTCTCAACCTTATTTATTATTTAGTTCCCTTGTCTCTAAAATGGGAGGATTGGATGGAAGGCTCCTTAAATTTCCTTCTAGTTCTTAGGATGGTTTAGCAGCATGTTTATTTTTCACCTTCCATTGATAATTTCTACTCATTTAAAATTGGTGGTTGGTGCTGGCCACTGGTGGTTCATACCTGTAATCCTAGCTACTCAGGAGGCTGAGATTTGAGGATTGTGGTTCAAGGCCAGCCCTGGCAGAAAGGTCTCTGTGAGACTCTTTTTTTTTTTTTTTTTGCCAGTCCTGGGCCTTAGACTCAGGGCCTGAGCACTGTCCCTGGCTTCTTTTTGCTCAAGGCTAGCAACTTTGCCATTTGAGCCACAGCGCCACTTCTGGCAGTTTTCTGTATATGTGGTGCTGGGGAATCGAACCCAGGGCTTCATGTATTAGAGGCAAGCACTCTTGCCACTAGGCCATATCCCCAGCCCTCTGTGAGACTCTTATCTCCAATTAACTACTCAAAAACCAGAAGTGGTGCTGAGGCTCGAAGTGATAGAGCCTTGAGCAAAAGAGCTCAGGGACAGAGCCCAGGCCTTGAGTTAAAGACCTATGACTGACCAAAAAAAAAAAAAGTAAGACTTTGGTGATTGACACTGCGATTCAAATGTGGATCCACCTGTATTCATCTCTGGACTCCAGGCATGTAAACAAGTATGTTTTTACTGTGGGGGTTTGTGATGCATCGTGATGCAATCGTGTTGTTTGTGGGTCCTTTGTCTAAAGCATTATAGAGAAGAGGGTTACTCAGCTGTGTGCCAGTGGCTCCGACCTGCAATCATAGCTACTCAGGAGACTGCGATCAGAGGATCACAGTCCTGAGCCAGCCCAGGCAGGAAAGCCAACCAGAATCTTATCTCACATTAACCACCAAAAAACCAAAACAAAACAACCCCTCCCCTCCAAACAAAAAACAGCTGGAAGTAAAGCTGTGGTTCAAGTGGTAGAGTACGAGCCTTGGGCAGAAAAAGCCAAGTAAGAGTGTGAGGCCCTGAGTTCAAGCTCCAAACTAAAAAGAAAAGAAAGAAAGAAGAAAAAGAAAGAAGAGAAAATGAGCCTCCCCCACCTCACCCCACTTCTTTCTGACTTGTTTTGTGTGGTCTTTGATTTCAGCAGGCACCTCTTGAAATTCAGTCCAATGTCAGAGCTGCACTCTTCTTAGGATACAATGATAAGGCACACTTCCCACCATTTTAAAGCCACCCAGAGGAGAAAAACCATCTTGGCTAGGGAAGAAGTGCTGAGTGTAGCTCCAGCCTGCCTCAGACCTGGTTGCAGTCCTGGGTGTAAAGTGATTATTCTTGTACTATTCATTTCCCAGTTGATTTTCCTCTTCAGGCATTCCCCAGAAAGTTTTTTGTGCACAAGCTCTCAATAAAAATAATACTAAGTATTGCAGCTCTTCACTAGAGAGGATTTTATTTTTTACCCTTCCTTTATGTCATCTATATACATTTAGTTGCTAATTTAGGACTTATAAGAAGACAATCTTACACATTTTACACATGCATCTCAGTTCATTTCCACAATTTAAATGCAACTACTTGGAAAAGTCTCAGTCTTGTGAGAGAAGAGAATCTTCTGTGTATAAAAGGGCCTCCAACTTGGCATCTACCATATAATCTGTAGGACAACTCTCTCTCTCTCTCTCTCCCTCTCTCTCCACATACACATATACATATATAAATCATATATATATATGCACATATACATATACATGTATATTTATAGTACTGGGGCTTGACCTCAGGACATTATATTCTTGCTTAGCTTTTTTGCTTTTTTGCTCCAGGCCGATGCTCTTTTGCTGGAACCATACCTCCCCTCTGGACTTTTACTGTGAATAGGTCATCAGAGTCTCATGGACTTTACTACCTGGGCTGGCTTTGAACTGTCATCTTGAGATATCAGCCTGCTGAGTAGCTACTTTTTACCTTTTTTTTTTTTTTTGGTCAGCCCTGGGGTTTGGGACTCAGGGCCTGGGCACTGTCCCTGGCTTCTTTTAGCTCAAGGCTAGCACTCTACCTCTTGAGCCACAGAGCCACTTCTGGCCTTTTCTATTTATGTAGTGCTGAGGAATCGAACCCAGGGCTTCATGCATGCCAGGCAAGCACTCTACCACTGAGCCACATTCCCAGCCCACTGTTTACCTTTTTGTTTCTTTTATTTGCCATCCAGTTGTCAGAGAAGTCTTTGCGAAGTAGAATTGGATCTTCTTGTTACCCTCTTCCAAATCTGATTGCTCAGTATTTTTAGCATAGAAGTCCCTGTCTTCCTGGTGCCGTTACAGTCTCTCTGATGAGATGTGGTACCCTGGAGATCCTCTTCATTGAGACCCTCCCATTCTTTTGCTTTTCTGTGAAAAATTTTAACCCTTGATCCTACCAGAAGGCCTTGATAATGCTTGCTCCATCTTGAACATTTTTACTTCAGACTTTTTTGTGTGTCTGGTTCTGAATTCTGAAATAACTATCTCAGAGAGCCTTTTAAAAAAAATTAACTTTTTTTTTTTCAAAAGGTTACTCCCTACCTCTATTTGCCTTCTAGGTCTTTGTGAAGTTATTTTCTTTGCAACACTCTATTGTGTGGAATTACTTTACTTGTTTTGTGCATGTACTTGTCTATTATCTCTTTTCCAGACTGGAGCATGGGGCTCTTATCTGTTTTGCTTACTGCTGTGTCTAGAATATGATAAAATATTTAACAAGGGGTTATAGGCCTGGGCTCAGCCGTTGAATTGGAAGCTGGCCACAGAACAGAGGTGGACTTGGGACATTTCCTGCCGTGCTAGGCTGTGCACAGGCCTCGGGTAGGCGAGGGCCTCAAGGGGAGTGCTAGGGTGTGGAGTGTGGGTAGGGCAGGTGCTGGAGAAGCAGCTGTTTGCAGCTGGTGTGGAATTGTTCCAGGGCATGAATTCTGAGTGTTGGATTTAGAATTGTGCTGAACACAAAGGACATTTCTGTAAAAATCTACCAAATAAATTAAGAGTGGGATATCAAAATATGAAAGAAGGCAGTATATGAGCAATTCCTGTTGATATCACATGTATTCCTTCTTATCATAATACTTGAACTTGTAAATGAGCAATACAATATGGGATCAAAGCAAAGATCATAAACCAAAATAATATCTATAGTGTAAAGAGGGACATGGTTGCTGGGCTGCTGGTGGTTCATAGCTGTAATTCTATTGACTCATGAGGCTGAGATCTAAGGATTGCAGTTTGAAGCCTTGGACAGGAAAGTTTGTGAGACTTTTATCTCCAATTAGCCACTAGAAAGCCAATAGTGGAGCTATGGCTTAAGTGGTAGAGTGCTAGCCGTGAACAGAAAAGCTCAGGGATAGCTCCCAGGCCCTAGTTCACGTTCCAGAACTCTCTCTCTCTCTCTCTCTCTCTCTCTCTCTCTCTCTCACACACACACACACACACACATAGAGCTAAGTGCTGAGGGGATGGCTCAAGTGGTAGAACACTTATCTAGCAAGTGTTGTTGTTACTTTACTTTTTTCATTTTTTTATTGTGATGAAATATAAGCAATGTAAAATTTATTTTCTGAACTTAATTTTTTTTCTTTTCCTGCTGGGGTTGAAGTCAGAGCCTCATACTTCATTGACTTACTTGCTCACAAGGTTTGTGCTCCACCACTTGAGCCACCAGCTTAACTTTTTGCTGGAGATGGAATTGGAGACAGAACCTTGCCAACTTTTCTGCCTAGGTTGACTTCAAACTTTGCGAACCTTCCAAAAGTCTCAGCCTCCTAAGGAACTAGGATTACAAGCATGAGCCATTGGTACCCAATAGTCAAAATCATTTTTCAGGTATTGAAGCAGTTCACTGGTAGGAAGTACTTTCCTGTGACACAAAGTCTTGAAGTGTGACACAGAGGCTTTTGTGTCTCCAATTTCCTTTCGCTAAGGGGGTTGAGCCTTTTTCATCCTTTTCTCTCAGAACTGTCTTGAAGGATCAAGAAGGTGATAAAACACAGTTTCTCAAGTCTTGTTTAAAGGAGATCCACTAAGAAGGGGAACCCCTCTCCATCTTTGTTTTGTTTTGTTTTTTGCCAGTCCTGGGGCTTGAACTCAGGGCCTGTGCACTGTCCCTGGCTTCTTCATGCTCACTAGCACTCTGCCACTTGAGCCACAGCACCACTTCTGGCCGTTTTCTATATATGTGGTGCTGAGGAATCGAACCCAGGGCTTCATGTATATGAGGCGAGCACTTTACCACTAGGCCATATTCCCAGCCCCGGAAACCCTCTCCATAATAATCTGTACTGGATTCCACACTGACATTTACTGGATGCCCTTACTGGGAAATCCTTCATGTGATGCATCTCTTCTTAAACTCTGATGTTACACTCCTCAAGTTTTAAGAAGAAAGAAGCTTTTCCAGAAAGATGTTTCACTTCCAGGGCAATAGCCAGCACTATTGTAGAATTAGGATGCTTGGATCATGATAGCATTAAATACCTTTGTATGAGTCTGAAGAAGATGGCTTTAAAATTTACAAGCCACTGGGCACCAGTGGCTCATGCTATCATCCTAGCTACTCAGGAGGCTGAGTCTGAGGATCATGGTTCAAAGTCAGCCTGGGATGAAAGTCTGTGAGTCTTGAAGACTGAGGAAATTAAGAAATAATATACAGAAAGAGAAGTTAAAATAAATGTGATTGTTTAGTTTAGAAAAAAGTAGGTTCAAAGTTAAAGAATACAGAACTTTTTGCCAGGCATGATGGTGCCTGCTTGTAAAGCCAGCATTCAGGAGGATTGTGAGTTGAAGGCTAGCCTGTGATTCATAGTGATGTCAAGACCAGCATGGACAGCACAGTCCTTTCTCAGCAAACAATACCAGCCAGGCGCTCGTGGCTCATTTGTGTAATTCTAGCACCAGAAGTGGTGCTGTGGCTCAAAGTGGTCGAGCGCTAGACTTAAGTGAACAAGCTGAGGCACAGTGCCCTCAGTTCCAAGCCCCATGACCAAAAAACAAAACAAAACAGAATTAAGTTGCGTTTTCAGATTCACAGATGCTTAAGCAGAAGTGGTAACCACAGTTTGTATTTTTTTTTAATCCAGTTGGTAAATGCTAGAATGGCTAAATGTCAGGTCTGCATGGTGGATTTACCAGGACCAGCCTAAACCATATGTCATGTCTGAATTGGGGATGACAAGGCTAATGTTTGTAATTTTCTAACTACATTTGCCTTTGGTTCTTAATTTGTGATGACACCTCACACCTAAATAGTTGCATCAACTACAAGTCCTAATTGATTGCAAAGGTGCCATTTTCCTCCTGGCTTAGCAATAGAAGCCAGGGACTGTAGCAGAGCCACAGGCTTGGCTCTCACTTCGCTTGTTTGTTGTATGACTTGAGCAAGTTATTTTACTTCTCTGGACTCCTGGGTTTTCATTTTGAAAACAGGATGATAAAACTCAGAGTTGCCTGCCAAAACAGGTGTGAGGATGAAGGTCACCCACAGATCTGACCAGGCTGCAGTATTGTAAGCACTCAGGCATGCCTTGTAGCGCTAGGCAGGGCAACTGTGGCCTTTCCAAATTTTCAGACCAGTCTCCTATTTCCTACTATCTATTTGGTGCTTAGACCTCCTGCAAAGCTGAAGAGCTGATGGCTGTTCCCTTCCTTCTGTCCCCTGTCTTCCCTTTTCATCCCACTTTTATCTTGGACCTTGTTTGAATTTTCAGAGGAAGAATCTATCTACACCATTTGTGGGATGTGTAGTCAGGCAGGCATCAGCAAATTATTTAGTTCCTGTGAGCTCTGCCTAGCACTGTGGATGGTTCACGGGAACGAACAAATACGCAAAAGAAAATGCCTGGTGATTACTGTTCAGAACTAGCTCTGGCAGGAAAGACTGTGAGTTTAGACTCTCCAATTAGCCTGCAAAAAGCCAGAAGTAGAGCTGTGGCTCAAGTGGTAGAGCACCCACTTGGAGCAAACAAGCTAAGGGACAGTGCCCAGACCCTGAGCTCAAAATAAGCAATAAAGCTGCCATAACCACATAATAGAAGAAAAGTAGAAAATGCTCTTGCCATTCTAAAAATGGAATATTTACTTATGTGTAATTGCCTGGTAGTTCTGAGAGATGCTTTTCATTTAGCAACATGTATTTTACGATTTTGCCACTCAGGCAACCAAGTAATATTCCATGAAGAAGGTCTGCTGTAATGTATTAACATTTTAGATTACTTTGAAAATTTTAATAACATGATCTGTTTCTGTACTATGGATGTTTCCACACTTGTTCTAGCAAAAGGCTGAGAGTGATTTCAAACATTTATGTTTTTGTAGGTTATTTATCTTTAGATGATAGAAATAGGGTTTTAGTTTTTTAAAAACATTTTTGAAAAAAATTCTAACGCTCTGTGGAGAGAAAGAAAATTCCTGCTTTGTTTTGGTTTTAGTCCTGTGGCTCAGCCTTAGGGCTTGGGCACTGTCCCTGAGCTTTTCTGCTCAAGGCTGGCACTTTACCACTTGAGCCACAACTCCACTTCTAACATTTTTTTTTGCCAGTCCTGGGCCTTGAACTCAGGACCTAAGCACTGTCCCTGGCTTCTTTTTGCTCAAGGCTAGCACTCTGCCACTTGAGCCAAAGCCCCACTTCTGGCTGTTTTCTATATATGTGGTGCTGAGGAATTGAACCCAGGGCTTCATATATATGAGGCAAGCACTCTTGCCACTAGGCCATATTCTCAGCCCCTAACCTTTTTTTTTTTTTTTTTTGATGGTTAATTGAAAATAAGAATCTCACAGACTTGGTTGGTCAGCCGATTCAAACTGTGGTCTTCAGATCTCAGCCTCCTGAATTGCTAGGACTGTAGGTATGAGTCACTGGCACTGGGCTGGAATTCCTCCATTTTGTAGATATGCCCAGACTGCTCACCATCAAGGTGCCAGGGGGCCTGAGGGAGCTCTCTTTAGTACCACAGCCCAGTCAAGCCTTCCTAGAAATGCAGGCCAAACCAAAGTGTGAAGAGCTGTATTTCCCAGCTCAGTAAACCCACAGACAAAACCAAGAATGAAATCATTGTTCTATTATTGCTAAGATGGTGTGTTGCCCAGTGATAAGTAGATAATTATAAACTGGTTCACTGAAGTGAGGTTACTAAGGAACAGTAACCTAAAACATACATTATCAGCTTTTTGGACAAGGCAGAGTGGGAAAGGACTCGGGCGCCATGAATGCTGAAGAGACATTGAGGAAATATTGCTTGAAGCTGGACGAAAAGGCAACCTGCATTGTGTAGGGATGTCAAGTCTTGTTACCTGTGGTAATGTGGAAGATAGAAAATATGCCTAACGAACTTACATAAAAATTCATTAAGAAGAATTTATACTACAGGCTAGGTACCTGGAGTTCATGCTTGTAATCCTAGCTACTCGGGGAGCTGAGACCTGAGGATCACAGTTCAAAGCCAGCCCTGAAATTAACCAGCAAAAAGCCAGAAGCAGAATGGTAGCTGAAGTTGTAGAGTACCAGTCTTGAGCTGATAAATAAATATATAAGTAAATAAAATAAAAAAAAATTCAGATTTCAACCAGACTCTTAAAGATACAATTCCAATATGGAACTTGTAGCATTGTAAAACTGTTTTTCATTCTTGGTTTCTCGGTTGATAATCTAAGGGCAAAGATCAAATTCAAAGTTTTGTCAGGAAAAATGTGGACTCAGGGTAAAAATCTCAAGGACAGATCTACAAAATCCTTTGATAAAACCTAGCAAAGATTTGGGGACAGTTTCACAAAGAACCCTGCACAAAACCAAAGGTTTCTAAGCATTTCCATGCTAGAATCTCTGTTACATAGTAAAAGGTTCTGAGTCATAAAGGGTTTACACACAACATTCTGAAAAAAAAAATCCACCTCAAAAAAACTTTGTGGGTGCTGGTGGCTTATGCCTATAATTCTAGCTACTCAGGAGGCTGAGATCTGAGGATTTTAGTTCAAAGCATGTAGACAAAACTGAGAATCTTATTTCTAGGAATCTTCCAACAAGAAACTGCTTGGAGTGAAAAAGCCAGGCAAGAGCCAAAGAACTTGAGTTCAAGTCCCAGCACTGGCATTAATCAAATAAACAAAAACCCCAAACAAACAAAACACCATTGTGGCATTTGTCTATTGGAGTGGATTGCATTTTGAAACAAAAAGCCACACCATTTTTAAAAAAGGAACTATAATAGTTTTATACTTTGAAATAAGAGTTCAAGCTAGACATGAACAACCCACTCTGAAAAAGCAGCCCTGAGCCCTGACCAAGAACAGGCCTGATTGCAGAATAACTACAGTCATAGCAATATGTCTCACAATTTCCCAATATTCTTTCTTTCTACTTCCTCCCTCCCTCCCTCCCTCCCTCCCTCCCTCCCTCCCTCCCTCCCTCCCTCCCTCCCTCCCTCCCTTCCTTCCTTCCTTCCTTTCTCTCTCCCTCCCTCCTTTCCTTTCCTTTCCTTTCCTTTCCTTTCCTTTCCTTTCCTTTCCTTTCCTTTCCTTTCCTTTCCTTTCCTTTCCTTTCCTATTCTTTCCTTTCCTTTCCTCTTCCTTTCCTTTCCTTTCCTTTCCTTTCCTTTCCTTTCCTTTCCTTTCCTTTCCTTTCCTTCCTTTCCTTTCCTTTCCTTTCCTTTCCTTTCCTTTCCTTTCCTTTCCTTTCCTTTCCTTTCCTTTCCTTTCCTTTCCTTTCCTTTCCTTTCCTTTCCTTTCCTTCCTTTCCTTTCCTTTCCTTTCCTTTCCTTTCCTTTCCTTTCCTTTCCTTTCCTTTCCTTTCCTTTCCTTCCTTTCCTTTCCTTTCCTTTCCTTTCCTTTCCTTTTCCTTTCCTTTCCTTTCCTTTCCTTTCCTTTCCTTTCCTTTCCTTTCCTTTCCTTTCCTTTCCTTTCCTTTCCTTTCCTTTCCTTTCCTTTCCTTTCCTTTCCTTTCCTTTCCTTTCCTTTTCCTTTCCTTTCCTTTTCCTTTCCTTTCCTTTCCTTTCCTTTCCTTTCCTTTCCTTTCCTTTCCTTTCCTTTCCTTTCCTTTCCTTTCCTTTCCTTTCCTTTCCTTTCCTTTCCTTTTCCTTTCCTTTCCTTTCCTTTCCTTCCTTTCCTTTCCTTTCTTTTTTTGTTGTGGGGCTTGAACTCAGAGTCTGGACACTGTACACTTTGTGCTCAAAAGCTAGTGCTCTGGGCTGGGATATGGCCTAGTGGCAAGAGTGCTTGCCTCGTATACATGAGGCCCTGGGTTCAATTCCCCAGCACTACATATACAGAAAACGGCGGCCCAGGACTGGCCAAAAAAAAAAAAAAAGCTAGTGCTCTACCATTTGAGCCATAGCTTCACTTTCAGTTTTTTTTTTTTTTTTTTGGCCAGTCCTGGGCCTTGGACTCAGAGCCTGAGCACTGTCCCTGGCTTCTTCCCGCTCAAGGCTAGCACTCTGCCACTTGAGCCACAGCGCCGCTTCTGGCCGTTTTCTGTATATGTGGTGCTGGGGAATCGAACCTAGGGCCTCGTGTATCCGAGGCAGGCACTCTTGCCACTAGGCTATATCCCCAGCCCCTCACTTTCAGTTTTTGAGTTGGTAATTGGAAATAAGAGACTCAGGGACTTTTCTGTCCAGGCTGGCTTTGAACTGTGATCCTTAAATCTCAGCCTCCTGAGTAACTGGGATTATAGGAATGAGCCACTGGCGCCCAGCACTTCATATTTTCTTTTTTTTTTTTTTTTGGTTTTTGTTTTTTTGGCCAGTCCTGGGCCTTGGACTCAGGGCCTGAGCACTGTCCCTGGCTTCTTTTTGCTCAAGGCTAGCACTCTGCCACTTGAGCCACAGTGCCACTTCTGGCCATTTTCTGTATATGTGGTGCTGGGGAATCGAACCCAGGGCCTCATGTATATGAGACAGGCACTCTTGCCACTAGGCCATATCCCCAGCCCCAGCACTTCATATTTTCAATGGAAAACTTCATTCAAATTTTTCAGAAGCCATTTCTGCCCACTGTTTGTTGTCAGTGGGAGGTAAGGAGATAAGGTCTTCCTTCAGTTCACAAGTCTTCAGATTTAAAAAAAAAAAAGCCCATCTTCTAAAGCCTCTGTGTCTGATTTCTATTAACTTTACTGATTATAATTTATGTACAATGTAGGTATTTATTAAAATGTAGTTCTTTTCCACAAAAATATGCATTTATCTTACTACTATCACAATAAATACATAACTTATATCTATTATACCCTAAATTCTTCTGAGCCCAATTAGAGTTAATCTTTCTTCTCCCCTAATCCCAGACTACCAAAAAATAATATATATGTATACACACATACACATATACACATATATGCTTACATCTAGAGTTTTTCACTGAGGATCAGTTTTGACATTTAGTCATGTTTTTACTTGCATCAAGAGACCAATCTTTATTGCTTAGTAGTATTCCATTAAGTGGCTAAGCCAGAATTTGCTTTTCTCTGTATGCATGATAGATATTTAGATAGATATTTTGACTGTTATGAATTAAGTGGTTGTGAACATCCAAGTACAAAAGTGCCAACATTTTTAAGGCTGTTGAAGCACGTTGCTATATCTAAGCAAGTTTGCACTGAATTAATTTGGTATTATATGCAGAATTTCTGATTTTATAGATCTTTGCAAACTAGGTGTGAACATTACCAGTTTGGAACTTTGGTGAAGAATACTTTAGCATTTTACTAATCATTTCTTTGGTTGTCATTCTTGTACTTTATTACTCTTGTAGTTTTATTTATAAGTTTATTAACTTTATGAAATATGTGTGTGTGTGTGTGTGTGTGTGTGTGTGTGTGTGTGTATCTGTGCCTGTCTGTGTATAATACTGGGGCCTGGGAACTGTTTCTTAGCTTTTTCTTTTCAAGGCTGACACTCTAACACCTGAGCCACAACTTCACCACTGGCTTTTTGGTGTTTAATTGGAGATATGAGTCTCATGGACTTTCCTGACCAGGCTGGCTTCAAACTGTAATCCTCTGATCTCAGCCTCTTGAGTGGCTGGGCTTGTAGGCCTGAACTGCTGATGCCAGGTTGAAATCTTGTGTTTTTAAACAGCTTCCTGTGTTTGATTCATTTAGAAGGTAGAAAGTGGCTCTCAATGGCTTTTCTTTAAAGAAATAAGTTATTTCCTTGTTTCTAGTTTGCATCAGTAGGTATGGAGCACCTAGAAAGTCTATAGATCTTAAAGTCTATTACTCATCAAAATAAGATGTTTCTAAGTCCTTTGTGTGCCCCAGTATAAAAGTAGTTACTTAAAACCACTGATAGGAGCCTTGCTACTCAGCACTAAGCTGTCTGCTGTGTAGACACAACAGTATCATTTAATAGTGGTTAAACTGTGGGTTCTTCCTCCCCCCCCCCCCCCGTCCTGGGTCTTGAACTCAGGGCCTGAGCACTGTCCCTGGCTTCTTTTTGCTCAAGACTAGCAATCTGCCAACTTGAGCCACAGCTCCCACTTTTGGCTTTTTCTGTGTATGTGGTGATGAGGAATTGAACCTAGGGCTTCATGTATACGAGGCAAGCACTCTTGCCACTAGGCCATATTCCCAGCCCCACTGTGGGTCTTAAATCAGTAGAAATTGATGTAGCTGGTTCACTGCAATTTTTTTTTTTTGGGCCAGTCCTAGGGCTTGGAATCAGGGCCTGAGCACTGTCCCTTGCTTCTTTTCGCTGAAGGCTAGCACTCTACCCCTTGAGCCACAGTGCCATTTCTGGCTTTTCCTGTTTATGTGGCACTGAGGACTTGAACCCAGGGCTTTGTGTATGCTAGGCAAGCACTCTACCGCTAAGCCACTTTCCCAGCCCCTTTGCTTTTGTCTTTACTGTGAGTTTCCTTACCCTTTAATTCACAAGTCCTCTATAGTTTCTTTTCTTAGTACTGCTTTAAGTTGTCACGAAACAACTGTAGATGAAATAAATAAATGTCATTTAAAATATATAATCAAGGGCTACGCTTGTTCAGGGTACACTGAATGGAATTATCACAATGAAATCCTGCCTAGAGGGAATGCGTATGGATAATGAGTGTAGGGAAAATTATCAATGAAAAGAAATGTCCATCCAAAACATTGAAGGCAGTTATTCTAGATGTTGATTAAAGCAGAATCAAGGGATGTCAGCTGCCAAGTCTTGTCAACCCTTTTCTGTGAATTTTTTGGTAAGTCTAGTGGGGACTATAGGTCATGTTTCCTCTTCCTGACAGTCATAGAGGAAGGGAGGGGTGGTACTGCGCTGGGCTCGGCCATTTCCTGTCTGCAGTTCCTTCCTAATACAGATGGTTAGGCAAGAACCCTTTTGTGATGTTGCGTGCAAATGGGCCAAACAATCTTTTATGCTTGTAAGCTTGCAGTTTGATGTGTGTGTGTGTGTGTGTGTGTGTGTGTGTGTGTGTGTGTGTGCGCGTGCACGCTAGAGCTTGAAATCAGGGGCTGGTTGCTGTCTCCTAGCTGTTTTTGCTCAAGGTACCACAGCTCCACTTCCTCAGGTTCTTTTTTTTTTTTGGTGGTTAATGGAGATAAAAGTCTTCTCATGAATGTTCCTGCTCAGGCTGGCTATGAACCACTATTTTCAGATCTTAGCCTCCAGAGTAGTGGGGATTACAAGTGTAAACCACTGGTGCCCAGCTTGTTTAGTGGTTTTAAAACAAATCAGAACCTGAAATCATACACTTCATATTTGAGACTCTGTGAGATGGAGAATTCTTGTAACCTTCTGCAATGAGGCACAATACCATCTCTTAGTCAGGTCTCCTGGGGGTTCCATTTAATGTGGCTGGAAAATTAGCTGTTTGCTTTTCATTTGTGAATGTTTGTTTCTCAAATTAAACTGCACATATCTTTTCTTTCGTCCTGTTGGCATTCTGATAATATTCTTCCTCAGTGTTTGATAAACTCTCAGCTATATATAGACATACAGATACATGCATCCACCTGTATGTACATAGTATTTGTTTTTGGGTTTTTTTTTTTTGTTTGTTTTGCCAGTCCTGTGGCTTAAACTCAGGGCCTGAGCACTGTCCCTGGCTTCGTTTTGCTCAAGGCTAGCACTCTACCACTTGATCCACAGTGCCACTTCCGTCTTTTTCTATATATGTGGTGCTGGGGAATTGAACCCAGGGCTTCATGTATACGAGGCAAGAACCTTACCACTAGGCCATATTCCCAGCCATGTACATGCTATTTAATATAATAGATTCAGTATTCATACTCAAATACTATGTCTAATAAAAATCTACTCACATAATACCATTTCTGTATATTAGCTGCTTTGGAATGACATATACTTTTTATGTGAAAAAGCCTATGTTCATCATTTAATGTCAAATCAAGGAGCTATGTTTTCTTAGTGCTTGAAATTATTTATTGACTTACTTCCCCTCCCTGTTAAGGACAGAACTTTGTCTTGTTCCCCACAACAGCTGTAGCAAATAGCATAATGTCTGACACATACTAAGTGCTCAGTAAGTATTTGCAGAATGTTGGATGAATGTTTAACTGATAATTAAGGCAGAATTGGTTGTCTGCCACCATTTTGGGAGCTTAATATTGAGTAATTTAAATGCTGGGTGCTTAAATTACAAAGCCAGTGCTAGCTATAAAAAGAACACTAACAGACATAGTGGTTTGTGCCAGATTCAGGGCTTAAACTCAGGGCCTTAGCTCTCATTTGGTGATTTTTGCTCATGGCTGGTGTTCTACTACTTACTTGAGCTGAGTGCCTCAAATCTGGATTTTTTTGTTTTTGTCGGCCATGGGGCTTGAACTCTGGGCTTGGGTGCTGTCCCTGAGCTCCTCAGCTCCAGGCTAGTGCTCTACCACTTTGAGCTGCAGCGCCACTTCTGGTTTTCTGATGGTTAATTGGAAATCAGAGTCTCATGGACTTTCCTGCCCAGGCTAGCTTTGAACCATGATCTTCTGATCTCAGCCTCCTGAGTAGCTAGTATTACAGGCCTTAGCCACTGGAACCTGGCCAAATCTGGAATTTTACTGACTAATTAGAGTTGAAGTTTTGAAGACTCCAGTGGTGCCAGCTTTGTATCATGCTCCTCTAGGTTTCAGCCTCTAGGGTAGCTAATGTTGTAGGGTTCAACTATTGGTGTCCAGCAGACCCATAAGGGCTTTGAGAATTATTCTTTTTAATGGGTTATTAAGTGTAGCAAGATGTTTTAGGGTGCTGGATATAGCTCTGGTTAGAGCAAGTGTGAGGCTCTGGGTACAATTCTTAGCATTGCAAGACCCCAAACAATAAGAATTTTGTATAAATAGAAATAGGCCTTGTATATATGTTGAGCTATCTATATGTGTGTGTTGATATATACACATGTATGTTGGTATATATATATATGTATTGAGATATATATCTCAACATGCACTTAATATTAGTATTATAAATCGAAGTCTAATTTTAGCTTAGATTTATTTCTATTTTTCAATATTATATAAGCAGTTATTAATAAATACCACTAATTTTTTAACAGCTATTCTTGTTATCTTGGAATAATTTTCAGTAAGAAGTAACTCAAATGTTTAAAGCCCTTGAGATCAGAAGACTCTCTGTGCCCAGTAAAACAAACAAACAAACCTAAAATAAAACAGAACAAAACCACCAGAAGCAATAGGTCCTTTGGCAAGACTGTAGAGAACTCTAGAAGAACCTGCTTTAGGCCTTCTCCCTCTTGTTTCACTTGGAGAATGAGCCCAGAGAGGCCGTAAAGCTCCTGCAAGCAAATGCAGTTCGCCGAGAGAAAGAGTGGATCTGTTTCCCATGGTCACAGAGCCTTATACAGTGGAAGATCATATGCGCAGTGCTAGTCTTGGAATCATTTCATGTAAACTAGGAGTTTGAGAATGGGAAGTGGTGTGGAAGTTCAACAGCATGGCAGGGATTCAAACAGTCTAGTCATACAGTTTCTCTTCTAGGGAGCAGCTGAACTTTGATATTTACTAGTGGGAAAGCACCTGAATGCTTTTGTGACCATCCAGGTGAACTGACTATTCTTTTATTTGCTTTGGTGATGCCCTTGAATGTGTCTCCAGCGTAAGGAGAGACGGGGAACAAGAAATTGTCACTAGGTGGGACGGGCCAGTATCCTAGAGTGTTTCAAGTTTTTTTCCCCCTCCATAATCCATTGTAAGAACACATTTCAGGGCTGGGAAGATGGCTCACTAGTAGAGTGCTTGCCTAGCATACATAAAGCCCTGGGTTTGATTCCTTAGTACCACATATACAGAAAAACACAAACACAGAAAAACACATACACAGAAAAAACCAGAAGTAGCCACTGTGGCTAAAGTGGTAGAGTGCCAGCTTGAGCCCAAAGAGGCTCAGGGACAACGCCCAGGCCTGAATTCAAGTTCCAGGACCAGTAAAAAAAAGAGAAACACTTTATATAATGGATAAGTATATATACACACACATACATCATTAATATGTATAATTGAAACCAAAGATTCATGAGACAATTTGTACCTAACAGTGGGTAAAGCACATTGACACTGGCTTTTTTTTGTTATTGGTGGTCATGGGGCTTGAACTCAGGGCCTGGGCACTGTCCCTGAGTTCTTTTGTTCAAAGCTAGTGTTCTACCACTTTGAACTTCAGGTCCATTTCTAGTTTTCTGGTGATTAAATTAAAGACAAGCGCCTCAGAGCCTTTCCTGCCTGGGCTGGCTTTGAACCATGATCCTCAGATCTCAGCCTCCTGAGTAGCTAGGTTTACAGGTGTGAGCCATAAGTGCCTGGCTCTGACACTGGTATTTTATCATCTCTGCTCATTAAATTAGTTTTGCCAGTCACTATTGATTTGTGACCTGTAGTTTGCAAAATAATCATTGGAGAATCTCCATGGTGTGCTTAGAGCCCAAAGGTTTTTTTAGGGCATCGTTTTTTGGCACTGAATGCACAGTTATTAATTATTTGGCCTATGTAGGTGAGTCTACTACTAAAATGAATAGCTGAAGAAAAATGGCAAGTTTTCTGAATGTCCCAGAGGTTCCTTTCAAGATAGGTGTCTGGCTCCAGGCAGTTTTTATTTAGTTGATATCTGATTTTAAGTGTTTGAATGAAATTAGATTTATTTTACTTATTTATTTTGGGTGTGTACAGGTATGGAGGCTTGAATTCATGGCCTGGAGCTCTTGCTTAATTTTTTCCTCTCCAGCCTAGGACTCTGCCACTAGAAGCATACATCTGGCTTTTTGCTGGTTAATTGGAGATAGGAGTGTCAAATTGTCTGTCTGGGCTGGCTTTGAAACTCAGTCCTCCGATTTTAGCCTCCTGAGTAGTTGGGATGACAAGCATTAGCCATTCCCTCTTCTCTCATTTACCTTTTTCTAAAATCTTACTTTCATTTGAATTGGTATGCTGTTTTCCAATTTCTCTCAAGCTTCTCCCTTCCTCCCAGTGCAGTTAAGATGTGCAGGCATGTAGCTGGAGACAGCTGTGTATGAGAAAAGGCCTGCACTTGGATCAGCTCAGAACCACAGGCTCAGCCTGCCCTGCTTTACTGAACCTGTGTTTAGTAGAGTGAACTGAATCTGTCTTCTTAGTGCCTCAGTGGACTTCGTCTCTAAGATTTTTTGTTGTTGTTGTTTGTTGTTTTTGGTTGTGGGGTTTGAACTCAGGGTCTAGGCACTGTCCCTGAGCCTCTTTGTGCTCAACCACTTGAGCCACAGCACCACTTCTGGTTTTTGAGTGGTTAATTGGAGGTCAGAGTCTCATGTAGACTTTTCTTCCCAGGCTGGCTTTGAACTGTGATCCTCAGATCTCAGCCTCCTGAGTAGCTAGGATTGATTACAGGCGTGAGCCACCAGCATCTGGTGAGTTTTCTTTTTTAACTAGATAATCTCCTGTCTACATCACAGTACTGGCTCTTATGTCTTTGGTTCACAAGGGCTTTTGGGTTGTATGATTTTAATCTATATTTTATTTCAAAACTTTCTTTTAGCTTGGTATAATGAGTCACATTGTGCCTTTCCTGCCATTGTGGAAAGTGAATTTGTTGGGAAAATGGAGGAGAATGGAAAAGGAATAGGCTAGACTCCATCCTCAGCAGGCGAGGACTGTTTATTGCGAACAGCTAGGGGCACAGACCTTTCACTGGGATTGGAGGATGTGCAAGGAACTGGATTTTGAGGTGGGTTTATATAGGGCTCAACAAGGAAGTAGAAAACAGAAAATAGTTATGTTCTCTCTTTTTTTTTTTGCCAGTCCTGGGGCTTGGACTCAGGACTTGAGCACTGTCCGTGGCTTCTTTTTGCTCAAGGCTAGCACTCTACCACTTGAGCCACATTGCCACTTCTGGCCATTTTCTATATATGTGGTGCTGAGGAATCGAACCTAGGGCTTCATGTATGGGAGGCAAGCACTCTTGCCACTAGGCCATATTCCCAGCCCTAGTTATGTTCTCTTAAGGGCCCAGGGCTATGTCCTTGGCCAGGCCCACAGTGGAATGTTCCACCTGGGGTGAGGGGCTATTGTCCCCTGTGGACCAAAGGGTGGTACCCTTGGCCAAGGCCCAGATTGGAATAACTTGCCTGTGGACAGGCATGTGGTCAAGCTTGTTGTCTTGCTTGGCCTTGGGGAATAAAGCAGGATTCGTAAAAGGATCTGGCAAAGAGGTGAGAGGCAAGTCCAGGTTCACTTAAAGATGGCACCCTACCACTTGAGCCACAGCTCTACTTCTAGCTTCTTGCAATTAATTGGAGATAAGAGTCTCACAGACTTTCCTGCCTAGGCTGGCTTCAAGTCGTGATCCTCAGATTTCAACCTCCTGAGTAGCTAGGATTACAGGCGTGAGCCACTGGCGCCTGGCTCAGCTCTGAAATTTTAAAGCAAGAACTACCTGTGTCTCATATTGTGATTGCTGTGTGTTTCATTAGTCCTAGGATTTTTAGCTCAAAAGGTTAGCTCATATGCTAACAAACTTACATTGTGTATTTGTAAGCTACTAAGTTTTCATACTAGTGTCAGGACCCCTGTGTCATTCTTTTTTTCTTTTTTTTTTTTTTTGGCCGTCCTGGGCCTTGGACTCAGGGCCTGAGCACTGTCCCTGGCTTCCTTTTGCTCAAGGCTACCACTCTGCCACTTGAGCCACAGCGCCACTTCTGGCCGTTTTCTGTATATGTGGTGCTGGGGAATCGAACCCAGGGCCTCATGTATACGAGGCAGGCTCTCTTGCCACTAGGCCATATCCCCAGCTTCCCTGTGTCATTCTTAATTTTTCTTTTCTTTGGTCTTGCCTGTCTTCCCCAGATCTTCCCCCCAGCCCCTCATGACCCGTGCTGTTGGGCCTTTGAAGATTCATTATAGAATCTCAGGGTTGTTTTTTATGGCCAGGTATATATAAAGACAGCAAAGTCATGGTTAACAAAAGTGCACACAGCCTGGCTGGGAAAGTCTAACCTCAGCTTCAAAGAAATATTTTGGGTTGCTGCAGTACCCAATAGAATTGTTTAATAAGGAGTAACATTTGTGGTTTACAGTGTCAGACTAATGAGCAGAGGCAAGCATCTCCGTGTGAATACATCTGCTGTGCCATGAATCAGACTTATAATTTGTCTAAGAGTGGGTGTGTGAGTCATTGAGTGGGCTTGCTTTGGGATTAAAAAAAAATTAACACCTTGGATAAACTTTTCCTGATGTTTTCTCTCTAATTTGTTTTCCTCACCCACTCACTGCCCCCAGCTGTTTGTTCACTTTTTCATTTCCTTTCCACTTCATGACAGCCTTTCTCACCTTCTCTTTTCATTAATTGTGCCTACTATAGTCTAAAGAGCATCTGGCAATGACTTGCCTTGCTGGCAGTTACTTGTTTGGCAATTTCTCCCCTGCTGAATGAGCTTCTGGAGTAAAGATGTCTCCTTATGTACCTGCCTCCTCAGTGTTCCACAGAGCTCTCTCTGCTATTAAAGAATGAACAAGATAAACCTTACTGGAGGGAGTTCAGATTTCCAATGGTGACTCATTTGCATCTACGAAATGATTCAGCTAGGTGTTGGTGGCTCCCACCTGTAATCTTTGCAACTCAGGAAGCTGAAATCTAAGGGTTCCAGTTCAAAGATAGCCCTGGCAAGAAAGTCCATGAGATTTTCATATCCAATGAAACACACACACACACACACACACACACACACACATACGGAAGTAAAAGTGTGACTCAAGTAATAGAGTGCCAGATTTGAGCAAAAACGGATAAGGGACAGTGCCCAGGTCCTGAGTTCAAGCCCTAGAACTGGCACACACACCAAACCAACTCCCCCCCACCCCCCACCTCAGGGTCTGCATGTAGTTTGTTACCTTGACTTTGTGGTCTGAAAATATTAAATGAAAAGCTCCAGAAACAATATGTAAGATTTAAATTACACACCATTCTCAGTAGTGTCATAAAATTTCACACAACCTGTTCCATCCCACTCAGGATGTGATTCACCCTTCTGTCCAGTGTGTTGACACTGTACGTCCTACCCACTTGCTAGTCTCACTGTGATGGCCTTCGTTGCCTGATCTCTGGCTGTACTATAATATAAGTACTCCAACCTCACAGTCTAATGCATTGTCACAGTGCCTGCATCCATCATCTCCCTCCTCATCACTTAGGCACTTACCTCACGTGATCACAATAAGGACCAGTATACAGCAGTATAGTACACACAGAACATTGTGTGCATGTGCTAGTACTGGCACTTGATCTCAGGGTTTAGGTATCCCCTTAGTTTCTTTTTTTTTTTTTTTCAAGGCTAGCTTTCTACCACATGAGCCACAGCTTCACTACCAGTTTTGTCGTGTTTAAGGATGGACTTTTCTGCTTGAGCTGGCTGTGAACGGTGATCCTCAGCTCTCAGCCTCTTGAGTAGCTAGTATTGCAGGCATGAGCCATCAGTGCATAGCTAAAATAAGACACTTGAAAGGAGGGGGGCAGGGAGAGAGAGAGAGAGAAGGAGGGAGGGCGAGAGAGAGGAGATAGAATATTTACAAACTTTATAGCATGGTGTTATAATTTTTCTATGCTAATAGTAGTTTTTGTCATTTGCTGTTTCTGTGCCATATTTATTGAATTGTCCGAAGTATCTATAGGAAGAAACACATTGTATGTAGTGTTCCGCCTATGGTTTTTATGGTTTCAGGAATTCTTAAGAGTCAAGGAGCATCCCACAGGTAAGAGGGGCACTCTGCATTCACCCCAAGCCTTTCTTTAGGAGGCTGTGACCCAGGTCTGAGCTTCAATCAATGCTTTTGCTTTGAAGTCATCTACTTGTTAAGTTCTCTGGGAACAGGCTCATTTTGTACTTAGGCTTTAAGCCTATATTAGTAACAGTATAACTATTGTCTCTTCTGGAATTGTTGAAATCGGAAATCTATGTTAAGAGCATTTATCATGTTTCCTTCAGAAGTAGCTGAAATGTCTGAGAAAGTTCTTATTGCCTGTGCCTGTCAGTGAGTTGTAGTTTTGGTAGCAAGCGACACGTTTTATCCAGGGCCCACAGTTAAGTTTCATTTTTTTTTTTTTTTTTCCCTTAGAGACACATCTCTAGTAAGAGGTGTAGCTCAAGTGTTAGAGTGCTAGCCCTGAGCAAAAAAGCTCATGGACAGCGCCCAGACCCTGAGTTCAAGTCCCAGGACTGTTGCATGCCTGTAATCCTAGCTACTCAGGAGGCTGAGATCTGATGATCATGGTTCAAAGCTAGCTTAGGCAGGACAGTCTGTGAAACTCTTTTTTTTTTTTTTTTGCCAGTCCTGGGCCTTAAACTCAGGGCCTGAGTACTGTCCCTGGCTTCTTTTTTGCTCTGCTAGCATTCTGCCACTTGAGCCACAGCGCCACTTCTGGCCATTTTGTATTTGTGGTGCTGAGGAATCGAACTCAGGGCTTCATGTATAGGTATGTGTACAGGAGGATTGTTAGTTGGGTGGAAGTGACTTACTTGTTCTAGTTCTGTTTGTGGCAGTAAGTAGGCTAAGGAATTTAGGGAACTTGGTTACTTACGAAAACCTTTGCACACTTTGAAACCATTACTCTGTTATCTCAGATAATCCTGTCATGCGGTATATGTTTGAACAGTTAAGGTTAATGCACAGAAAAATTGCCACAGAATCCTTTCTGACTGCCAGGCAAAGCTACTGTTTCTCCTGTATTCTCTATTTTTTTTTATTTTTATTTTTTTATTTTGGCCAGTCCTGGGCCTTGGACTCAGGGCCTGAGCACTGTCCCTGGCTTCTTCCCGCTCAAGGCTAGCACTCTGCCACTTGAGCCACAGCGCCCCTTCTGGCCGTTTTCTGTATATGTGGTGCTGGGGAATTGAACCTAGGGCCTCGTGTATCCGAGGCAGGCACTCTTGCCACTAGGCTATATCCCCAGCCCCTCCTGCATTCTCTAAGCAACAACTCTTTGGTAAATACTGCAAGAGAACAACAGGTTCCTTGTTTGTGTATGTTTTCTCTTCTCTTAAATTCAAAGAGGAGGCGCTTACAAGCCATTACGAGTTGCTAGACGAGATTTAGTTCACATTACAGCCGGCTCTGTCTTAGAAGTTTGTGTAACATCTTACCTCCAAATGACTTAAAATTGGCAAACAGAAGATAAATATACTTGACAAAAGTCAAATTTTATTTCACTATTTTCTTTTTGTTCAGATAAGGTCTCCCAGGCTAGCTTCTAATTCATAATCCTTCTTTCTCAGCCTTTCTGAGGGTTGGGACTACAGGTGTGCATGGCCATGCTGGACCAACATCTTAATTAAAACAACAACAACAACAATGTTACTTGAAGTTTCTTAGACGCATGCTCTGGTTACAATAATGCATATTTTGGATGGCTTGGTCTCCTGCCATCCTGGTATTCTTCTTATGGAATGCCATGGGTTACCATAAGTTCTGTAGGTTGATGGCAAGTAGCCTCCCCGGGTTCCATTCTGTCTGTTTAGAAGTCTTCTTCCCCAAAAGTTTTTGATCTTTCTTCACCTTCTTTCCCAACATTTTCTTTCAATTACTGTCTGAAAATCTGTTTCCTTTCATACTTATGTACTTTGAATCACTTTTAATCATAAGGCTTAATATCAAAGAAAGCTAAACATTTTGAAATAGCATTCACTGTCACCATAATAACTCAAGGCTCAATTAGAGTCATCACAAACTTCTTCATCTGTTTCCTCCAAACTGCCCCCCTGTCCCAAGTCCTGGGGCCAGAACTCAAGGCTTCGGTATTGTTCCTGAGCTTTTTTGCTGAAGGTTAGTGCCCTACCACTTGAGCCATAGTTCAAATTCTCAGTTATTTATTAGAAGAGTCTCACTAACTTAACTGCCCCGACTGGCTTCGAACTCTGATCCTCAGATCTCAGCCCCTTGAGTAGCTAGGATTACAGGTGTAAGCCACGACTCCAGGCTTCCTCCTGTCTTTCTAGTTTCCTTAAGTATTAGTAAATAAACAAATACAACAAGCTTCCTTAATTGTTTTAGTTTTAGCATTTAGCTTTCAAAATGCTATTTCCTGCTGCATCTTTAGATATATTATTTCAGTGATAATATGAAATGTATGTTTTTTTTGACTACTCCATAAAACTAACATTCTTCAACATTTTCATGTTTGGAAAAAATCTCCTCTGAATTGGAAAAATTATCTTTACAAATGACTAGTTCACTAACAAATTAAGAAGTTTTTGGGCTGGGAATATGGCCTAGTGGCAAGAGTGCTTGACTTGTATACATGAAGCCTTGGGTTCGATTCCTCAGCACCACATATATAGAAAAGGCCAGAAGTGGTGCTGTGGCTCAAGTGGCAGAGTGCTAGCCTTGAGCAAAAAGTAGCCGGGAACAGTGCCCAAGCCCTGACTTCAAGCCCCAGGACTGACCAAAAAAATGAAGTTTTCATAGTTAATAGTAGGTATTAATAGGATTTCGTGTTTTCCCATGATCTTTTAGAGTGAATCTTTCATTAACTTCATCATAAAAAATGGTATGTTTGGGGCTAGGAATATGGCCTAGCGGTAGAGTACTTGCCTTGCATACATGAAGCCCTGGGTTCAATTCCTCAGCACCACATAAACAGAAAAAGCCAGAAATGGCGCTGTGGCTCAAGTGGTAGAGTGCTAGCCTTGCGCAAAAAAACAAAACCAGGGACAGTGAGTTGAAGCCCCAGGTCTGGCCAAAAAAATTTTTTAAAAAAAGAAAAGAAAAAAAAAAAGAGGAAGATTACTTAGGGGCTAGGAATATGGCCTAAAGTAAAGTGCTCGCCTCATACACATGAAGCCCTGGGTTCGATTCCTCAGCACCACATATACAGAAAAAGCCGGAAGTGGCCCTGTAGCTCAAGAGGTAGAGTGTTAGCCTTGAGCAAAAGGAAGCCAGAAACAGTGTTCAGGCCCTGAGTTCTAGCCCCAGGACTGGCAAAAAACAAAACAAAACAAAACAAAAAATGATATGTTTTGGGGGCTGGGTGTCAGTGGCTCATGCCTGTAATCCTAGCTACTCAGGAAGCTGAGATCTGAGGATTGCAGTTCAAATCCAGCCTGGGCAGGAAAGTCTGGGAGACTATTATTTCCAATTAACCCCCAGAGCAGCCAGAGTGGAGGTGTGGCTCAGTGGTAGAGTACTATCCTTGAGAAAAAAAGATCAGGGACAGTGCTTAGGACCGGAGTTCAAGCCCCAGGACCAGCACCACCCAAAAAAGTAATATGCATCTTTGCCTTCTAAGCTTGATCAAACTCAATCTTTGGTTTAAAAAAATATACTTCTCTCTCTCTTTCTCTCTCCTCCTTCCTTTTCCTCTTCTTCCCTCCCTCCCTTTTTCTTTTTTTCCTTCAGAAGATTTTATGAGATAAAACTCACAGTGTACACAGAAGTTAACAAGGAATGGGATATCAGGACTTGGAACTATGAAACTATTCAGATTGAAAGTGTGTATTAAGTACTCAAGTGATATTCTGGAGTGAGTGTGTCCTTGTGTTTTCTGCAGAGGGGGTTTCTTTAAAATAATTTGTTTATTACCATTTTTAGTATTTATTTATTTATTTATTTATTTATTTATTTATTTATTTATTTATTTATTTATTTATTTATTTTTGGCCAGTCCTGGGGCTTGGACTCAGGGCCTGAGCACTGACACTGAGCTGCTTTTTGCTCAAGGCTAGCACTCTGCCACTTGAGCCACAGCGCCTCTCCTGGCTGTTTTCTATATATGTGGTGCTGGGGAATCGAACCCAGGGCTTCATGTATACGAGGCAAGCACTCTTGCTACTAGGCTATATTCCCAGTCCATAGAGGGGGCTTCTTGATGATGAGCGATGAGTGTTGTCCAGGCTTTGTTTCCCTCTGTATTGTATCATAACAGTCTTGTGCTTGCTTGTGTGGGATGAGGGACTCAGGTATTGGGAGCAGATGCTTTCTCCTTTAGCAGAGGGATTTAAACATCTGTGCACTGAAACTGTTGGTCTTGGTGTTTCTTTGATTTGCTTTATAAAGTGTCAGGCTAGCTCATGTGCCACACTCCTCAAGATATCTGTTCTGGAGCTTGGAATTGTCTCTGGCAGAAGCTTGTCATTGAGATAGAGCTAGTAAGAGATGTTATATTTGTACTGGCTGTAGCTATCACTTCTGGGAAGATAGCATTTCAGGCTGATGATGAAAATTGTGGTTCCCATCAAATTCATCAAGTTAAATGGGAAGATACACATGGTTTAATGTTGTCTGCAGTTGTCCTAAATTACACATCAAAGAGTTTCTCCTGGTTTCTCAGTGATAATGGCATGAAGCTGTGGGCTGGATGATTTCTATACTAAATAAATGGAATATAGCTGGACACTAGTGGCTCATTCCAGTAATCCTAGTTACCTAGGAGGCTGAGATCTGAGGATTGCTGTTTGAAGCCAGCCTGCGTAGGAAAGTCCATGAGACTTTTTTTTCTTATTTTTTTCCTTTATTGTCAAAGTGAAGTACAGAGGGGCTACAGTTTCATATGTAAGGCAGTGAGTACATTTCTTGTTCAACTTGTTACCTCCTCCTTCATCCCCCCTCCCTTCCCTCTTTCCTCCTTCCCCTCCTTGAGACTCTTTTTTTTTTTTTTTTGACAGTCTTGGGGCTTGAACTCAGGGCTTGAACACTGTACCTGGTTTCTTTTTGCTCAAGGGTAGTGCTCTACCACTTGAGCCAAAGCCTCACTTCCAGCTTTTTCTATGTATGTGGTGCTGAGGAATTGAACCCAGGACTTCATGTATACGAGGCAAGCACTTTACCACTAGGCCATATTCCCAGCCCTCTATGAGACTCTTATCTTCAATAAATTACCAAAAATGCCAGAAGTGGAGGTGTGGCTCAAGTGGTAGAGCTCTGTCCTTGAGCAAAGGAAGATCAAGGACAGTGCCCAGGCCCTACGTTCATGCTCTAGGACTGAAATAAACAAATAATGAATACATAAATATGTAAACAAAGGGGGCTGGGAATATGGCCTAGTGGTAAAGTGCTTGCCATGAGTACATGAAGCCCTGGGTTTGATTCCTCAGCACCACATATATAGAAAAAGCCGGATGTGGCGCTGTGGCTCAAGTGGTAGAGTGCTAGCCTTGAGCAAAAAGAAGCCAGGAACAGTGCTCAGGCCCTAGTTCAAGCCCCAGGACTGGCAAAAAAAAAATATAAGTAAACAAAAAAGGAGTGTAGTCTGCTGCACATCATCTGCATATCAAACTCCAACTTCAAAATAAATGGAAAGAGAAGTCACATGAGCACACTACAGAGCAAACATAACCTCACATAGAAACCACAGTCATTTCTAGACTTCTCAAAAGCATGCCAGAGTCAGCAATCCAATGCCCAGTTCTGCCTTTCTTCTATAAATTCACCTGTTTTGGTCTTTGTTAGGCTGTGAATTGTCTTCTAATTTATTTGCTGATCTTATAATTTGTGATTTCTAATAGCCTTGGAGAACAGGAAGAGTGACTTACTTCCCCTTTGCAATGTGTTCAACCAAAATCCGTAGTACATTCTTATGCTGCTTTATGTAGGCAATTTAAAATAGACTGGCTGACATGTAGGTTGCCATTTAGTTTGTAATTGTTCATGTCTATTTCTGTGAGAAGAACCAAAGTACATTGTTTGTGTACTCACAGATGCATGACGTTTCTGGACTTTTTTCTCTTGTTAAAAATGGTGATATTGAATGAGATATTGTTTTGCTAGTCATTGAGTGTAGTGAGAGGAAATGATTAAGAAGAACAAGGTTGTTAAACATAAAGGAGGTAAACATTTTGCTTGTGCTTGCTTATGATAATTAAGACTTAATGATGTCTTCAGGAGAAAGCAGATTATAAATCAGGCACCTTGACATATAAGAGGTCTGAGAATTAAGTCCCAGGAGTGAAAGGAAAGACTTTAAATCTTGTTTCCTTTCTGTCTCCCATGTTCCCTTGTTAGTTAGGGCTTTGTAGTTTAGCTCTTTGCAGAGTTGCTTTTATGCGTGTGCCCATCTGGGGCTTGAACTCAGGGCCTGGGTGCTGTCCCTGAGCAGTTTGCTCAAGGCTAGCACTCTACCACTTGAGCAACACCTCCCACTTTAATTTTTTTTTTTTTTTTGACAAACTCATTGGAGGTAAGAGACTCATGGACTTTCCTGCCTAGGCTGGCTTTGAACTGTGATCTTCAGCTCTCAGACTCCTGAGTAGCTAGAATTATAAATGTGAACCACTGGTGCCCAACTAAAACCCCAGGTTTTGCACAAATCTGTGGCAGACACAATATTGAGGATCAGAGGAATTGGAGACGAGCCCGTTTTTCTTACAGTCTCCTTGGGGGAAGCTGGACAAATCAATCAAGAACAGCATGGAAGTGGAGGAAGAATCTGCTTGAAGAGGACAGAGATCTTCTGATGATGTACATTGGAGTTCTGGCTTCCTTGGCAGGGAGGTTGAAGGAAGGGGAGGAGAGGAACATCTCAGTGCTGCCATGGAGAAGAGTGGGCTGAGGTCCCGTCAGGTCCCTTCTGGACCTGGACTCTGTATGTGCCCTTGCAGCCTGTTATTTCACCAGGCTGCAGTTGCTGGTGTCACCTGCCCGTGTGCTGGTTCCTGTGCAGATTGTAAGAAGGACATAAATCAAGTACGTGTTGATAGAATTGCAGCCATACTGGAGATTTGTCTTCTCTCCTGTCTCCTCTTGGCTGCCTTCTGAGGTTTTAGGAGTGGAGAGAGGAGGGAGAGCAAAGACCTGGGTATGGCCTTGCCTCTAAGTACCTTCTATAAATAAGCAAGTAGAAACTGTACGAGCCAGAGTTATTTTATTTTATTTCTGTGCCAGTCTTGAGGTTTGAATTCAGTGCCTGGATGTTGTTTCTGAACATTTTTCTTTTTGCCAGTCCTGGGCTTGACCTCATGGCTTGGGCACTGTCCCTAAGCTTCTTTTTGCGCTCCCGCTCTCACTCTCTCTGTTTTCTATATTTGCTTGATCTGGTTCTTTTACACCATTGCTATGCTGTCACATTGGTTTTCCAGAAGCTTCTTTGTGGGAGAAATTTAATGGACGCAGAAATGGTTGGAAGGACAATTTCAAGCTCTTACATCTATGTCCCCATGTCACCACCCCACTGGGAGACTCTTCTCAGCATTTGTTTCTTTTTTTAAAACAACTAAAATATTACACAAATAGCAGGGAATCAACTGCCAACACCTGCCGAGCCAGCCAGCAGCGAAAAGGGAATCCTGAATGAGGGGGGCGAGGATTAAAGAAAAGGAAAAACAAGGCAAGAGAAAAAAGACAAGAGGCAAAGATGGGGTACGGGAGGTCTGCATCTCGAGATTGAAACTCAAGACTGCAGCCATGTTTATTCTTAACTTCCAGTTTATATGCAGTTTGAGAACCAGGAAACAGCATAGGCTTAAAATTCCAGAACACAAAAAGGCTTGGAGTTAGCAATACCCGATGATAGCTAAGACAGGATGAGGTTGGTTAACATAAGAATGGACTCATGGCAGACATAGTAAAGCATTTCCGATTTTCCATCTCAGCTCCCAACACCAACATGGAAGAATAGCCTCTCAGAAAGCCAAGGTGAATCCTCCATTTTGCAAAATATAAGTGGGATTAACATGTAGACACAGGTTTCTTTATAAAATGCAACTATGTTGCATTTTGTTGTAAAGTTATTATTATTATTATTATTATTATTATTATTTTTTGGCCAGTCCTGGGCCTTGGACTCAGGGCCTGAGCACTGTCCCTGGCTTCTTCTCGCTCAAGGCTAGCACTCTGCCACGTGAGCCACAGCGCCGCTTCTGGCCGTTTTTTCTGTATATGTGGTGCTGGGGAATCGAACCTAGGGCCTCGTGTATCCGAGGCAGGCACTCTTGTCACTAGGCTATATCCCCAGCCCCTATTATTATTTTTTTTAAAGACTATAGCATCTAGTCCTGTGGATTGAGTAAATATCCTCAGGGAATGGTGATTAGTAAATTTATAAGTTTGGTTAGACTTCTATATTTTTTTTTTTTGCCAGTCCTGGGCCTTGGACTCAGGGCCTGAGCACTGTCCCTGGCTTCTTCCCGCTCAAGGCTAGCACTCTGCCACTTGAGCCACAGCGCCGCTTCTGGCCGTTTTCTGTATATGTGGTGCTGGGGAATTGAACCTAGGGCCTCGTGTATCCGAGGCAGGCACTCTTGCCACTAGGCTGTATCCCCAGCCCTAGACTTCTATATTAAGCCATGCGTTGCTTTATGAATCACCAATTGCTTATTGGTGAGATTACATTATCTGAGTATTGAAATAGAGTTATAAATTCGAAGATGCTTCTGAAAATTGCATTTATCATTGTTCACAGGCTTCAAGGGGTTGAATAACCACCAGATTTGCTTTTAAGAAATCATCTAGAAGTATTTGCAGATAAAGTCTAAGAGGATTTAACTTCCCATGTTGATTTGTTATTATTTTATCAAATTCATAAAATTTGATACTTAATAGCTTGCCTATATATTGTGTACACACATTTTACATTTGATGAGTAATGTTCTGTAATGATCATTTATCTGTAGACTCCAGGGCAGGTGCTCCACTTCTAACAATGATAGACATTTTATATCCAATTGATTTAAGGGATAGGAGAATTAAAAGAAACACAGTGTGATATATAGTAGTTAAGTGAGAGTATGACCAGTTGACATTTAGGCAATATAAACAATGCAGATTACAGTGGTGGAACTTTTCCTATGTAGTTAATAAAAAAAGTTCCTGTGTCTTAATAGTATATGCTAGAATCATGGCTCTCAAGAATCAAATATCTAAGAAGTGAAATTAAACTTCAATCCTAGGGAGGTTTGAGGTCAGTGTGGGCAAAGAGGTCTCGAGACCCCCTCTCAACTAAGAAATAGCTGGTTGTGGTGATTTGCACTTGCCATCTGAGCTGTCAGGTGACTGAGGTTTAAGGACTACTCTCTGAAGCCAGGCTGGACAGACAAGTTTGATTTTCAATTCACCAGCAAAAAGCTGGAAGGAGAGGCTTGGTAAATGGTAGAGTGCCTGATTGGAGGTTAAAAAAGCCAAGGGGGAATGCAAAGCCCCAAAGAAGCACAAAATGATGGAAGAAAACCATAGCAAAACCTTGTGTGCATCTGCCATTCCTGTGAGAAGTGCAGGTCACCGAGGCCTTGGCAAAATGCAAGACCAAAGCAAAAGTAACTAGGACAAAAAGGGCTTCAGGAATGACTTAAGTGGTAGAGTACCTGCCTAGCCAAGTGCATAAAGCAATTCCAGTACTGCCAAAGTAAAGAAAAAAACAAAGGGAAGTAATTGAGTTCTTCCTACCTGAGCATCAAAGCCAGTTAAGGAGAAAAAAAAAATCACGCATGCACAGGTAAAAAAATAAGAAAGCACTTGTTAAGTATTTTTATTGAGGAGGTTTGTAGGGCTTCCTGGCAAGGACAGGGTACTTTGGTAAAAGAGATACATGTGTACCACCAAGTAAATAGTGGTGATACACCAAGCACAGTGCATGGAAATCCTTTTGTCAAGTTGTATCGATCAAAAGTCTGGGAAAACTTTCTCCATTGGGTTTATAGATTGTAATAGCTTGTGGATAAGTATCCAGTAGCTAGCTAGTATGCAGTATACATACATTTCCCCCTTAGAAGTAGAAAAAGGAAAGCCAGACTGATTAGAAGATGCTTTGAAATTTGTTTTATTCTGAAAAGATTTTTTAGCAACATTAGCATATCTAGTAAAATTTCAATATTAAATGTAGACTTTAATTTTTTTTTTTAGGATTCAAAGCTTTTAACACTTCCTAACTGCTTTAGTTACTTCACATTAAAAAAAAAAAAAAAAGCAAATGTGAAACTAAGTGCTGGTGGCTCATGCCTGTAGTCCCAGCTACTAAGGAGGATGAGATCTGAGCATTTGAAGCCAGCCTGGGCAGGAAATTGTGGGACTCTGGAGGTGGTGCTGTGGCTCAAGTAGTAGAGCACTAGCCTGGAGAAAAAGAAGTTCAGGGCCATTGCCCACGATTGGCACAAGAAGAAGACAAAGATGGGGCTGGGAATATGGCCTACTGGCAAGAGTGCTTGCCTCCTACACATGAAGCCCTGGGTTTGATTCCTCAGCACCACATATATAGAAAAAGCCAGAAGTGGCACTGTGGCTCAAGTGGCAGAGTGCTAGTGTTGGGCAAAAAGAAGCCAGGGACAATGCTCAGGCCCCAAGTCCAACCCCAGGAATGGTTAAAAAAAAAAAAAAAAAAAGAGGACAAAGAAGAATGAGGAGGAGGAAGAAGGAAGAAGGAAGAAGAAGAAGATGAAGAAGAAGAAGAAGAAGAAGAAGAAGAAGAAGAAGAAGAAGAAGAAGAAGAAGAAAAATGTATAATATGTTTGTATAAAACCCATGGATAGTAAAGAATACCATAGAACGTGCTTCCTTCTCCCTCTCTCCCTCCTTTGCAGCCTCATTTCTGAGTCAACTGTTAGCAGTTTGAATTCACTGAATTTAAAAATCAAGTAAAATGGCATTTAGGGACTTGGAGGGGTTTTCTAGATATTTATCAATTTATCTATCTGTCTAGATCTATACCTATAGATAGATCTATATCTATCTATATCTAGATAGATCAATAGAGATAGATACAGTGATATCTAATTTTTTTTTTTCTGTTTTGGGGCTTGAACTCAGGGCCTAGGCACTATCTCTGAGCTTCTTTTATTCTCACTTGATCAACTTGCGCCACAGGGCCAATTCCAGCCTTTTCCGAGTAGTGTATTGGCGGCAAGAGTCAAATAGACATTTTTGCCTGGGCTGGCTTTGAACTGTGGTGTTTAGATCTCAGCCTTCTGAGTAGCTGGGATTATAGGCATGAGCCACTGACACCTGGCTTTTCCAGAGTTTTAGAGTCAGATCTGTGTTCAAGTTTGAGCAACAATGTAAGTTTGGATAGTTCCTCACTTTTCAGAGCTTTAGCTTTCTTGATAGCAAAGCAATCAGGCCCATTTGTCTCTTCTCCCTCCTTGCCTTTTTAATAAGGTAACATGTCTAGGAATCCATGCTGTTACTTTTTTTTTTCTTGGAACAGTGGGATTTTTTATTTTTTTTGAGTGGCCTTGCATGCATTCATTCATGAATACACTCATTCACTCAGGCATTCATTTGAGTCTTGCAGTATGTTCCCACTCTCACTAAGTAGCTGCCTTCAGGTGGTAGAAGGACATCATGTGAAAGTAATCTTGCTGGTATTTAGATGGCCTTTGTTGGGTTTCACTTGCACTCATTCATAATTGACTACTGGGATAAAAATAAAAACAAAGGCTATTGTGTGACAGTGTGAGAACATGGGTCACGTGTGCTAAGCATGCAGGTAAGATGACTGGCAGAACACTGAAGGTGCTAGGATAAAGAAGTATCTTCTGGAATCTTTTGACTCCCTCTAGTAGAACCATCACTTCCAAGTAAAGGGGACTTAAACATAATTGCCTGCATGGAGGGAAATGGGTTTTGGCTTTTCAGAGGTTGTTGTCGCTTTAATGATAGAATCCACACTCTGAAGCTTTTCCTTTTAGCAGAGTCATAGTCAACCTTCAGACACTGTGGTCTTTTTAGCCTTGAGCAATCACTGCATTAGAACCAGATCTGCTACTCTCACCCATTAGAGCACTGTAAAGTCATGCTGTAACATTGGTTTCTGGAAATAGTCCTCAAGCCTAAGGTTGATTTCAGTGGATTTTGCAGTTATGTGAGCTACAAGGAGAGTTGTAATTTTCTATAGAACTGTATCCACATTTGTATTTGTGTGTGTGTGTGCGTGTGCATGTGTATGTGTGTGCGTGTGTGTGTGTGTGTGTGTGTGTGTGTGTGTGTGATGGTACTGGAGCTTGAACTCAGGACCTCACACTCTTGTTTAGCTTTATCCCACTTGAGCCACACCTTCACTTCTGGCTTTTTTTTTTTTTTTTTTTTCTTGGTTGATTGGAGATAAGGGTTTCTTGGATTTTCTTTCTGGGCTTGCTTTGAACTGGGATCCTCAGGTCTCAGTCCTCAGCCTGCTGAGTAGGTAGGATTATGAGCCACCATGTGTGGCTACAGCAGTACTTTTAAAGTCAATAGATTTCTGATGTTGGCTTTGGTTGCTCTGTGTGTGTGTGTGTGTGTGTGTGTGTGTGTGTGTGTATCAGACCCTCCCTTCACTTGTCAAATTAATATAAGGCTTTGTTAGTAAAGTCTGGTATCTTAAAAAAAAATCAATTTTAATATTCTTTCCTTGGGGAAATCAGGATGAATTGCTTTCTAGTTTTGGTATTATTATTATTATTATTATTATTTTTGCCAGTCCTGGGCCTTGGACTCAGGGCCTGAGCACTGTCCCTGGCTTCTTTTTTTTTTTTTTTTTGCTCAAGACTAGCACTCTGCCACTTGAGCCACAGCGCCACTTCTGGCCATTTTCTATATATGTGGTGCTGGGGAATCGAACCCAGGGCTTCATGTATACAAGGCAAGCACTCTTGCCACTAGGCCATATTTCCAGTCCCTTGTTCTGGTATTATTAATAAGTAAATATGTGTGATACATTGCTAGTGGATTAACTTAAAGCTCAAAGAAGCTTTGTAAGTGGAGCAGGAAATCTTACTTTTACAAAGTTCAGACTCTACCAGTCTTTTTTTTTGGGGGGGGGCGGGTGGGGCCAGTCCTGGGCCTTGGACTCAGGGCCAGAGCACCATCCCTGGCTTCTTCCCGCTCAAGGCTAGCACTCTGCCACCTGAGCCACAGTGCCCCTTCTGGCCATTTTCCATATATATGGTGCTGGGGAATCAAACCGAGAGCCTCATGTGTAGGAGGCAAGCACTCTTGCCACTAGGCCATATTCCCAGCCCCAGACTCTACCATTCTTGCAATTGAAATGCATAGGGTTTTTGACATTGGGACACATTAAGGAAGTAATGCCATAATCTAAATAGAGAGGATGTTAAGGATTAAATCAGATTGAAACTATAGATGAAACTGACTAAGGTCCTCAGTCAGAAATGAAATATTAAATTGCACTTGGAATAAAACCAAAGTCCCCCTGTAGTTACAAACCCCTTCTCATTCTGCCCACAGCCATGCAGCATGTCTTTGCCTCCCTTCCTGCTTCCCCCTGCCCTCACCACACTGCCCTCTGTGTCTACTCCCAGGTTCTTCCCTACAAGGACCTTTCTCTGGCCTTCCCTCTCTGTCTTCAAAGTGCTCTTCTTGCCCATGGCTCAGCTTATGATTCATTCTCCTCCACCCAGTTCTCCTTCACTCAGTCCCACTCCCAACACCAGCTGGTCCCTGCCTCCCTCTTTTCTTCTCTTTCCCGAGCCATGATTATTTCTTCTTCAGAGCTTAGCATGTCCTTGTTTTTATTCATTCTTCTCTTGCTCCACAATAACGTGAGTTCTGTTAAAGGAGGTACCAGTCCTCGACACAGGGCCTGGCATGTGTGGGAAGACATAGATTTACTAAGTGGAAAGTTGTTTACCGGTTTTAATAGCTCCTTTTTGGTTGTTTCTCATTGGGAGTGGGAGCCTCTTTTTTTTTTTTTCTGCCAAGGGTCACTGGATATTTATAACAGGTCATAAAAATGATCAATACAGCCTTGTGCAGCCCATGAGACACATGCAGGAAGCATATGTGAACCATGTGATTTTTTTTTTTTTTTTTTGCCAGTCCTGGGCCTGGGACTCAGGGGCTGAGCACTGTCCCTGGCTTCCTTTTGCTCAAGGCTAGCACTCTGCCACTTGAGCCACAGCGCCACTTCTGGCCATTTCTGTATATGTGGTGCTGGGGAATCGAACCCAGGGCTTCATGTATACAAGGCGAGCACTCTTGCCACTAGGCCATATCCCCAGCCCCAACCATGTGATTTTATTGGCTATCTATGATGACTTTTTTTTGGGGGGGGGGGAGGAGGTCCTGGAGTTTGAACTCAGGGCCTGGGCACTGTCCCTGAGCTTCTTTTGCTCAAGGCTAGCACTCTACCACTTGAGCCACAGCACCACTTCTGGCTTTTTATGTTTATGTGGTACTGAGGAATTGAAGTCAGGGCTTCATGCATGCTAGGCAAGCACTAGGGCAAGCACTCTAAAGCCACCACTAAATCACATTCCCAGCCCCTATCTACAATCTATAGCTAGATGCTCCCCACCGTGGAGGATAACTTATCTCCCTGGACTGAGGCATTTGAGGATCCCTGGTTTTAAGAACCAGGGATGGAGCTATGCATGCCCCTGCTGTGTGTCAGTCCGAAGGGCTTGTGTGATCAATCCTTGATGGCCACTTCGAAGCTCTGCCTTTCCCCATCTTCCCACCTAAGGTTGTTGCTCAGCTTTTGATTGAAAAGGTTAAACTAAAATGAAAACCTAGCAGCTGGGAGGTGTCTGAAGATCAACAGCACTGCAGTTGTAGAAGAACAGCAGTGCAGATTTCCTGAGTAATTAGTTTTGTGTCATTCTTGGGTGTGTTCTAAATGTCACTGTGTGTCTGTCTTAGGTGATCTATTTAAAGAAGACACCAGAAGAAGCCTACCGAGCACTGCTGTCGGGCTCTAACCCCCCCTACCTTCCTTTCAGGTAGGATTCCTCAGGGGCGTGGCGTAGGCGTGACATAGGCGTGGCTCTGGAGCACCCTGTGTGGAGTTGGGTTATGGGGTTTTCTGTTTGAAGACTGACCATGTGTTATGCTTTGTGGGATGAGAGGAGATGGTACAACACTGCCCCAGGTTGAATGGCCAGATGCTAGTTTTCAATCATTTTGCAGATTCCCTAGCTAGCAAGAATAAAATAACTCTCCTTTTAGGAAAGCTGGGGACCTAGAATACAACCACTTTGGTACCACCAGGACCACTGGTTTAGTGGGGGTCCTACATCCCCTGTGTAGGGGACACATCTGGCTGCCATCCTCCCACTGCAGTGCTGGGGAAGATTGTTGTGTATGTATCACCTACAAAAGCTCTTCAAAACTCTGGAGTCAGTTTGAGCTTAGTTAAAAAGTAGAAGACAACATGTAGTGAGGTGCCCACGCACCTGCCTAACAGGCTCTGGGTTTCATCTCCAGCTTGCAAAGCCAAACCAAACAACTTCCCCAGACAACCCCCACAAGCCCCGAAATAACATACAAAGTCATCTGATAGAACTGTGAATGAGTCTAGTATTTTTGCCCTTTTGCTTCTTTGTGTGTCCAAACCTTTGAGCCTGTGTATGGCTTATTGTTACCGTTACCATGGTCACCAATCATGAGAGAAAGGAAGGGAGAGTGGAGGAGGAAGAAGAGGAGGCCTCTTTGCTTGTCTGCCTCCCATTCTTCTGTGTGCGCAGAGAGCATAATCATGTAAAGTGTGTGCAGCCAATGTTCAGTGAATAAAGTAAGACAGCAAAGGGACACAGGAGCCAGAGAGCTGGGGGTGAGGTGGGGAGGAAGGTCAGGGGAGAAGCTATACCTAGTGTGTTTGATCTTCCTAGGGAGATCCAGGGTTAAGAGTGAGACCCCTCAAGCAATCTGCATGTAATAAGCCAATTAGCCACTGAAGGGAAAGATAAAAAGTGAAAAATCCCATAAAGAAAAATTTTAAGGAAGTTTAAAGTTTTTAAAACTTCTCTTGAAGTTCTAATGGCTTCAATAATTTCAAAGCCCTTTGTAAAATGCACTTCTATTTTGGGCTAAAAGGTAATGAATAACATTATCAGTAGTCCTACATCAGCTTTTTTTGGTGTGTGTGTGTGTGTGTGTGTGTGTGTGTGTTGTGTGCGCGCGCTTGCACCAATTCTGGAGCTTGAACTCAGGGCCTGGGTGTTGTCCCTGAGCTTTTTTGCTTAAGGCTAGTACTCTACCACTTGAGCCATAGCTCTACTTCACACTTTTTGGTGGTTAATTGGAGATAAGAGACTCACTGACATTCCTGCCCAGGCTGGCTCTGAACGGCAATCCTTAGATCTCAGCATCCTAAATAGGTAGGATTACAGATGTGAATCACTAGATGCTTGGCTTCTATCTCAGTTCTAAGAGAAGTGGGTAAGCAAAGTAGACAGGAGTTCTGAAGTCTCCCTCTGTTCTTACTGTCAGTAGTAATCATAGGAAACATGGACCAGTTACCTGTCCCTCGGAGCCCCAGTTTCTGTGTCTCTAAAAAGTTTCAAGATTTTTCTAGGATAAATAGGTAATGCAGACATCCCTGTGCCTGGCATAATACCAAGGTTGTACTTGTTCTCCACACAAAATGTTATTACTGTTAATGTGAAATCCGTATTATCTATAGTAATTATGAAAAGTAGGTGCAAAATTATATATTTATTTATATTTATGTAGGCACAAAAGAGCTGTAAAGTGGTTAGATTGAACAAAGAGAAGAAAAGATATATTTCTGTTTCATTAGTCAGTTGAACCTTGATCTCTTTTTCTCCCCTGCCTCCCTCCTTCCCTCCCTCCCTCCCTCCCTCCCTCCCTCCCTCCCTCCCTCTCCCTCCACCCCTCTCTCCCTCTCTCCCTCCCTCCCTCCCTCCCTCCCTCCCTCCTTTCTCTCATGCTGGTATTGAGACTTGAACTCAGGATTCTATTCTCTTGCTTGGCCTTCATCTTTCAGGGCTGGTGCTCTACCTCTTGAGCCACAGCTCCACTTAAAGCCTTTTTCTGGTTAATTGGAAATGGAGTTACATGGTCTTTTCTTCTCTGTCCAGCTTTGAACCTTGATGCTCCAGGTATCAGTCTTCTTAGTGGCTGGGATTACAGGTGTGAGCCACTGGTACTTGGCTAGATTGCACTTTTTTTAGTGCCAGTCCTGGGGCTTGAACTCAGGGCCTGAGCACTGTCCCTGGCTTCTTTTTTGCTCAAAGTTAGCACTCCATCATTGGAGCCACAGCACCACTTCTGGCTTTTTCTATATTTGTGGTGCTGAGGAATGAAACCCAGGCCTTCATGTATGCAAGGCAAGCACTCTACCACTAGGCTATATTCCCAGCCCTTAGATTACACTTTATCTTCAGTGTCTGCATTTTTTTTTTTTTTTTTGGCTCTGGCTATACTTACAGTAATCTAGTGGAAATTGAATATAATTGTTTTATTGTTTAATTCTTAAGAACAGGATTTTTGAAGCTGAGATTGATGTGCTCTCTTTTACTCAAATGCCCACATTCCCATATATGCTGTGTATTGATGGAGTTGTCTAAGTATAAATAATGTCATTCCTCAAAATTTATTTATTTAGCAAACATTTATGTGAGCATTTTCATTTTTTCTGTGGAAACTTAGCAGACTCTTTGCCTATAATCAATCCCCTATTACATTTTATGTATAACAATGTAACATACACCATTAAGCAAACTTCTGGTGATATAATTATTTGTTTGTGTGGCTGATTCTTCTCTGGAGGGCTGAGGTTAGGTTATTTGCCTATTGGAGTCCCTAAGGAATAAGTACAAGCATTTGCTGCTTTTCCTTTTTTTTTTCCCCCTATTCTGACCACTGCCATAGTCCTATGGGTCTAAAAATAATTAGGAAACTTGATACTGGGTATGGAGAACTCTCTGTCCAGTATGTATAAAGGTAGAGACACAAAAAAACAATTGCAATGATTTATTAGAGTTAGGAGGTAAGTGGTGTGGGAATACCAAGGAAGGAGTTTATCTTTGGGCTGGACTTGGAGGAGATATCAAGAATAGGCCTAGTCAGGTGTCATGCATGTAATCCTAGCTACTCAGGAGGCTGGGATTTGAAGCCAGCCCTGGCAGGAAAGTCCATGAGACTCTTATCTCCAGTAAACCACCAAAAAAGCTGAAAATGTCGCTGTGGCTCCAGTGGTAGAGCGCTATCCTTGAGCAAAAGAGCTCAGGGACAGTGCCCAGGCCCCAAGTTCAAGCCCCAGGACCCCCCTCCCCCCAAAAAAAGAATAGGCCCCATAGGACTGCCTTTCAGGATAAGGGGAAAATGTGGAGAATAACAGTTCAAGTACTTTTCATTTATATGGTTTTAGAAAATAGTAGTTTGTGAGGTAGGATGATAAGTAGTAAAATGTTTGCAGTATAGGTACTCTATTATAACCAAAGAAGTTGATTTGATTTTTTTTTTTTGCTCAAGGCTAGCACTCTGCCACTTGAGCCACAGTGCCACCTCTGACCATTTTCTACATAAGTGGTGCTGAGGAATTGAACTCAGGGCTTCATGTATACAAGGCAAGCACTCTTGCCACTAGGCAACATTCCCAACCCCTTTGATTTTTTTTTTTTTTGTGTGTGGGGGGGTCCTTTTCTTTTTGGAGTTATATTTAAAGTGTGTGTGTGTGTACACATGTCACAGTATACATGATAAAAATTGTCATTCTACTCTACATAGCTTATGAAGTCTATGAATTTTAACAATAAAATCATTTTCTCCATTTTGGATGATATGTATATTATGTTCCTTTTGTTTAGCAACATCTGTTCTCTGCTTCACTCATTCATTCCTTCTTTCCCATTCCCACCCATGGGATTCTTAGTTCCCTGCCATCTATGTCCAATGTCGTGATGGTCCCCTCTGCTGTATTATTATTGTTGTTATTATTATTACTATTCTCACACACTTTCCACTCATTCTGTGTCCTCTTTTCTTTTTACTGTATTTTGGTATACTGCCTATTCTTGATTAAATTAAGAACAGTTAACTCTAGTGGTTCGGTATGACCCTCAAGGACTGTTGCAATGTTATTTCTTGTAAGTATTGGGGTATTCCATTAAATTGTAAGGTATTTGTATCAGAACCTGTACTTTTATGGCTAGCCAGTGTATTTATGCAGTGACTTTAGCTGAAAACTAGAAGAAAGGGAGACTTTTCATTTATTTTCATTCTTTGAGACCATTGGTCTTTGGTGCCTACTTGGCAGCTGGCCTTCACAGGAACAAGGGCCTTTCAGTTCTGGGGCTCTCAGCTGAGCTTGAATTGGCAAGCCTGGGATTTTTCTTTTGAGGTCTCTTCCTTCAGCATACTACCAAATTTAGTGTATTAATTGCTGCCTGCTTAAGTCCCATGGAACCACTGGCCCTAGATAGAATCTCTGATTGTTTCCATGGCTGTTAACCATTTTCAAATCTACATTCTTGAGTGTGCATAAAACAGTGTCGGTGAAAATTTCGAGTTTCACAAGATGTTGTAAGTTCACTTTTCCATGGCACAACTCTTCTTTGAGATCTTTTTGGTGCTTCCTAATTCATTTGGTTCCTCCTTCCTTTATTGGCTTTTATGCATTAGTTCAGTAAGTGTTGTGGTGTTGGTGACATCCCATCCAATAGAATAAAACTGATGGCAGTCAGATGACCTATCTCTAGTTGTTAGTGGTGCTTTCATTTGTTTGGTTTTTAGTCTCCTCTAGGAGAGGTTCAGGGATATAAATCTGTATAGTCATCATCATCATCATCATCATCATCATCATCATCACCACCACCACCACCACCACCACCACCACCAAGGAATGTTGCAACCTTGGGAAGCCATAAAAATTACTGACGCCTGGTTGGGTTCCACTGCCAGAAATATTGATGTGATTAATTGATTTAAGGTGAAGGCTGGGCATCGGATTTTCTTTTTTTTGGGCAATACTAGGGTGTGAACTCTGGGCCTCAAGTTTGCTAGGCAAGCACTTCATCATTTGAGCCAGCAGTTCTTTTTTTAAAAAAATATTTATTTATTTATTTTTCTTTATTGTCAAAGTGAAATACAGAGGGGTTACAGTTTCATACGTAAGGCAGTGAGTACATTTCTTGTTCAACTTGTTACCTCCTCCTTCATTTCCCCCCTCCCTCCTTCTCTCCCTGCCACCCCCATGAATTGTACAGTTGGTTTACACCAAATGGTTTTGTAAGTATTGCTTTTGGAATCATTTGTCTTTTTATCCTTTGTCTCTCTGTTTTGGCATTCCCTTTCCCTTCACTAGTTCTAATACACGTATATACAGTATCCAGAGTACTCAGATGAGATACAGTGATAACGAGGGTTACAACCACAGGAAGGGCATACAAGAGAAACAAAAACAAAGCTACGGTTTCACATTGCATGTTGAAAATAATTACAACAATGATATAACACTTGTTCCATAACATGGAGTTCATTTCACTTAGCATCATCTTATATGTTATTGAGGGCATAGCTACTGGATCCAGTAGTTCTTGAGTGTTGGATTTTTAAAAACCTAGCTATTGTAATATACGAATATATGGCTAAGGTAGAGAACTGATTTATGAGATATCCTGTGGGCTAGGGGAAGTGAGTGTATTATTCTCTATCCTGGAGATTTATCAAGCACATTTCTATTTATGAAGGATTTTGATTGGTTTTGAATGCTGAAGTAATCTGTATAATTGTGTTAAATCTACCATTTCCTGAAATCCTGTTTTTCTCCTTTTCACTTCTGTTCTCATCTGTTCTGAAACCTACAGACGTGTTTCCTAATTCACACCTGTGGGGAGGAATTGATCTCTTTTTTTTTTTGGCCAGTCCTGGGCTTGGACTCAGGGCCTGAGCACTGTCCCTGGCTTCTTTTTGCTCAAGGCAACTGCTCTGCCGCTTGAGCCACAGCGCCACTTCTGGCCATTTTCCATATATGTGGTGCTGGGGAATCGAACCTAGGGCTTCATGTGTACGAGGCAAGCACTCTTGCCACTAGGCCATATTCCCAGCCCAGGAATTGATCTCTTGGGATCAGAATAATGTGCCAACATTTGTGGAACTGTTTTTGTGCTCTTTCCTGAAGGAAATAAGTGGCTTATCAAATGGTGGCATTTTATCTAACATGAACAGGAATATCTAAGTTTTCTTTCAGAGCAGATGTGAGGCCAGACAATCTTCCTTAATGAAGGATCCACAAATGTCCCACCGGTGACCCATTCACGGCATTTACTTTCAAAAGTAGCCACCCACTGTTTACGTGAAGGAAGGCGTTTGTTGTGTTTTGGGGATGACCTTAGTGATAGCCTAGTTGCTGAGCTGTGCAGCTGAGCACTAATGGGAAATCTCCAAAGCAATTATTCTAGATCGTCTGACATGCCAGAACTTGTACATCTTTTAAGAAAGGCTCCAAAGTGCCAGCCACTTAGAACTTGGCACGAGGCTGCCTTCTTTCGTCTAAAGCACAGGAAACACATATGGGTTGCTGTTAGGTATCATTGTAAAATATATATTTTCCAATAAAACGTCACTTACAGGTATGTTGTTAGTGCAAATATGGCATTGTGATTTTTTTTAACCAAAGCTAGCTTGGCATTTAACTTTGTGTTATTTCAAAGGGTAGGTAAGATCTTTTTATTATTTTTCTTGAGTTTTAAGGATGAACAAATGCAGCCATGGTACTCAATAGACACTATATAGGAAATGAACTGTGCAGGGATGAAGGGGAAAAGTAGGGGAACATGAATAAAGGGGTGACATTGTCCAAAAAGAAATGTACTCATTACCTACAACTATAATCCCTCTGCACATCAACTTAATAATAACAAAATTGTATTACAAAATGTGAAGCAATACCTTTTGTGCTCTTTTTATTGTCAGTGGCCTCACTGCTTCTTGGTGATCTTTGAGGGGAAGGGGTATCGATGCGGGTTGTAGATCTTTCATAAACCTTTGGTACAATGGAAGATAATTCACTTGGACTAGTGAGAATGTGTCAGTTTCCTGTACCTGGTTTACCTAGTTCAAGCTGTTAAATCTGTTCTCCACAGCAAGGTTGAATGTTCTAACTTGGGCTACCATGAAAAGCAGACACTTTATCAGATTTTTGAAGCAGCACTCTACAGGGAACAGAAACAAGTGTTAGGATCTCGGTGACCCATTGAGGTTAGGTATAACTGTTCTGTTTTTTGTCAACTGGAATGAGACGATGCTGTAATAATTTATGTTGTGCAGATTGGTTCAGACTACTTTTTTTCCCTGTGAGATCTACATTTTTGGATTCAGGTTAGTGGTACTAAAGTTTTGATAGTATAGTCAATGCCTAAGTCTTTGTATTCTTTATTTTATATTTCTAGTTGCCAGTCTCCTCTGCTTCTCTGGTGGGTGAAAGCTTAGATGGTCTAGCTTCTTAGTTGATAAAAGATGGTTTGGGATAAAATTTCAACCATTTACTTTTATGACAATTTAAAGACAATTTACCATTATTCTTATTTTTAAACAAAAATTGCTGTGGTGTCCAATCAAAACCCAGAGCATAGCTTTTAGTTCATTTTTCTGCCACTGTAGTTAGTTCTAGGGAGACACTAACTAACCTGTTTTTTTTTTTTGCTGCCTGTCCTGGGAGCACTGGGCACTGTCCCTGGCTTCTTTTTGCTCAAGCCTAGCACTCTACCACTTGAGCCACAGTGCCACTTCCAGCCTTTTCTGTTTATGTGGTACTGAGGTATCGAACCCAGGGCTTCATGCATGCTAGGCAAGCACTCTACCACTAAGCCACATTCCTGCTGGGTTTATGTGGCCTTTTTTTTTGGCCAGTCCTGGGGCTTGGACTCAGGGCCTGAGCACTGTCCCTGGCTTCTTCCCGGTCAAGGCCAGCACTCTGCCACCTGAGCCACAGCGCCCCTTCTGGCCGTTTTCCATATATGTGGTGCTGGGGAATCGAACCCAGAGCTTCATGTATAGGAGGCAAGCGCTCTTGCCACTAGGCCATATTCCCAGCCCCTTATGTGGCCTTTTAAGCCATGGCCTAGAATTGACTTTTACATAACTCTGTTTCTTTGTATAAGCAAGATGATAAGTGTATAGCTTGATATTATGTCCATCAGGCAGGAGATTCTATGTTTAGTTCTTTGCTTTCTTAGGTAATGGTCATGGATGGCTTTGGTCCTGACTCATGAAGATAATTGTTTGTTATTCTTTCAGGAGTCAGCTTTCTTCTGTCCACAACTCTCATCAAATACAGTTTAATCTTGTAGGCCTAAAAAATATAAGCTGGCAACATGTTCTTTTCCATGTATCTGGTACACATATGCAGTAGATTTGTTCAGAGACTGGAAGTTGTGATATATGCTGGACAATTTTGTAAATTACTTGAGGGACATAGTCTAGGTCCCAAGTATTATATAACATAGTATGTGTGTGCTATAGAGTACTTGAAATCAGTCAACTACAAAGTGAGATAAATTATAAGTTTTATGTACACATTGGATTGCAAGGTTTAGGCCAAAATATGACTGAAATCTTTAGAATTATGTTGGGTATGTGCTAAAATGGCAATCTTCTGGATATATTAGATTAAACAAATATAGTGTTGGGCTGGGGATATGGCCTAGTGGCAAGAGTGCTCGCCTCATATACATGAAGCCCTGGGTTCGATTCCCCAGCACCACATATACAGAAAATGGCCAGAAGTGGGGCTGTGGCTCAAGTGGCAGAGTGCTAACCTTGAGCAAAAAGAAGCCAGGGACAGTGCTCAGCCCCTGAGTCCAAGGCCCAGGACTGGCCAAAAAAACAAACAAACAAAAAAAACAAATATAGTGTTAAATGTATTATTATTATATGGTTATGAGAAAACTAATTATATATGGCTATCTTGTGGCAGACATTTTATTGCTGTTGGAAAGCAATGATCTAGGTTATTGTATGCTGTTAGACATCATTTAGGGTTAAAGAGTTCTTAAAATGTGTATCTGTTTGTATTGAAATACCAGTAGCTGAAGTTGGTCAGTAGCAACTAGGTGTTCAGGTGAATCTGAGTGAACCTGGTGATGATGATATATTTGTTCATTCATCCTTTCATTCAGCAACCTCTCCAACATAGCAGTGTGCCCAACATGGCACTGTTCTCTGGGTACTAACACAGGCCAGATCTCCTGTCCTTAAGCTCACAACCTGTACATTGTGGGACTGGGGCTTAGTTCTGTGCTTACACGACTTCTTTAGATGACCTCTGAGATCCTTTCCAATGTATTTCTCTCCAAATATTTGCACACTTCTGCAGGGCCCTTGCTCCCTCGCGCGTCCTCTCCCGTCCTGCGGGTGGAGTAGCTGGGGAGTGCTCTAGTGTGAGAAGCTATGGATGGTGTGTGGTCACGAATACGCCCACCCAGTCCCCTTACATTTAAATAACGGACTGAGGATGCCAGGCGTTTCGGGGATCACGTCCTGCGAAAATCCAAAGATTTTAATTCAGGGCGGGCTTTATATAGCAGTAATGGCGGCAGGAAGGGGAGGGATTTGGAGTGGCTAACTAGGCATGGCGATAGGCTGATTATAAACTGTCCATCCATCACAGTGACGTCAAGGGACTTCCTCTATGGGTGGTCATCACATCCCACAGGACTGACGCCATCTTGGCGCACATGCGGTCCCAGGCAGGAGGCGGGGCTGGTTAGAGCCACCCTTTCTGGTTCTGGACCCGGAAGAGGGTAGGAGTGGCTAACAGCCATGCCGCCCCAGGGTGGGAGAAGGGGCAGGTCTCTTGGGACCGCCCCTTAAAGCTATAGCCTGAGCCCAACACACTTCCAACTCCAGATAATTTTTTTTTTCCAGTTTTGAGGCTTGAACTCAGGGCCCAGTGCGGTCCCTGATCTTCTTTTACTCAAGGCTAGCACTCTACTACTTGAGCCATAGCACCACTTCTGACTTTTTCTGAGTAGTTTATTAGAGATAAGAGTCTCATGGACTTTGCTGCCTCGGCTAGCTTTGAACCGTGATCCTCAGACCTCAGCCTCCTGAGTAGCTAGGATTACAGGTGCCTTGGCAGAGAATTTTTGTCAAGGGAACTTGGGCAGGGAATCATGGGAATCTAGACATGTAGATCACAGTCATTCTAAATATTTGCTAGGTTCATTGTATTCTTCAATGTGGTCTCTGCATTGTAGGTACTGTTCTTTTCAATTCTTTATTCTGAGCAATGTCATGGCTACAATTCTTCCCTTGCTGTTTATTGTAAATATTCCTTTTCAGCTCTGGTTTCATTTCCTCATCATTCACACTTACAAGGTTGCTCCATTCTATGTGATTTCTTAGTTTCTTAGGTTATAGGCAGTGGTGTAATGGTAAACCAGCTTTATAAGTATAAACACTGCTGTCAATTGTTGATTTGGGCTCTTTGAATATTTAATAATCTGTTCTTGAGAGTTATACAGACAACTCTAGAACACCAGAGAATCAAGTCCTTTTGTTTAGTTATCTAATTGCTGATGGTGACTCTAGTTTTCTTTTCTGTGAAAGAAATACAAAAACAAAAATACCAAGCATCCTTTCTACTTTAAATATTCATTCATTCAGTTTTTATTAAATAACTATTTCTTTAGAGTGACCTCTTCCCAAGATGCTGTCTACGTGGAGTTTAAACACCAGTTAGTAATAGCTTTATGGTCCAATTGGCTGTGATGCCAGAGAGAAATGCTGGGGTGGATGAAGTTTAGATGGTCAAGCATGAGGCTGAGCTGAACTTGCATTTGAATGTCTGTAGACAGCGATGGGCTATAACATTACCATTCTGCACTGGGGTTAGAGATGCATGATTCATTCTTCAGTGGAGATGTATGGCTAGAAACTTTGAGTGTTTAGGGATCCATCTTATTTCCTGAATGCAGAACACTTTTGTGTTTACCAGTTCTATTTTGTTTTTATTTTCTGGAGGTTTGAACTCAGGGCCTTGTGCTTGCTTGGCTGGTACTCTACCATTTGAGCCACACCTCTCCAGTCCCATTTATCTCTGGTTATTTTTGAGCACGGATCTTGTGTCTCACACTGGCATGTGCCTGGGCTGAGATCTGCCTATTTTAAGGCTTCTCACGGTTGGGATTACAGGCAGGTACCATCACATATGGCTTCCTTTCATAGAGTTGGAGTCTCACAGATTTTTCTGCTGGGATTGGCCTAGAACTTTTGTCCTCCCAGTCTCAGGTTCCCTGGTAGCTTGGGCACCATGGGGGAGGGGGAAATCTCAAGAACTTTTCTTCCCTTGTTGACCTCAAAGTGAGATCTTCCCATTTGTAGCCTTCCAAGCAGCTAGGATTATAAGCACAACCCACAGTCCTCAGCTGTGAGGCTGTCAATTCCGCAGAATAATTAATGTACACAGTCAAATGATCATGGCAGATGAGGATAAGAGCCTCTTTCAGGAGGAAGTCGAAAAATACATGTCCCCTTATACCTCTCAACACATGTTTGGATTACTGAATGTAAATGAATGAATTCATGAGCCTGATTAAACATAGAAATTAAAAAGCAAACCACTAAACAATTTGGAATGTTAACTGTGGTAAAAACTGTAGGAGTTTAAACATTCTAACATATTGTTACAGTGATGGAAATCCTAGAAGTTCTCTGTAGCCCGTGTGTGTGTGTGTGTGTGTGTGTGTGTGTGTGTGTGTCTCCATGTTTGGTTCTAGGGCTTGAATTTAGGGCCTAGATGCTGTCCCTGAGCTTTTTTTCGCCCAAAACTGGTGCTCTGCCATTTGAACCACAGCTCCACTTCCAGCTTTTTTGCTGGTTAAATGTCTCATAGACTTTTCCTTCCTAGGCTGGTTTTGAACTGTGATCCTCAGATCTCAGCCTCCTGAGTAGCTGGGATTGCAAGTGTGAGCCACTAGCCACCAAGCTTCTGTATAGCCTTACTAAAGTATCTGAGCCAAGCCAGTGAGTTTGATATCATATGAAAAATTTAGAGAAAATTATCTTGAACATCATTGTTTAGCTTTGTTCAGTTAGTACTCTGCCAGAGAGAGGAGAAGGAAATGATCATAAAACAGCAGAATAGGGCTGGGGATATAGCCTAGTGGCAAGAGTGCCTGCCTCGGATACACGAGGCCCTAGGTTCAATTCCCCAGCACCACATATACAGAAAACGGCCAGAAGCGGCGCTGTGGCTCAAGTGGCAGAGTGCTAGCCTTGAGCGGGAAGAAGCCAGGGACAGTGCTCAGGCCCTGAGTCCAAGGCCCAGGACTGGCCAAAAAAAACAAAACAAACAAACAAAAAAAACAGCAGAATGGATTTGGGGTTCATGCAAAACGAACAAACAAAATGAGACATTAAGCCCCTTGAGTTAACAAAACGTAATCGTATGATATTATAGAAAAATTTCTGGGTGAGCTCCCAGATTCCTTAACTTAGCCATATCTTTACAGATATTTATTATGTATTTTGTACCAGGTAAGAAAGAGACATTGGTGGATGTTGAAGGCTTTGCTCCTGCCATTTTCAGTGGTTTCAGGGCAGAATATTCAAAGAAGCACACCTGGATGTAATTTCAAACTGTAGTTAAGACCAGAGAGGAGGGAAAAGTTGGAGACTGAAAAGTTTGGAGACTTGATCTAGCCAGGGTGCTGCTGGAGATCCTCCAGAGATTCCTGATCTTTGAGATCTGAAGCAGCAGTGGCGGGAGCAGGAGGAGGAGTAGCAGGAGGAGGAGCAGGAAGGGGAGGAGGGGGAGGAGGGTAGCAACCTGGTCAAAGGCTAGTAGGAAGAACATGGGCTTACAGACACAGGTTTTGTGGCCCAAGTAGCTCAGTGAAGGCGATGGGACACAGAGAATGAGGGAAGGAGGAATGAGGAAGCTGCAGAAGGGGAAGGAGGGGGGGCAGGTGGCACAGGGCCCTGTGGTTGTGTTAATTTTTTTTTTTTTGCCAGTACTGAGGCTTGAACTCAGGACCTGGGTGTTGTCCCTTATCTTTTTCACTAAAGGCTGGCACTCTACCACTTAATCTCTCATTTGTGGCTTTTTGCTGGTTAATTGGAGATATGAGTCTCCGCTCGGGTTGATTTTGGAGTAGCTGGTATTACACAGGTGAGCCACCAGTGCCTGGCTGTGTTCTGGTTTTGAATTTTATCTTGACAACAATGGGAAATTAATGCAAAGATCTGTCGTCCCCCCCCCCCCCCCATATGTCTCTGGCTGCAATGGAGAATATTTATTGGAGTATGGGTAGATGTGGAAAAGGAGGTTCCACCAAAAAACCAAAAGTGGAGCTTAAGTGGCTTAAGTGGTAGAGCACTACCTTAAAAAGCTTAGGGACAGTGCTCAGGCCCTGAGTTCAAACCCCAGGACTGGCATGTGTGCATGTGTACTCTCTCACACATACAGACATATTACATAATATATATTTATTTCTTCAAAATTATAAGTTATCAGACCTGCTTCTAACCCTTGGATACCTTTTGGGGTGTGGGATTGAAATCAAACCCCAGGCCTTTTGTATATCAGACAGAACACTGTACCCCTGAATGACATCCTCAGTCCCTGCTATATATTAATTTTAAAGCACATATTGGAAATTGCCTTTTTATTTTGATAACTTTAATGAAATGTAATTGTTTGCTGCTAATCCTATGTATTTATTTTTATGCCTTTAACGACATAATGACAAAATGGGCTGTAGCTTTTATCAGACTGGATCTGTGATACAAGGTTATTGAACTTTTGCTTTAAAGAGACAGGTGCCTGCAATGGAATATATTTTTATAAACTAGTGTTTTATAGTGGGTCTCTGTTTTTCCTGGCTATAATCCTTAAAATTTGCTTCTTCAAATATGGTTTACATCTTTACAAGATGGTTGAAAAAGGACTTATTTTGTTTCTTCTGGCTATGAGTTCAGAAAGTATAGAAAACAATAACAAAAAATTCCCTTGTGAAGCCAGGCTTCCATACCTGAAATCAGCCTTCCTGTTTACGTAGGTTAGCTTTGAGGTTTCCAGACTTGGGCCACACTGCTGTTGAACTGTTGTGCTAACTCAATTGTGTTTCCTTTAGCCTCTCCTCTCAGGATTCTGAAATTCAGTGGTGGTGAACTTGAATTTTAATTCTGGGCTTAGTAGCCCCAGGTTTACGTTGCCTTGGACGGGTTATGATGTAAAACTTGGTTTTATGTTAATTATATCTGACAGCTCTTTAAAGTTTGTGTTCACCCTGTGGAACATCTTTTGGGGACTTTCCCAGAGGGTGTCCTTGGGCCAACCTTGTTTGGAGCATCTGACTTGGTCAGGGCAGATGCCTGACAGCTCTGTTTCTTGGGTCAGCAGTGGGGCCTGGCGGAGGGATGGGGAGATAGGAGGTCAAGTTTCCTGCTGTGGACACCTTGGAGCAGGGCTAGTGTAAAGTTCCAGTGCCAGTTTTTGCTTAACTGATCTGAACTTGATACTTCAGTTTTATGTTGCCTAAAGCAGGCCTTCTAAGTGGCTATAAAAATGTCAAGTTAAAAAGCCTCAATTTTTGTAACTGAAAGTTTCTACTTATCTTTTCTTTCTTTTTTCTGTTTATTTTTAATTTTATTTCTGCTCCCAATCTTTCTGAAAACATTTCCTGGAGCATTAGAAGGGTTCATGATCTCAGCAATTCTGAGATGATTATTGAAAATCATGACTGCACTTTACCTTTCTTGTCTGTTTGTTTGTTTTGATAGGTGAGAAAGAACATTTAATGCCTGGGAACAGTTGCTAGATTCTGGTACCTTTCCATGCTTGTATATTGACCATGTTCTTGCAAACATGCTTGCAATAGTGAATGCTTTAATGAAACAGCCCAATTCACTGTAGTCCTTAACAGTTCAGTGTCCTATGTGGAAAGACTTGACATTCTTTTTTTCCCCTTAATCTGGCAACAGTCTAGTGGAATTTAGCACTTATCATTGACTTCATTTCACAGATGAGGAAACCAAAACTTGCAGAGGTGAATTAACTGCTCAAGTTCATGCCTCCTCTGTGGCAGAGAGGGATTTAAACCAAGGTAGTTGGATTCTAGAACTTGAGCTATTGAATCTGCTTTCCTGCCAGTTGTGCCTGTTGGATTCAAGCAATTTCAGAGGTGCTTCCACTTCCAGGCAGAACTAGCTAGCAGGTTCTGGTGGGTTGCCTGAGTTTCCCATGCCACAAGCTGTGAAGCCAGGCAAGTGTGTGTCTGACTGAACATTCTTTTTTGTTTTGTTTCGTTTTTTTGCCAGTCCTGGTGCTTGAGCACTGTCCCTGTCTTCTTTTTGCTCAAGCCTAGCACTCTACCATTTGAGTCATGGTGCCACTGCCAGCCTTTTTTGTTTATGTGGTGATGAAGAATCGAACCCAGGGCTTCATGTATATGAGGCAAGCACTTTACCACTAGGCCATATTCCCAGCCCCGACTGAACTTTCTTAATGCAGGCCTTTAATGTTGTTTGTTTATGTTTATAGGGATGCTTCTTTTGGAAATTGCACTTACAATCTCACCATCCTCGACTGCTTACAAGGTATCAGAAAGGTAATCACAATTCTTCTTGCTGCCGTTGGCCTACTTAAGTTGGAAGAGTGGATCTCTACTGCATGCATGTTGTTGGAAAAAAGGGAGGAGGGTGTTAGTAAGCCCAAGCCTCTTTACTTCCTGAAGTATATTTGGTTTATAAAGTATAACTAGCCCATCAGTTTCTACAGGGTCTGATAATTTGGAAAACACCAACTGCCACAAATCTGCATCTCTCTATACTGAACCTGTGTAGGAGCCCCTCCCCCAACACCCTATCGTGAATTTCCTAGGAAGTACAGTATAACAGCTATTCATATACATCATCTTTCCATCATATTAGGTATTCTAAGTTTTCTCAAGATGATTTAAAGTACTTGGGAAGATGTGTGTGCTTTATATGCAAGCACTACACCATGGATCTTGGTATCTATGGAAGGTTCTGGAATGGATCACTATAGATAGGGAGGAACAACTATACAGACAACAGGGCGAGCTGGGAAGAGGGAGTGGGAGAGACTGCCCTTCTCATTTCAGCTGTTTGTGTTCTCAGACATGCTGAGTCTGTCATTCACTTAGCTTCATTATCGGGATGGATCTTGGTGTGGGAGAGGCAGGAAATGATCTCAGCTACTGGTGTCTGCTTGATTCTATCCCAGACAGACTGAATCATAAACTGTGGAGGTGGGAGGTTGTAGCCCTGTGTTTGAACAATCTCTCCAGGTGATTTGATGCATGGCAACATTAGTTAGACCTCTTTAGTTATTTTAGATATGGGATGGAAAAGTTATCCTGAAAGATTTTTGCAACATATTTAATTTATACACTAGGAAGTCATCCAAGCTAAATTGGTTCAGAGTCCACCATTCCACTTGAACACACAGCTAGTAACTGTTATTGGTCAAAAAATAGATGTTACATCACCTGTTGCAGTGGTAATTTAGTATCAGCAGTAATTCTAGCTTGAATTTCTTTCCCTTGGTGTTCTACAAAACCAATTTCGCTCTGTTTTGAGAAAATGAGTATGATAAATACACTGTTTGATATGCCTTTTTGATTTTGATATTTCACATGAAAAGTTTTTTTAATCTCTAAAACTTTCAGAGTTTGAAAATATTTTTTCTTCCCAAACAACTATGGGAATATTTTAGTTCACTCCTGCATACTTCCAGTAATATCAGCTAAGAGCTTTTATGAAGAGATTACTCCACATATAGCTCATAATTATAGCATTTAGATGGCATGCCTGAGTGGGGGGGGGAAGAAATAATGTATTTATTGTTACTATTATTATTATTACTATTATTATCTGGCTTTCCTTCTATCATAGGCTGTTTTTATTATAACACTTAGGAAATGGAGAGAGTTCCCACTGGAAAATCTTGGCCCATTATTTTGGTAATGGGTGTCTGACATAGAAATTTACGACATCCTTCCTGTAGTACAGAAAGTGTGACTTTACTCATGAATACAGTTTCTCTAAACTTGTTTGATCAAATGTCAGGCTCTACTCAAATACTCAATGAGGCGTTATCTGATGAGGATCTGATATGTTTAATATCTATGCAACTGAGGTACAGAGGCTCACATTGTGGCTATTTTTGTGACAATGAGTTTGCTTCTGAAAACTTATATGGAGCCTGACCACATTTTTGCCTTCTAAGGGAAAATAATTTTCTTTTTTTGGCCAGTCCTGGTCCTTGGACTCATGGCCTGAGCACTGTCCCTGGCTTCTTTTTGCTCAAGGCTAGCTAGCACTCTGCCACTTGAGCCACAGCGCCACTTCTGGCCGTTTTCTGTATATGTGGTGCTGGGGAATTGAACCCAGGGCCTCATGTATACGAGGCAAGCTCTCTTGCCACTAGGCCATATCCCCAGCCCCGGGAAAATAATTTTCTGACTTTGATGTGATGACCTGGTCATAGGCATAGTTCATGTGTCACATGCACATGTGCAGACATGCATAACACGGCTTAACCACAAAGTGCAAGGAAGGGAAGTGAGTGGCTTCGAGCCTATTTTTCTCACTGTCTTTTCTGGGCTACTGTGTATGGATGGCCTGAGTTGCTTTCTTGCACCAGGTTAATGGGGATCATTTTCTAATGAGGAATTCTAGAAAGGATGAATGTTTTTTGTTTTTTTTTGTCAACTTTGTGTGAAAAAAAACAACACTAATTCAGATTCTGCTTTTAGGGATTACAACATGGATTTTTTGACTTTGAGACATTTGATGTGGATGAATATGAACATTATGAGGTTTGTACATTTAAATTTTTTGCAATGTTTAGTAACATGTTGGTTATCTAACACTTGGATATGAGCAAATTTGGGGCTATTAAATAAAAACATTCATGTTGCTTATTTATTTATTTATTTAAATTTCTTTTTTTGAATCACAGTTCACTAAAACTGTAATTTCTCTATCTTATTAACCCTTCGTTGTTTTGGTCCTGATCCTGTTGCTTGAACTCAGGACCTGGACAGACACTATTCCTTCCTTGAACTTTTATGTTCAAGGCTAGTGTTCCACCACTTGAGCCACAGCTCCACTTTGTGGCTTTGTGATAGTTAAGTGGAAGTAAGAATCTAACAGACTTACTTGCCTTGGATGACTTCAAATCCTGATCCTCAGATCTCAGCCTCCAGAGCCACCAGTGTCAGCTCCTATTACCAAGCCTTTATTGACAGTCACTTTACACTTTTAGTTTAGAAGGAAAAACAACTCCCAGGTATAGTTTAATAGTGAACTTTAAGTTTTATTTTATTTTATTTTTTTTTTGGCCAGTCCTAGGCCATGAACTCAGGGCCTGAGCACTGTCCCTGGCTTCTTTTTGCTCAAGGCTAGCACTCTGCCACTTGAGCCACAGCGCCACTTCTGGCCATTTTCTGTATATATGGTGCGGAGGAATCGAACCCAGGGCCTCATGTATACAAGGCAAGCACTCTTGCCACTAGGCCATATTCCCAGCCCTTTTATTTTTTGACAATACTGGAGTTTGAACTCAGGGCCTCCTGCTTGTTAGGCAAATCCTCTGCAATTTGAGCCATACCCTCAGCCCTTTTAGGCTTTAGTTATATTTTTGGATAGGGTTGCAGTTTTGTCTGGGCTGGCCTTGAACCTCTGGATTGCTGCTTTCCAAGTAGCTGAGTTTGCAGACATGAGCCATCATACCAATACCTTTTATTTTAAAAGTCATATTTTCTCTCACACAAAACTGTACTTTTGACTCTATATACATTTTATGTTGAAATATGGTTGAATGCATTTTGAAGAGTTGAGTGAATCTTTTTTCCTCCATTATTAGAAAGCTTTAAAATAATGTTTTGTTTGCTCAGAGATGTGATGGAGTATTTAGGGCAATGGCTGCCTAATTTCATTTCTTCACAGGTAGGGTTGGAAACTTTGCTTTGATCATTCCACACCATATTATCCATACATTCCTGTGCCTTATTCTATAGAAATGATTGTGCTTCACTCTTGCAAGCCCTCCCCACCCCAGCACTTCTCAAATTCTTGTCTACATGGCATTTCTCATTGACCCACAACAGACGGCTGGAGGAAGATTTCACTCCCAAGATATTCAGGGCATCAGGATGCTCTTTGCAAAAAAGTATTTTTGTTCTAGAAAGTGATTTTGAAACAGTTTTCAGACCCTAGATCCAAACTCCAGGAATCCCACCCACCTAGCAGGTGTGGCTATGCCCATATGCCAGATGAGATCTGATGAAGGGCATCTACAGGAAGGTAGCATGTCTTCAGCCATTTGTCTTAGGATAAGCAGGGGGGTTAGGGGACAAGGGGTGAGACAAAGCATGTCCAGTTAAAACGACACGCTCCTGCTCCTGCCTCTTGGTTCTTCCTTCCACCCAGTCTATGTACAAGCACTTACATGTAAGCTCATCTTATGCAGCATTGTGTGATGCTGTTTGCACCACTGTGTTTTCTGTGTACCACATGAGAACTTGAGGGCCAGAACCGTGCCCTGCTCATCTCCTTAGGAATAAGTAACTGAGTAGCACAGCACCCTCATTGAGGAAAGGCTTTCAAAGCTTCTAGAATGAACTAATGAATAACTATAAAATTGCATGGTTGAAGATACCTCAGGTGATCTCTTTTCAATAGAAAGTGACTAAGATTTGTTCAGAATCCATTCTGATTTTGCAGGAACCCTCTGGGGGAACAAATTCATTATGATTAAACATCTTGAAATGACATTGCTTTCTCTCATCAGTAGCCAATCTAGGCTGCAAGAGTGACTAACAAAGAAAATAAAATCCCAGCTGGGAGCTGGTGGCTCATTTCTAGAATCCTAGCTACCCAGGCGGCTGAGCTTCTCAGAGGACTCTGGTTTGAAGCCAGCCTAGGCTGGAAAGTTCATGAGTCTCTCATCTCTAGTTAACCATCAAAAAGCCAGAAGTGGAGCTGTGGCTCATGTGGTAGAGCACTAGTCTTGATCACAATAGCTCAGGGACAGGGTTTAGGTACTGAATTCAAGTACCAGGACCAGCCACAAAAAAACAAAACCAAACCCAGTTATTTGCAACACAGATTGCTAGTTTTTATAGTCTAAGGCCAGGTCTGTGTGTCAATGGAGTTTACTATGTGAATAAGAGCTATCTATGAATTGTCATACTGACCTGGTGGACAGACTACTGATTTCTGTCCTCCCCCCCACCTCCCACCCCGTCTGGGGGCTTGAACTCAGAGCCTGAACATTGGCACTGGCTTCTTTTTGCTCAAGGCTAGCACTCTTACCACTTAAGCCATAGTGCCAAGTCTGGCTGTTTTTTTCATATATGTGGTGCCAATGAATTGAAGGCAGGGCTTCATACAGGTGAGGCAAGCACTCTACCACTAGGCCATATTCCCAGCCCTGATTTCTGTCCTTAAGCATTTACCTTGAAGACCAGCCAAGAGGTCTCTCATCCCAAGAAATCTTCTCATTGTCAACAGCAAGAATGTCATTGGTCACCTAACGTATAACATGTCAGGGTTTTGCTTTGGATTTTGATGCCCAGAGCAAATGGAAATTTGTAGTACTTATTTGTAGAATGTCATTCAGGCACTACTTGCCTCACTGGCCTCTTGTGAGCATGGGCTGTGACCTGGAAAACAGGGAACCTACTTTCTACTTCCACTGGGGTTGTGAATTCCTGCTGCAGTCCTGGGGTACAGCAGGCCCCCAGAATGCAGGTGTGTAGGTATGTCCTGCCTTCTAGAGTGTTCACAGGCCTGTGCCTCCCACTGTGACTGGACTAGGAGAACTATTAGAAGCATTCCTCTGGAGCCATGTGGTAGTTTTGGTTTTACCTCTCCAAGGCCACATGTGTCTGCCTATAGCTGCCTCAGTTGTTGACACATCTGTGAACCAGCAGCCCCCATTGCTAGTTAAAGATCATGTTGGTGTTGTTTGTAAGATATTTTGAGGTGTACCCTGTCCCCAGGAATCCCCCATGTTTTCCCCCTCTGTTTTTAATGATTGTATACTCCCTGTTTATTCTTTGACCTCCAAACTTCTTACAAGAAGAGTAGTCTCTAGAACTAATTCTGCTCTCACCTCTACCATTACAGTTCGACTAGAACTTCTCTTGCCAACACAACAACTTTGCTCACCAATTCAGGCTGTCTCCTGAATTCCTGTGTAGCCATTCTCTAGTTTAGGAAACACAGCTTTCTCTTTCTAACTTTGTAAGGTGCTATAGCTTGCATTTTTCTTCCTCTTCTCTCTGGCCATCCACCTCCTTCCTTCCCTCTCTTCCTCTCTTCATCTCTTCCCCTCTTCCTTCCTTTTTCTTTCTTTTTCCTTTTTGCCTGTCCTGGGGCATGAACTCAGGGGCCTGGACACTGTCCCGGAGCTTCTTTTGTTCAAGGCTAGTGGATCCACAGCTCCACTCTGGCTCCTCCTCCTCCTCCTCTTCAGCTTCCTTTTCCTCCTCCTCTTGTAGTTTATTGGCAGAGTCTCATGGACTTGTCTGCCTGGGCTGGCTTTGAACCACGATCCTCATTTCTCAGCCTCCTGAGTAGCTAGGATTATAAGCGTGAGCCACCGAGCCCCTGGCTTACTCTGCTGCTCTGTAGGGCCTGATGGTTTCTGGTTGGATACACTTTTGCATTAGAATGGCATCAGCAGACTTTCAGACTTTGACCACATTTTCGCTCCCTGCCTGTGTTGTATCAGCAGAGACACTACAGCTCTGGGTCATAGGAGTGGCCTCTCCATGTCCTGAGCACCCCACGCCTAACTGCTCCCTCCCTGCCCCAGCTATCTCCCTCTTCCAGCTGCTGCTCATGGAGGCAAAGGTTCCCCCTCCGCAACATCTGACTTAGAAGTAGATCTAATTTAATTATTATTTAATGCCAAAGGATGTGGAAACTTAATTTAAAGCCAGACAATCCAAATGTTGACTTTGTTCTAAGCTCATAAAGTGGCTGTCTTTATAGCATATTTGTATCTAGGAAAGAGAGCCCAACTCTCCTTGCTTTCATTAATTGGTTTCGAAGTTAGGAAAATATAAGTAATGCACGTTTAAAGTAAATATTTAAAAAGACATTGTAGCTGGCTGCCAGTGGCTCAAGCCTGTAATCCTAGTTACTCAGGAGGTTGTTATCTGAGGATCATGGTTGGGAATGTGGCCTAGTGCCAAGAGTGCTTGCCTCGTATACTTGAAGCCCTGGGTTCGATTCCCCAGCACCACATATATAGAAAATGGCCAGAAGCGGCGCTGTGGCTCAAGTGGCAGAGTGCTAGCCTTGAGCAAAAAGAAGCCAGGGACAGTGCTCAGGCCCTGAGTCCAAGGCCCAGGACTGGCAAAAACAAAAAAAAAAAGCAACCCAAAAACAAGAGTCCTATCTCCAATTAACCACCAAAAAGCTAGAAGTGGACCTGTGGCTCAAGTGGTAGAGTGCCAGCCTTTAGCATAAAAACTGAGGGATAGTTCCCAGGCCCTGAGTTCAAACCCCAGGACTAGCACACATGCATGCACATGTGCACACACACATGCGCGTGCCTTTCCTCCCTCCTCCCTCCCCCTGTCACTTTTGTAACCTTTATACCTCTTATATATTTGCCTGGTGGCATTTAGCCAAGATGAATGGATAAAACTGAAATGATAGTACCACCTAGCTCATGGGTTAAATGAGCTACATGGGGAACACTGGAGCCTTACAGTGGAGCTCCCACTTGGTGCAGTAATTATTTGTCACACATTACTGTTATATGTCATTCTCACTTATCTACAACTCCATTAAATGCATAAATAAATGTGGTTTGTTTCATGTATGGCATCAAGTCACAATCCTTGCTATATAAGAAAAGCTTAGCCAGTGTCTGAGTGAATGTAGAATTATCCCTCAAAGTTGCTTATCCAACTTGTCAGAAAAAAAAAAAGTATGAATAGGTCTCAAAACGTTCAATCTATTGACTTGTCAACCTTAAGCACTACCGTGAGAGAGAGAGAGAGAGAGAGAGAGAGAGAGAGAGAGTGTGTGTGTGTGTGTGTGTGTGTGTGTGTGTGTACTTGGTCCTGGGCCTTGAACTGAGGGCCTGGGCACTGTCCTTGAGCTTTTTCTGTGTTCAAGGCTAGTGTTTTACCCCTTGAGCCATGGCCCCACTTCTGGCTTTTTGGTGTTGCATTGAAGATGAGTGTCATGGACTTCCCAGGCTGTCTTCAAACCTCAATCCTCCTGTCTCAGCCTTCTGAGTAGCAAGGATTAGAGGTATGCACCTCCCGTGCCTGGCTACCTTTTCCATTTTACTGTAGAGCTGCACCTTCAATTGCAAATAGGCCAAATACTTTTTAGTGTTTGCACTGAAAGATGTATTTGTGAGCAGCATGATAAAGGCACAGATGGATTTCTTAGAATTGTAAAAATTTCTGCCTTCATGTCCAATTATATTTATAAGTGTACTGGGAGAGTACAAGAAAAGTAGGGTGAGTCTTTTGTGGATGGAAGAAGCCTGAAGTGAAGAATAGCATATTTTCAATATATCAGCTTCAGAAGCTATACTGTTAGCTGAGGGATTTTCTTAAAGTGAGAGATCTATAATCTCCTTGTTTCTAGACAGTGGCTATTTTTTTTTCTTGGAAGACATTGCTTAATCAACTATACGTGTGTGTGTGTGTGTGTGCGTGTGCGTGTGCGTGCGCGCGTGTGCATTGCTCCTGGGGTTTGAACTCAGGGCCTAGGCACTGTCCCTGAGCTTTTGTGCTCAAGGCTAGAACTCTACCACTTGACCCACAGCTGCCCTTCCATATTTTTGGTGGTTAATTGGAGATAAGAGTCTCACAGACTTTCCTGCCTGGGCTTTACACTGTCCCTTAATGCTGGGATGAAGTAAATTGAGTGAGCTCCTTGGCATCTATTTTTGAGGTTTTATTTATTTATTTTTGCCAGGCCTGGGGCTTGAACTCAGGACCTGAGCACTGTCCCTGGCTTCTTTTTGCTCAAAGCTAGCACTCTACCACTTGAGCCACAGCGCCACTTCCGGCTTTTTCTATGTATGTGGTGCTGAGGAATCAAACCCAGGGCTTCATGTATACGAGGCGAGCACTTTTACCACTAGGCCATAGTCCCGGTCCAAGGTTAATTTTATTTTACCTTTTCTTTATTTTTTTTTTAAAGAAGTTGTGCTTTAGAGATGTTTTCTGAGTTTGCTTGTACATGCATTGGAGAAAGGCAGAGCCTGGTGATATTCATTTCCAGGCGCAGGTTCCCTGGCCTTGGTCATCAAATGATAGTTCATGGTTCCCTTACATTCCCAGTTCCCATGCAAAATTCCAGGCCTTTGACATCCACCCATGAAAAGCATTTCAAAGGGTCTCACCCTCTAGAGAGTCACACAAGGTGACAGTCTCAGCAAGGGTTTTAGTAGAACGAGATAAAATTGGAAGAAATACAACATTTCCTGTTCTCTGTGCAGGAAATGGGGAATAAAAAATGTCAAAAGCTGCAACTTGCTTGCTATTTTTTTTTTCAGGTTTAAATCTTAAGACCTAAATCTCTTTATTCCATTAACCCTATCCAAAGTGCTAAACATAGCTGGAGATTATCTTTTTGAGTAGGAAGATTTACTAATATTTCTTTGATTTCCTGAGTGAAAGTATCTTACAGATATGTTTGATTATGAACATAAATGATCACCTTTTTTTTTCTTTTTTCTGTTGGTTGTGGGGCTTGAACTTGGTACCTGGGCACTGTGTCCCTGAGCTCTTTGCTTAGGGCTAGTGCTCTACCACTTTGAGCCACAGCTCTACTACTAGTTTTCTGGTGGTTAATTAAAGATGAATTTCATTGTTTTTCCTGCCTGGGCCAGTTTTGAACTGTTATCCTCAGCTCTCAGCCTCTTGAGTAGCTAGGATGACAGATGTGGGCCACCAAGCACCCAGCTTTATAAAAGGCTACTTTTTAACCAACCAGATGTGCATGATCAAAATAAGCCCATAGAACACAATATATTTATCCTTATTGGGGGCCAAGGACACAGACATAGTGAATGTAGAAACTTGCTTTTTTTCTTTCTTTTTAGAATTGTTTTTATTCTTTAGATGATTAGCACATATCTTTATTTGTGAAGTTTAAGTAGTGTTTTGAGCTTCATCATGATTCAAGACCAATGTGGGTTCATTAGTTTGAGACTGACTTAAACAAGAAAATAGTTAATTGAGGTAAAGAGTTGCATATCTGATTTTTTACTCAAATTGTAAGTAAGTAGCAATATGTGTGCACTCAACACTCATGGAGTCTCTGCAGATTTTACTTAGGACATTAGGGAAATGTTACGCTTATTACAACTAGATGAAGTCCGTATAGCCTTTTCAAGGTGTACTGTAAGGCTTCCATTACCACCTTTTAAGCACGGAAAAAGACACAGGCAGCCTTCTAAAGGGAACATTGTATAGTCAAGTTTCGATTTTCATGCCAACCACAATGCATAATGTAAGCAAGCAAAGGAGTGGTGCTATCTTTTCCTTGATGGCAGTGTTCCAGTTTATTTAATAATTATTATACAATTGAGTGATAGCAGAGTACGGAGTTATTATAGAAGATTACAGTCTCCACTCAGATTCCTGCCACTGAGGTTCTCATTCTGTGCAGTCATAGATGGTCTTGTCTGAAGATGGAGACCAGGGGCTGGGTCACGGCATGGAGAAGACTGAGTGAAGAGGAATCCACACATTTTGGGCATTTTTGCTCATGGCTAGTTCTCTACCACTTGAGCCACAGTTCCACTTTGGCTTTTTGGTGGTTAATTGGAGATAAGAATCTCACAGACTTTCCTGCCCTGGCTGTCTTTGCACCTGGATCCTCAGATCTCAGCCTCCTGAGTAGCTGTAATCCTACAGGCTTGAGCTACCAGCAACCAGCTTTCAACTCCCCCCCCCCCTTTTTTTTTTAACCCTCATAGAGTGTATAGAGTAGAGGCTGACCACTGGCGATCACTGTCAGCTCATTGGTATGTTTTATCTGGTTTCATAGTAATCCCAAACCTGCTTCAAAATAGTCAACATTTCAAAGCTAAGGAGATTTCCTTGGAAACCCGGTGGGAAGGTCATATGCATTCTTTCCCTGTAGGGTAAGCACCCGCCTTTATTGCTGACCCTTGTTTGGGTTGGCAGGTTTCCTGGACACCTTGTCTGACTGGGATTTGTGTTGCACCTCCAGGGGTAAGAGATATGAGCCCTGCCCTCCTGCCTCCTGCCCCTTGGCAGTCTTAAATCAGCACATTACTGTCCACAAAAATGGAAAATATTTGGGAGTGTGTTAATCACGAGCCTAATGTTTATGCTTATTTTTCATTGGTTAAAGCCCATTTACCATATTCAGGGAGAAAAGGTTTACTTATTATCTGTCCCCTCCCTTGATTCATTGTTAATTTCCATTTTACTTCCTTGCAGAATGGCCAAGGGACAAACTTATTTTATAGAATAGACTAGCTTTTCTTGTACTCTGAACTTTTCAATCTGGATAGGAAATTTTCTGAAGTGGATCCAACATACAGGAGTATTTTGAGAGCCAAATATGTGGTGTTGTTTTAAGCTGTATTATTTTATTTTCATGTAGGTCCAAGAAGTCTAGTGGTAACAACATGAAAAGCAATTTTATTTGTAAAGGTTTCCTAAATTGTGTAAGAATTATAAGTCCTTTTCTTTTTCTTTTCTTAACCTTCTGCCAGCGAGTTGAAAATGGTGACTTCAATTGGATTGTTCCAGGAAAATTTTTAGCATTCAGTGGACCACATCCTAAAAGCAAAATTGAAAATGGTAGGTCTATTTTTCTTTGCCATCTTTGTTTGTTGTTGTTGTTTGTTTTGTTTTGTTTCTTGAACTTTATAAGGTTGTGCAAGGGGGCTAGGATACAATTTAACATGGCCATCTAAGTGTCTGGTGATGTTTGATCAGTCCCCCTTCTATCATTCTCCCCACCCCACCATCTAAATTTTTAATTTACTACATTTTCCTTACTTTCTCAGATACACTTCTTTGCTTTGGTGATATTTCAAAAAATATTCATAATGGAAAAACTGAGTTTAGTAACTTGTGTTAAATGTCAAACATCCAGTAGGTGGAGCTATTATCTATCTATCTATCCATCCATCTATCTATCTATCTATCTATCTATCTATCTATCTATCTATCTATCTATCTATCTATCTATCTATCTGTCTGTCTGTCTATCATCTAATGTTTGCTTTATCTGAACAAGTTATTAAAGAAGCATCTGAAACAAACTGGTCAAACCATTGAGTAGATTGCCGAATTCCCTCAGTACTGATGATGATGATGATGATGATGATGACGACCACGACGAAAACGATGACACTGATGCTGACAGCATCATTATTTATTGAGTATCATTTGTCAAGTGCTTATTCTGTGCTGATTTTACTAACCAAACACAGCATTAGCTCAGTGAGTATTCACATAACCGTGAAATGTAGATGTTCTCTACCTGGTCATAGAGGTAGAATGCTAGTTTTCCTAGGGAATCTATTTGAAGCCCTTAGACTTATTCTTCTCCTCCTTCAAAAAGCCAGTTTTATATATTGCTCTTTGTGTATTTAGCTTTGATGTTTGTGTCTCCGTGTGTATGCACATCACTTCCTGTTTGTGGCACAGCTGGCAGGGAATTCTGCTTGAATCATGTTCATTTCTGTAGATGGACAACCCAGGCCTAGAGAATGAAGCTAGCAAATAGAGCAGCCAGAATTAGAATCTCTTGGTCATGAGCTAATGAGGCTTCCCCTCCCTGCCTCTGGACATTGATTAAGTAACCCCTGTCCTTTTGGGGTTGGTAGAAATAGCATGTTGAGTGCTTGAAGAAAGTTGCTTTCTGACAGTCTTTCAAGCTGAGGATTGATTAAACCTGCTGCGTGTACAAAGTTACCTGATCCAGTGTTGTCTCAGTGGAAAGAATTTCCCTATTTGATATTCATGTGTTTTACCCAAGTTGTTTTTTTTTTACAGAGAAGATGAAAGCCATGGCGAGTCACTTTAAAGTTTTTTATAGAGCGAATGCATGCTCACTTTGAAAAAGAAGAAAATGTAGATGACCTAATAAAAAAGCATATAAAAGTAAACCTATAGTTCTACTGGAGTGTACAAGTTTTACTAGTTGGAGGCAGGGTGCCGGTGCTTTCTCTTTATCTCTGGTTCTCCCTTCATTCTATTGGTGCACATCCTAACTCTCCGAATAGTATCTAAGTAGCATATGTCTGTGTACACATATACTGTTCTTTAAACTAATGGGATCACGGCATAATGACTGTCTCCTTGCTCCTTCCACTTGACATACACTGCTTTCTGTGGGAGAATATATATATATATATATATATATATATATATATATATATGTGGTATTTCTCATTGTGTATTGTTCTCTTTTATTCTGGGACATAATTTTGTTAACTTATTTTTGACTGATTTATAAGTTGTTTATAGCTTTTCAGCTTTTAATAACTAATCTGCCTGGCAAATACCTGTATATCTTTTGGAAGTTTTTTCTCTAAATTCTTAGAAATAAATGACAGGACCTGTTATGCATACACACACACACACACACACACACACACACACACACACACACATGCATACATATATTGGTGCCAGAAATTGAGTATAGTAACTATAATTGTAAAAACCTTTAAAAAATCTTCAAAAATCTTTTTGGTCCACATAATTAAATGTTTTTTTGATGTTAGCATTTATTATTGTATCCTGTAACCCAGTTTCTTTTACATTCAGCTTTTAAAAATGAAGATACAACTTGAGGTTTAGTATGTAAACAAAGGTCTATTAAAATGATTTAAGCATTGGTTGTTTATTTGTTTTGTTTTTGTTGCCAGTCCTGGGGCATGGACTCAGGGCCTGAGCACTGTCCCTGGATTCTTTTTGTTTAAAGCTAGCACTCTACCTCTTGAGCCACAGTGCCACTTCCGGCTTTTTTCTATATATGTGGTGCTGAGGAATTGAACCCAGGGCTTCATGTATATGAGGCGAGCACTTTACCACTAGGCCATATTCCCATCCCCTTAGGCATTGGTTGTAAGGAAAGTTGACTTTCACGATTCAAAGGTACAAAAACTTACCTTTTCCACCTCACTTTCAGTCAGTAGGTTTTTTCCCCTCTTTGTACCAGTGCTGGGAACTTGAGTTCAGGGCCTCATGCTTTTGCTTGGCTTTTTTTCTTTTTAAAATTGATTCATTAATTGTCAAAGTGATGCACAGAAGGATTACAGTTTAATACATAAGGCAGTGAGTACATTTCTTATCAAACTTGTTAACCTTCTTGCTTGACTTTTACACTTAAGGCTGGTGCTCTACCATTTGAGCTACCCCTTCACTTCTGGCTTTGTAATGATCAGTTGGAGATTAGAGTCTCCTGATTTATCTGCATGGGCTGGTTTTGAACTATGGTCTTCAGAGCTCAGCCTTCTGAGTAGCTAGGAATACAGTGTGAGCCCCTGGTGCCAGGCTGGTACATTCCTTTCTAGACAATAACAAAAACAAAAGCAAAAACAAAACTTTGAGAAACTCTGTTTCCTGAGGAAACAAGAAATGATCTTAGGGGTATGTTAGTAGAAAGTTGAAGTTTAAAAGGAATTAATCAAATAGCTATTTGCTAGGATAAATAAAAAGAAACCCTTAAAATTCTTGGCATCTGGGCACAAAATACTTTTAAGAGTCTTAAGGATGTGTTTGTATCAACAGAGGGTGGCGAGAGGCTCATTCTACCTTGATTCTCCTGGCTTCATTTAACGCCTTTACATTAGCATTCATCAGTGAAAGATAACCCTAGAATGAAGAAGCTATTTTAGATTTCAGATGAAAAAAATAGGTGTGTGTGTGTGTGTGTGTGTGTGTGTGTGTGTGTGTGTGTGTGTGTGTGTGTGTTGGTCTTGGCACTTCAACTCAGGGTCTGGGTACTTTCTTGACCGTTTGTGCACTTGAGCCACAGCTCCACTTCTGTCTTTTTTTTTCTTTCTCCTTCCTTCCTTCCTTCCTTCCTTCCTTCCTTCCTTCCTTCCTTCCTTCCTTCCTTCCTTCCTTCCTTCCTTCCTTCCTCCCTTCCTTCCTCCCTCCCTCCCTCCCTCCCTCCCTTTCCTCCCTCCCTCCCTCCCTCCTTCCCTCCCTCCCTCCCTCCCTCCCTCCCTCCCTCCCTCCCTCCCTCCCTCCCTTCCTTCCTTCCTTCCTCCCTTCCTTCCTTCCTTCCTTCCTTCCTTCCTTTCCTTCTTTCTTTCTTCTTTTTTTGTGGTGATTAATTGGAGGTAAGAGTTTCATAGACTTTCCTGCCCAGGCTGGCTTTCCATCTTGATCCTCAGATTTCAGCCTCCTGAGTATCAAGGATGAGAGCCACGAGCCAATAGCACCTGGTTTAAGAAAATATCTTAAGTGGCAATATTGGCTCACTTCTAGTCTCTCTCTCTCTCTCTCTCTCTCTCTCTCTCTCTCTCTCTCTCTTTCACACACACCACACACACACACACACACACACACACACACACACACACACACACACACGGGTGTAGCTTGATACAGAAAATCCAGTTTGTTCCATCAGCATTCTGCTTATTTAGTGGGAGATGTTGGTGCATCCAGGCAGGTGAAGGCTAGCTCCTCTCTTTGCTGATGGGGTTAACTTTGAGGCGCTCCCAGACTCTGAGCATTAGACATCACCATAGGGGAATGTGATTCACTTCACATCCATCTAGCAAGGAGGGAGACATCTTGTGAGGGAATGGCCTGCACAGTGGTAGGCACAGAGTAGGCTAACAGATAGTGTGATTACGATTTTTTATCATGAATGCATGTAGTCAACATACTTTTGTCTTCCTATATTGGCCTGTTCTTGCTCTTAATAATGACCTGGCGGATTAGTATTTAACTGTTTTATTTTTGTGGTTGTTGGTTTAGTTTCCTAACTTTAAAATGAAGGGACTTGAGAACTATGTATGGAAGATGTGTCTTTAAGTTAAAAAAAAAAATCTTAGTTCTGAAATAATTACTGTGAGTGGTCTGCTCATCTCCTGAGCTGGACCTGTTCCTGGCTGAGGTCATAGCACCATCTGGTGGCCAGATGGAGTAAGGGCCCTGATCTGTGGGTTCCTCAGGGAGACTTGCTAACTCCAGGCTTCTGGAAAGAAGCATCAGATACATGGATGAGACCCACAAACCATTGGTGAGAGGTCACAGGTTATTTTCATTATATGATGGTTTCAACGAATTTGAAACAACTTAAGGATGTAAAAACATTAAAAATATCCTGCTCATTAGCTCAAGGAAGTACAGTTTGTCATATTCAAATCAACTCATATTCTCCCTTCGGGAAGCCTAACACACAGAATCAAGATGTGTCTTACCTGAAATCACCTGTGCCACAGGTGTTGGGAGTCTCATTTCCAGGTTTAAATGCTGGTTGTACCTCTTACGAGCTGTGGGTGCAAGGGCTCTTCGGTTTTCCAGGCAGAGAACTGGTCTATGAGTTAATTCTCATGAATATCTTAAGGTAGTTCATGCCTGGGATATAGTAAGCGATTAACAAACTTTGGATGTAATAATAGCAATAATTATTATTATCCTAGTGTTCTGTTGCCCTATTTTTCTAAGTATGTCGAATGTCCTTTTTTCAGAAGATATCCATTATTTCTTTTAATAGTCTATTTAGCTGTGTTAGCTAAATTCCCTGCTTACTCTTGATGGAAATTCATATATATATACATGCATAGTTAAATGATGGTGGATCATGCCTGTAACCCTAGCTACTCAGGAGGCAGAGATCTAGAGGATCCTGATATGAAGCCAGCCCAGTTAGAAAAGCCTATGAGATTCCAACTCCAAAATACCCAGCAGAAAACAGGGTAGGAGGCATGGCTCAAGCAGTGGAACACCAGCTTTGAGCAAGCAGAGTGAACATGAGACTCTGAGTAAGCTTAAGTGAAAATGAGAGGTTCTTACAGCTTTGGTGGTAGGAAGGTGAGGATTGTCATCAAAGTATGCAGAGATGATAATGGAGGTAGGGAGGTGTCAGGAACCCAAAGGCAGGGGTGTCCATTAGCCTGGCACACCCAAAGAAGGCTTCCTATGTATTTGAGGTCCTTTTCCTTCCCATTCCTCACTGGATACAGAAGCTCCTCCTTCACTGTAGAAAGCACACTTGTTTTCTCTTTAACCTATAATATTTGGAGCAAAGAAACCAACTAGAAAAAATGACTTTCCTTTTTCTTCTGCTGTTAACAGAAGAGGCTGTGTGTGCATAAGTTGCTTTTTCTACACAGAGGATCTTAAGTTGTTTGCCCCAAAGTGCCATGGCCTGTGAAAATCATGTCTCTGGGCCAGGCCTTGCTAGGCCTGCCCTCTAGTTTTGCCTCATATCTTTTGTGTAACTTTAGCCAAGTGTTGCAAGCAGTAGGAATGAACTGTGGCAAATGCAACTACAAAGGCATTTATTGGAATATGCAGAACAGCCAAGAGACGTTAAAAGAAGACTCCAGAACTAGGCTTAGTTCATTATTGAGATCATGACTGGATCTAGTAGTGCTCATATGATATCTAGCATGCTCCCCATTTTCCTGCCTGGAAAGTGTATTTGCAGGATCCAGGCAGGAAGGAACCACAATAGCTATTTTTTTAATTAAATTTTATTGACAACGTGTTGTGCAAAGGGGGTACAGTTACATAATAAGGCAGTGAATACATTTCTTGTGATATCTTACACACTCATTTTTCTTTCCCTTCCCTAGATCAGGTAGGCATATATACAATATCTAGTGTACCAAAATCACATACAGTAACCATGTAGGGTACGCCACAGGAAATTCATCTAGAACTTTAAAGATAATGTCAACAGTAGACTCCTCCTGTGTCCTTCTCTTGGACTTGTTTTTGCTTATCCTTGTCTTACATGATCATGTGTACATAGCTGTTGAGCTATTGTGATCCACTGATAGGTTTATTCTAGACCTTTATGTTTAGTAATTGTTTGGTTTTAGATACATAATATAAGGTCGCTGACCCAAACATGTGGAAATACCATTTGAAAAGAAATTTGTTGTTTTGCAGACCTAGTCTCTACTGTCCTCCTCCTTCCCTAAAAGTCATTTATCAAGGAAACCATGCCTCTTTGTTCTCTGTGTTCTAGGCTTGTCTCGCTCAACATTATTTGTTCAAGTTCTGACCAGTTCCCTGCTAATACCAATATTTTATCACTTCTAATCGCTATGTAGTATTCCATTGTGTATAAGTACCACATTTTTTGAATCCATTCATCTGTAGTGGAGCATCTGGGTTGTTTCCCTATTTTGGCTATTGTGAATTGTGCAGCGATAAACATGGATGTGCAAATATCTTCATGATATCTTGAGACCTGTTGTTCAGGATAGATGCGTAGGAGTGGTATGGCTGGGTCATAGGGTATGTCTATGCTGAGCTTTTTGAGGAACCTCCATACTGTTCTCCAAAGTGGTTGTACTAATTTGCACTCCCACCAACAGTGGAGAAGGGTTCCTCTTTCCCTGCATCCCCTCTAGCATTTGTTGTTGCCTGAGTTCAGAGTATAGGCCATTCTAACTGGGGTGAGGTGGTATCTCAGGGTTGTTTTTATTTGCATTTCCTTTACTGCCAGGGATGTCGAATATTTCCTCATATATTTCTTTGCCATTTGTATCTCTTCTCCTGGGAAGTCTCTCTTTAGCTCCTTTACCCATTTAATAATTGGTTTACTGGGTTTTTTGAGTTTTTTGAGTTCTCTGTAGATGATGAATATTAGGCCTTTGTCTGGTGCTGTGCTGAAGATCCTTTCCCATATGGTTGGCTGTCTTTTTAGTTTAGTGGTTATGTCTTTAGCTGTGCAGAAACTTTTTATTTTGTAGTATTCCCATTTGTCGAATCTCTCCCCTATCTGTTGTGCCCCTGGGACTATGTTCAGGAAGTTCCTACCTATGCCTATAAGTTCTAGTGTCCCTCCTACTCTGTCCTTTAGTAGTTTCAAGATTTCAGGTCTGATGTTGAGGTCCTTAATCCATTTTGAGTTAATCTTGGTGCATGGTGATAGGCTAGGGTCCATTTTGAGTTTTCTGCATGTGGTTGCCCAGTTTTCCCAGCACCAGTAGTTGAAGAGGCTATGTTTTTCCATTGTATGTCTTTAACTCCTTTGTCAAATATCAGTTGACTACAAGAATGTGGCTTTATTTCTGGGTCTTCTATCCTATTCCATTGGTCTTCAGGTCTGTTTTTATGCCAGTACCAGGCTGTTGTTGTTATGATGGCTCTATAATAGAGCTTGAAGTCTGGTATTGTGATTCCTCCTGCGCTGCTTCCTTTGCCTAGAATTGCTTTGGATATTCTAGGTCTTTTGCTGTTACATATGAATTTATGGGTTGTTTTCTCTATTTTAGTGAAGAATATAGCCAGGATCTTGATGGGGATTGCATTGAATTTGTATAACATTTTGGGCAATATGGCCATTTTCATTAATAGTGATTCTGCTTACCCATGAGCATGGGAGGTCTTTCCATATCTTGGTGTCCTCTTTGATTTCCCTTTTTAGATTTTTATAGTTCTCATTAAATGGGTCATTCACATCTTTAGGTTAATCCCTAGGTAATTTATTCTTTTTTTAGCTATTGCAAATGGTATTATTTCTGTAATTTCCTTGTACATTGCTGGTGTACAGAAAAGCTGCTGATTTTTGTGGGTTGATTTTGTATCCTGCTTCTTTGCCAAAATGTTTTACTAGTTCTAGGAGTTAGGGGACTGAGTTTTTTCGGTCCTTCAGCTATAAGATCATGTCATCTGCATCTAGGGATAGTTTGATTTCTTCTTTACCAATGTGGATCCCTTAGATATCCTCCTCTTGCCTTATTGCTATGGGTAGGGATTCCAGTACTAAGTTGAATAGAAGCAGGGAGAATGGGCATCCTTGTCTTGTTCCTGAGTTCAGGGGAAATGGTTTTTGTTTCTCCCCATTTATTATATTAGCCATTGGTCTGATGTATATGGCTTTTGCTGTTTTAAAGAATGTTCCCTCTGTTGCTGTTCTCTCCAGGGCCTTTAACATGTATGGGTGTTATGTTTTGTCAAAGGCTTTTTGGGCATCAACTGGGATGATGATGTGGTTCTTGGTCTTAGCTTTGTTGATGTGGTGAATTATGTTTATTGATTTGCGGATGTTGAACCATCCTTGCATCTGTGGGATGAGGCCTACTTGATCGTGATGTGTAATTTTTTGGATCAGTTTTTGGATCCTGTTAGCTAATATTTTGTTGAGGAGCTTTGCATCTGTGTTCATTAGTGCTATTAGTCTGCAATTCTCTTTTTTTTGTTGGGTCTTTGCCTGGTTTGGGGATGAGTATGATGTTAGCTTCATAGAATTGGGATTTCTTCCTCTGTTTCTATTTCATGAAAGAGTTTGAGGAGTGATGGTATTTGCTCCTCACTGAAGGTTTTGTAGAATTCATTGGTGAATCCATCTGGGCCTGGGCTTTTCTTTGTTGGAAGGCTCTTGACTACATCTGTATCTCGCTGTAGGTTATTGATTTATTTAGTTGATTTATTTCTTCTTGATTCAGTTTGGGCAGTTTCTACTTCTCTAAGAATTGATCCATTTCTGTAAAATTTTCATTCTGTAGTGAGTACAGGTTCTATAAATAGTTCCTTATAATTGTTTGAATATCCTGTGTATTTGTTGTAATTTTTCCGGTGAAGTCCCTGATCTTACAGATCTGAGTCTCTTCTTTATTTTTTTTAAAAGTCTTGCAAGGGGTCTGTCAATTTTATTTATTTCCTCAAAGAACCATCTTTTACTTTTATTTATTTGTTGAATGGTCTTTCTATTCTCAATCAGATTTATCTCTTCTTTAATCTTTGTAATCTCTCTCCTCCTAGTCATTTTAGATTCAATTATTTTTGTTTCTCCATTCATTTTAACTGCCTCATGAGGTTATTTACCTGTTCTGATTCCATTATTTTAATGTGTGTGCTGAGGGCAATGATCTTGCCCCTCAGCACTGCCTTTGCTGTATCCCATAGGTTTCTTTGTGATGAATTGTCATTGTCACTTATGAATTCATTAATTTCATCCTTAATTTGCTCTGTGACCCAAATGTTAGATAACAGTAAGGAGTTTAGCCTCCCAAGTTTTTGTGTAGTTTCTGTGGTATCCTTTGTTATCGAGGGCTACCTTGATTCTACTGTGATCAGATATAATACATGGGATAATGTCAATACTCTTGCATTTGCTGAGGTTCTTTGTGTGGACTATATGATATGATCTATTTTGGAGTATGTTCCATGGGCTACTGAGAAGAATGTGTATTGAGTCTCTGTAGGGTGAAAAACTCTGTACAGATCTGTCAGATACATGTGGGATATGGTGTTACTTAGGTCTTTGGCTCCCATGCTAATCCTCTGTGTGTTAGATCTGTTTCTTGGGGAGAGTAGAGTATTAAAATCTCCCACTATGATTGTATTTGGGTCTATCTTGTTCTGTAGTTCTGAAAGAATTTGTTTGACATATTTAGGGCCTCTTTTGTTCGGTGAGTATAAATTTATCATGGTGATGTCTTATCTCTGGATTTCCCTTGTATTAATATATAGTGTCCTTTATCTTTTTGAACTGATTTTAATGATAAGTCTAGCTTGTCTGAAATCAGGATGGCTACCCCTGCCATTTTGGTAGGTGCATTTGCTTGGAAGATCTTGCTCCATCCTTTCATTCGGAGCCTATTTTTGTCCTTTGCTGTAAGATGGGTCTCTTGAAGACAACAGATATCTTTATATTGTCTGCGAATCCACTTGGCCAATCTTTTCCTTTTTATTGGAGAGTTCATTCCATTTATATTTAAAGAGATCATGGATAGGTGTGGGTTTTTCCCTTCCATTGTCCTGTTAGGCTATGTTTTGCTCCTTCCCTTTCCCTTTCTCTTTCCCTTTCCTTTTCTTTCCTTTCTTGTCTTTATTGAGCTGTCTTTCCTATTGGGCTCTGGCTATTGTAGTTTCTTTCTGTTTCTGTTTGGAGGTCCTGTACGTTTTCTGTTGGGTGGTTTTCTCCTCTTAGAACTCTCTGTAAGGCTGGCTTTTTTTTTTTGGTTGTTGTTTGTTTATGTATTCCTTTAGTTTCTCTTTGCTATGGAAAGATTTGGTTTTTCCCTCGAAAGCAAATTCTAATTTTGCTGGGTATCTAAGTCTGGTTTGACAGTTGTTGGCCTGCAGGATTTGGATGGTGTTCTTCCAGGCTCTTCTTGCATTGTAAATTTGTGTGGAGAGGTCTGCCATGATTCTGGTCTTTTTTTTTTTTTTTTTCTGCTGTAGCATAGTTCTTTCTTTGTTTTGACTGCATTCAGAATATGTTCCTTGTTGTTAAAATCTGAGGCCTTGACTATGATGTGTCTAGGGGTGTTTCTTCTAGGGTCTGGTCTGCTAGGTGTTCTATATGCTTCTGTTATTTGGGTGAGGTTTTCCCTTTTGAGATTGGGGAAATTCTCTGTAATACTATTGAATATGTGTTGTATACCTCTGCTCTGATACTCCTCTCCTTCATCTATTCTGATTATATGCAGATTATATCTCTTCTCCCTGTCCACTATCTCCTGGATTAGTCTGCCCTGGAGTTTGACAGTTTCTTGGAGTGCGATAATCTTCTGGTCCTTATCAGCTGAATCATCATCCAAAAGAGAGACTCGATTCAAGATGATCAATTCTTTGTGATGTGGCTTCGAGTGTGGTTTGCTTTGAGGCAAGTGAGCTGTTTATAGTTGCCAGATCAGCTCTCATTGTGCTAATTTTTTCTTTTAATGATTTGTATTTGTTTCCATTTCTCATGCATTTCATTTCTCAGGGTGTTAAGGTCTTCTTTATATAAGGAGTGGACTGTATCTATTTTTGCTTCCATTTCTTTTTTGACTTCCTGAAGATCCTTCAAGAATTCCATTCTAAATTCCTGGAATTGTTTTTTTGAATTTGTTCTTGAGGCTTTTGATCATTTCTGCTATCCTAGCCTCCAATGTTTTTTTTTATTCTCCATCTTCTCTTCAGTCATACTGTTTTTTTGGACCTGGCGAGTTGGCTTGACCTTTCATAAAATTTGTAATATTGCTTTGTGATTTACGCGTTTGGGATGAAGAAGTTATGGATGCGTGATTCCCTCCTGCACCTCTTTTCGGGGGCCTGTAGGTGGCGGCCTTGGCTTGGCTTTGTGCTGGTTCCTGCTGGTCCGCCAGCAGGTACTTGTTTGTATCCAGGCTGCTGCCTTTAACAACTGGCTCTGAATAGGCTGTGGACTCAGTAGGGCGGGGCACCTCGGGCCTGGTTTACAGCTGAGAGTCACTTGCCTGGGGGAGCTTCCTCCCTCCTGGGCGGAGCGACTTCTCTTGGGTGGAGCTGGCTGTGGAATTCAGCTCCGTTTGGTTGTGGGAATTGGGCATCCTCTGTAATGGGGCCGTTTATCTGTCTCGGGAACTGTTTACTCTCTGTCTTCTGTGCAGCCAGTAGCTGCTTACCGCTTTTGGTTTGATTTTAGAAATCCTGGCTGCTGGAGTGTAGGCAGCCACAGGGTCAGTGGGACTGGGTGGGGCGGGGCGGGGCAGGGCACTTCTGGCTGAGTTTACCTGAATCTGTGAGCCTTGGCGCCGTATGGGCCTCCGGCCTGGGCACTGAGACATTCTCCTGGGTGGAGCTGGCTCTCACCGTTCAGTCACTCTTGCCCTTTTCAATGATGGCCCCTTCATCCTCGCTTTCCCCTGGCCCACTTTATTTCCAGTCTGCTCTGACCGGGTCTATGCCAGAGTCAAAGATGGCACTTCGCTCTGGCAGTGGGGGAAGGGCTACCTTCCAGATGCTGCTCTGTGGGTGCAAGTGAGAATGTCTTTGGTGGGGTATTCAAGCTTTCTCTGTGATTTTGGCCCATCCATGCCCAGCCTGCGATCCGTGTCTGTCTGCTGCTGTCTGGAGGATTTCTTCCTGGTTGCCACTGTGTGCTTTAGGTGTGTGGAGTGCCAGGTGCTGTGTCGGCGCCGGCACTGGCATCGCAGTGGGATGCTGCCCAGAGCTCAAATCTCTGTTTTCAGGCCAGCAAGGTCAATGTTTCCTTTCTGGCCAGAATCCCTGTACTGTTATAACTTACTTGGGCTGTCTTTCTGGGAGTAAAAGTTTCTCTGGAGTGGTAAAACTGGGATGTTGGGGGGAGCTTAGCTATGGCTCTGCTGCTCCTCCACCATCTTCTCGGAATTCTCCCCACAATAGGTATTTTGTGCAGAAGATATTTAATAGAAGGAGTTTGTTACAAAGAGAGGGTGGGGGGAGAGGGGAGAAAGACAAACAACAAGGAAGAATTTAGAATATTATGGAGGAAACAGCAGCAAGTGCCTTTCAGGCTGTGCCTAGGGGTGGTGGTGCAGATCTAACCCATAGTCAGGGGAACTGAGGCAGCGACAGATGACTGGCACACAAGGGAATGTCACATGGCTTGCTGTTTGGCCTTGGGTTGTGGAAGCCACAGCCTTGTTCCAGCCTCAAGTGAGACCATAGCTGTTGTGAGGCTGGTGTGCTGGTGGCTCCTGTCTCTTGCAGTGGGAGATGCTGAGGAACAGGCAGGACTTCCGGTTTTTGAGTGGTTAATTGGAGATAAAGTATCATGGGGACTTTTCTGTCTGGGTTGACTCCTAACTGTGATCTTTAGATCTCAGCCTCGTGAGAAGTTAGGATTAGAGTCATGAGCCACTGATGCATGGCACATTTATCTACTTTCAGCTGGGTGCTGGTGGCTCATGCCTGTAATCCTAGATACTCCAGATGCTGAGATCACAGTTGGAAGGATCACAGTTGGAAGCCCTTGAGCAAGAATGGCTGTGAGACTCTTAGTTTCAATTAACCACCAAAAAGTACTAAGTAGGACTGTGGCTCAAGTGGTAGAGTTCTAGCCTTGAGTGAAAAAGCTAAGAGACAGCACCGAGGGCCTGAGTTCAAGCCCCAAGACTGGCACACACACATACACACACACACACACACACACACACACACACACACATATCTACCCTCAGTGACTCTACTATTCTTTCCATTGTTATTAATAGTCTTGAATGTGTTTTTCTGGGGATTATATCATAGATGAAAGCTATGCCTCTGGCATAAAGGCTCTGACTATAGTTGAAGTGTATTTGCTCAGTGAAGCATAGTGCATGAGGGGACATAAATCAAGACTCTTTCCAAGTCTGCTGGCAATGTGTATGTGGGGGGCTTGAAGGAGGTCTTTGTTTGGGGTGTGGGGGGCTGGAGGATGGATGTTCCCAGGATTTAAATCCTAGAGGTTGAGAGTTTGAACTCTAGTACTTATCTTATTGCTGTCACCTCCTCTGTTGTTGATATTGATGCAGACTCTAGTTTTTATGACCTTGTGAAACACGCTTTCCTCCCAGGTTCTCAGTTCTGTCCTCGTTCTTGTTGAAGGTTCTGTGTGTCTGAGCGATGCAAGATGAAGTGCACACCTTTTGCTTACAGCTCCTCTTTTCTTTCTTTAAGGTTACCCTCTTCATGCCCCCGAAGCCTACTTCCCCTATTTCAAAAAGCATAATGTGACGGCCATCGTGAGACTCAACAAGAAGATCTACGAGGCGAAGCGCTTCACCGATGCGGGCTTTGAGCACTACGACCTGTTTTTCATTGACGGCAGCACACCCAGTGACACCATCGTGCGCAGATTCCTCAACATCTGTGAGAACACCACCGGGGCCATCGCCGTCCACTGCAAAGGTGAGCCGCATGCTGGGGGTCCCTGCCTGGGACGGAAGGGCGTCCCCACACCACGGAGAACTTCCAACAGGGCCAGCTTGGGTCTCAGGAAATGATAGGAGTTTGTATATCACAATACTGGGATGCAAACCCACCCTCTCATCACCTCCCGTCCGCATGTGGCCAGTTGGTGGAGCTGAGTTTCTGGGCAAGGCAGTTTTTCTGATCCCAGCCTCCTTGACCCCAAGCACCACAGACAAGGAAAGCAAAGGCAGCTGTATCAACAGTAGGGAAAACTTTTAAGAGGTGAATGCTGTCACTTCTCCTGCTTGCTTTTATTCCATGACTACTCATCTTCTCTCTACCCCCTTCCTTCTATTTGATATTTGTGCTTCTGTTTCATGATCCAGACACCTGGATCCTATTCAACACTGCTCCCTTCTCACTAATTGTTTTATCTCAGGATTTGAACTTAGAGGTTTGGGCTCTTGCTCAGCTTACTTGCTGGGCCAGTACTCTACCACTTGAGTCTTGCTCCCGCCCAGCTTTTTGTGGATTATTTTGGTGATGGAGTCTTATAGACTTTTCTACCCAAGTTGGCTTTGAACTGTGATCTTCTGGATTTCATTCTTCTGAGTAGTTAGGATTACAGATATGAGCCATTATTGCCTGCAATTTCCCCTGTATGGAACAGACCATCTTCCTTGCCATTTGCTGGCCTACTTGCTGTCAGTGTGGGCCTGACTCTAGATGAACTCGAAGACTTGAAGGGGTGGATATTTTTGGGGAAGAGGTTGTTTGCAACATAGCAAGTATAGGCTTATCAGATTTAGCAAATAAAAATACAGGGTTCCCAGTGAAATTTGAGTATTACATAAAGAGTTAATACTTTTTTTTCGGTCAGTTTTCAGGCTTAAACTCAGGGCCTGGGCACTGAGCCTGAACTTTTTGAGCCACAGGTTCACTTCTGGTTTTCTGGTGGTTTATTGGAGATAAGAGTCTCATAGACTTTCCTGTCCAGGCTGGCTTTGAACTGAGATTCTCAGATCTCAACCTCCTGAGTATCTAGGATTACAGGCTTGAGCCACCAGCACCCAGCATGTGAATACTTTTGTGTAGTCTAAGTCTGTCTCAAATATGTTCTGTATTTCATCTGGAAGCCCAGTGTCAGATACTCAGAAATGTAGTGGCATTTGTCCTCAGCTTGGTCATTAGACTTGAAGGAGGCTCACATTCCACTTTAGATTTGCTGGCCTGGTGGAAGATATTTGACCAGATCTTTGATTTTGGGATGAGACTTTGCCAGTTTAGGATGCAGCCCCTCACACATGGCCACAAGGTGGTGCTGCTCCTTTTGTTTTGTGACTGCCAGGGGGCTTGCTGCCTTTTATGCTAATTGGCTAGTAGGTGTTGGGGATGGAACTGTTCTTTTCCTGTGCCTAAAGCTCCTGTAACTGCCTTACTCAGATGCCTGTGGCTTTGGTTCTGACAAATTAAAATACCGTGTTGTAGGCCCTCGTTTCTATGTTTAAGACTTGAGTAGGTGGAGGTGCTTGGCGGAACATGTGAGCAGCAATAGAAGGGAAGCTGTGATTTCCCAGAGGCTGAGAGAAAGGCAGGGTTGAGTCCTCCTGGGGGCACCTTTGAGGCAGCTGGTCCCCTTGTCCCCCTACTCTGTCCTCTGTGGGTGCAGGGCTGGTGTGGCATTGGGGAGGTGGCCTTACTCAAGGCACAGGGATGATGGAGAGCTGGCTTGTCCCGGCAGGTTTCATTTCCACCCTAAGTTTTTCTCTCCATTTCATTTTGTTAGAAGAAAATCACTTACGTTTATTTTATGTATTTCAAATATCCATAGAAAGAACTTGAGAGCTAATGGAAATATAATGGCCATCAAGGTTTTGTAGAAAATACTAATATTTTCTCTTTCAAAGTTTAGTTACATGTTATTAAAAAAAATCAGGCTAGGTGCTGGTGGTTCACTCCTGTAATCCTAGCTACTCAGGAGGCTGAGATCCCAAGAAGGTGGTTTGAAGCCAGCCCAGGCAAAAAAGTCCGTGATACTCTTATCTTCAATTAACCACCAAAAAACCAGAAGTGGAGCTGTGGCTCAAAGTGGTAAGAGCGCTAGCCTTGAGCAAAAAGATCTCAGGGACAGGGCCCAGGCCCTAAGTTCATGAACTACAAAAAAAAGAAAAAGAAAAAAAAAGAAAATTAGTATCAGTTCTAAGATGATTAATTGGCCCTCCGAGACTTGTCAGTTTTGTGATGGCAGTCCATGTAATTTATCTATAGATTAATAATCCATATCTTGGGCTGACAGATTCAAGGAAGAAGAAAGTTAAAACTTTCGCTAAACTTCAGTATTTTTTCTGCTTTGTGTGTGTGTATGTGTGCGTGTGTGTGTGCATGCGTGTGTGCACGCGCACACGCTGTTACTGGGATTTGAACTCAGGGCCTTGGGCTGTCACTTGGTTTTTTCATTTAAGGCTGATACTCTAACCCTTGAGTCATACCTCTACTTCTGTTTTTTTGCTAGCTAATTGAGTTTCATGGGTTGTTCTGCCTCAGCTGTCTTTAGACCTAGGCTCTTAGATCTCAGCTCCTGAGTAGCTGGGATTACAGGAAGCACCCTGCCTTTCTTGTTTTGTTTTGTTTCTTGCCAGTCCTGGGGCTTGAACTCAGGGACTGAGCACTGTCCCTGGCTTTTTTCTGCTCAAGGCTAGCACTCTACCTCTTGAGCCACAGCACCACTTCTGGCTTTTTCTGTTTATGGGGTGCTGAGGAATTGAACCCAGGGCTTCATGCATGCTAGGCAAGCACTCTACCACTAAGCCACATTCTCAGCCCCACCCTGCCTTTCTTGATTGTCTAGGAAACATTGGGAAAATAAACTCTGGGGTTAAACCCTTTCATTACCAGCATTCTCTATATCCTTGTCTTAATGACTATTTACTTTTAAGAACTGTATATATTTGTTTTCGACTACATTTTACTATCAGGAGCATCAGCTCTGGGGTGAGTTCTTGTACAGGAAGGCCACATGTATATGTGGTGACATCTTTTTGAGATGATTATTTCAGTGTCTTCCACTTGCACATGCATGTAGGATTCTTTTTGTAAGGCTCACACCTTTGATTTATTGTTTGTTTGTTTTTAATTTTTTTTGCCAATCCTCGGGACTGAACTCCAGGTCTGAGCAGTGTCCCTGGTTTCTTTTTGCTCATATATGTGGTGCTGAGGAATTGAACCCAGGGCTTCATGTATACGAGGCAAGCACTCTTGCCACTAGGCCATATTCCCAGCCATAACTTTGATTTAATTATGGCTGTATTGCTTTTAATTGCTTACTTATCTGCCACAGGCCTGTTAATTATTTTGACATCTGCCCTAATTAAGTCAGCTTCATTTTCTGGGAATTCAAGTAGCATTCAGCATTTAATTGAACTAGGAAGAGGAAGAAGAAAAACAGAGAAAAGCTAGAAACTGATTTGCTGGGAAGGTGTGAAACCTTAGAAGTTAATTTGGTGAAATGTGGGTCCACTTTGTGGCGGATGAAAGGTATGGCTATAGACCAGTGCTGGTGGCTCATGTCTACAATCCTAGCTATTCAGGAAGCTGAGACCTGAGGATCATGGTTCAAAACCAGCCTGGGCAGGAAAGTCTATGAGGTTCTTATCTCTAATTAATCACCCAAAAGCTGGAAGTAGAGCTGTGACTAAAGTGGTAGAGAACTAGCCTTGAGTGAAAAAGCCAAGTGAGAATGGAAAGCCCTGAATTCAAGTCCAATTCACACACACACACACACACACACACACACACACACACACACACACACACACACACAGCATGGCTGTGAACTCTTGGGCTTTTCTAGCAGAAATAATGAAAGCACAGTTGACACTATGATGTTCTTGTATGTGATTATTGATGTTCGACAGGATTTTAGCAAAATGGCTGGGACAATAAAACAATTGGAGTTTGACTTGGTATAAATAGAACACTTTCACCCTCTCGTCATGCTGTACCAGGGAGCCCTTTAATTACAGATGCTTTAACATTTTTTGTTAAAGTTTTTATAGAAACTTAGTGAAGTGTTCCTATTCTGTTCACTAGCGGTAAGAGCTCCTAACTATTGCGTGCTAAATAGGTTCTTTTTATAGATTAAATTATAGACTCTTTTTAAAAGGGGGGGAAGCAACTTCAGTTTCAGAGAAACTGGAAAATTCTCTGCAACAGCTTTTCGGTTATAAGTAGGACTCAGAACCTCACCACAGCTCCTGGCACGAGGAGAGGGCAGCGTGGTGCAAAGGCCACTGACCTCTAGACAGAGACTCTGCCGGGGGACCTGGGAACTTAGCAGGCCCCTAGCTTCCCTTCCACGATGCTGTGTTGTATTGGTTGTCCTATTGGTATCAGGGTAATTAACAACAATAGATTTCAAGGACCAATTATAACTTCCTAATGTTAAAGGAAGAACCCCATTGAGACCAAAATTAAGCTTTATTCTTTATTTAGCCAGTTATGGGGCTTGAACTCAGGGCCTGGGCACTGTCCCTGAGCTCTTTGTCCTCTACCACTTTGAGCCATAGCTCCACTTCTGGTTTTCTGGTGGTTAACTGGAAATAAGAGTCTCATGGGGCAGGGAATGTGGCCTAGTGGCAAGAGTTCTTGCCTCGTATACATGAAGCTCTGGGTTCGAATCCTCAGCACCACATATATAAAAAAAGCCAGAAGTGGCACTGAGCCACTGAGCAAAAAGAAGCCAGGGACAGTGCCCAGGCCCTGAGATCAAGCCCTAGGACTGGCAAAAAAACAAACAAAACAAAAGAGTCTGACGGACTTTCCTGCCCGGGCTGGCTTTGAACTGGGATCCTCAGATCTCAGCCTTTTGAGTAGATAGGATTAGAGGTGAGCCTCTGGTGCTCACCAGCTTCACTCTTTTCTTGACCTTCCATCTACGGGAAAAGGTATTTAAAAAGAAAGCAAGGCACACACATATCCCACCTATAAAACAGGGATTTCCATATTGGGGGATAATTAGGAAAAAAAACCCACAGGTTCCAAGGGGGGCAGTGATGTAAAAAGGAGTGTGAAATACTCATTTGTCGACATACCTTTTTCATATTATAACACTTCTGAAATTACGGTGGGTTTTACAATTGATAGCCTGTCATTGCCTGTTTTTTTTTTTTTTTTCTTATTTAGTCAAAGTTATGTAATGGAGTATATTGAGCTATTTGAATTGAGAGGATGTCCCAGATTTGCTGAAATACTATGTATTCAAAGGGCTGGGAAGATCAGAGCAAGAGTCCTTTTAGTCTTTGACCAGGGAAAACACAAGGAGGAGCCCTCAAAAACAGAAGTTTCTCACATGTATGAAAAAATGAGGCCGTTGTCTTTTCCTGCTTTCCTTTTCTCACTTACATGGTTTCACAGATGAAATTGACCTTGTATCAGTGTCCTAGGTGGCAAGCATCAGTGTGTGTGTGTGTGTGTGTGTGTGTGTGTGTGTGTGTGTGTGCGCGTGCTGGTACGGGATTTGAACTCAGGGCCTGCCTACAGTCCCTCAGCTTTTTTGTTCAATGCTTGCACTCTATCACTTGAACCACACTTCACCTTCTGGCATTTAAGTGGTTAATGGGAAATAACAGTCTGACAGACTTTTTCTGCCTAGGCTGGCTTGGAGCCACCATCCTCAGATCTCAGCCGCCTGAATAGCTAGGATTATAGGTGTGAGCCACTGGTGCCGTCTTCATGGGTCATTTTTTACTTTCTTTGTGACCTGCTTGAAATGTCATTCGAATCTAGCACTCCCCCGCCTCCTGGTACAGCTGCAGCCTTGCCCTTCTGGGTCATCCTTGTTGTCCTATCTTTTGTCACCTTGCCTTCTGCCTTTTCTCTCTGGCTCTCTCTCTGGTCTTTCTATTTTAGCTTGTCTACTGTCACCAGGTCATTTGATTTTATCACTTCCCCCCACTTTTCCCACTGGTTGAATAAACATATGGATTTTTCCATCATAGCCAACATACACATATGTATATATATGTGTATGTATACATACATACATTCACATATATATATACATATACACACGCATATATATATATATACACATACATACATTCATATACACCTGCCATTGATACAGTCATTATATTTGAAACCAGGGCTTAACCTCAGTCTTTTTCTTTTTTTTGGTTGGTCATAGGGCTTGAACTCAGGGCCTGATTGCTGCCCCTAAGTTTTTTTGCTCAAGGCTAACTCCTTGCCACTGTGAGCCACAGTGTCATTTCTGGTTTTCTGGTGGTTAATTGGAGGTAAGAGTCTCATGGATTTTCCTGCCCCAACTGGCTTTGAACTGAGGTCTTCAGATCTCAGTCTCCTGAGTAGCTAGGATTACAGGAGTGAGCCACCAGTGCCCAGCTAACTTCCATCTTTTTTTGTGGGTATATTTGCTATACTTTGATTTTCTTCTCTTTTCCTCTCCTTCCAGCTGGCCTTGGAAGAACAGGGACATTGATCGCCTGTTATGTAATGAAACACTACAGGTTTACGCATGCCGAAATCATTGCTTGGATCAGAATTTGCCGGCCAGGCTCCATCATTGGACCCCAGCAGCACTTCCTGGAAGAGTATGTATCATGAGTCCCGGATCACATGACCCCAGATCCCATCCTTGCCCTCACAGGCTGCACCTCCCTTTCCCCCCCACCCAGGTCCCCTCGCTGAGGATAGTATCAAGCCCAGGGGTACAGAATGGCTGTGTTGCTGAAGTCTCTGCCTCTGATCCATTGTGGTTGGCTTGACAGCTCGTGCACTCTAACTTGTACCTTTTATATCTCTTTGATCAGGTGAGAGTCAGAAGAACATCACAAAGCCATCTCTGCCCACCCTTTTCCTGTCACTTTCTATGTGTGATCTGGCTACTGTGCAATTTTCTTATGTCATCCCACTTGACACTTTTCAGTCTTTTCTTTTGTTTGCATGTCTAAAAGCAGAATCACACACACACACACACACACACACACACACACACACACTAAGGTCAGTCATAAATTTGATAAGATTTGAGATCCACGAATAACTGACTGTGCTGCTAATGAAGTTATGACTTCTGAATACAGCCAAGAAGTTACTGAAGAAGGAAATGGGCTCGAGCAGGAATTCAGCCTCGTCCTGCCACTGCTTCATAAATTTAAGACCACCTTCACTTACACGCATTCAGTCACCTTCTGTCCAACACCAGCCCACTAGTTAAAAGTGTAACCACCAGGACACAACCTTGTGGAGCACCTGATTGTTTCTTAAAATCTTAAATGCACCTGTAAAGAAAATGAGATGAAATCTATACTGGTTGATTTCCATCAAGTTGATTTTCAACTTTAAAATGTTTTCTGTATATGATATACTGAATCTTTTTTTTTTTTCTCTTTTCATGTTGGAACAGTCCCATGTTGCATAGTATGTCCTCTCTTATCATCACGCCTGGGTAATTTAAATCAGTGTAGTAAGAAAGGAAGAAAAGAGTGTAACTGGGCACTGGTAGAACATGCTCCTCAATAGGCTGGAGTTTGAGGGGTGAGATGTGAAGTCAGCTAGGGCAGGAAAGTCTATGAGACTCTTATACTCCAGTTAACTAACAAAAAGCCAGAAATGGAGCTCTGGATCAAGTGGTAGAATGCTAGCCTTAAGTGGAAAAAGATAAGAGACTGTGGCCCTGAGTTCAAATCTCATAATAGAGTTTTCTCTCTCTCTCTCTGTCTGTTGTGTGCGCATGCGTGCATGTCCACGCATACACACACACATACAGATACATATACACACATGCACGCAAACAAGTGATCACAAATTTCATAAAAGAGGCCATAAATAAGCTCTTAGCATTGAAAATGATTAAGAAGATTTGAACCTGCCCTGAGGAATCACTTACTTTACTAATCAGACCTAGAGGGATGACTAAAAAGAAGTAGGTGTTGTTCTGGGCTCTGTGGCTTGTGCCTGTAATCCCAACTATGTAGGCAGCATAGATATGAGGATCACTAAGGCCAGCCCTCAGGATAAAACAAGTGAGACCTTATCTGGAAAATAACAGAAGCCAAAAAGGCTAGGAATGCAGCTCAGGTGGTAGTCTGTCTGTCTAGCAAGTGCAAGGACCTACCTGAGTTTAAATCCCAGTACTGCCAGAAAGAAAATAAAGAAATCGAGCACCTATGTCTTACCTTAAAAAAGACTGAAGCAGGAGGATGATGAATATTTTAGGAAAAAAAAAAATAAAAGACCAGGGTCACTGAGAAGACAGCTATTTCTAAGTCCTTTCCTTTCCTTTCCTTTCCTTTCCTTTCCTTTCCTTTCCTTTCCTTCCTTTCCTTTCCTTTCCTTTCCTTTCCTTTCCTTTCCTTTCCTTTCCTTCCTTTCCTTTCCTTTCCTTTCCTTTCCTTTCCTTCCTTTCCTTTCCTTTCCTTTCCTTTCCTTTCCTTTCCTTTCCTTTCCTTTCCTTTCCTTTCCTTTCCTTTCCTTTCCTTTCCTTTCCTTTCCTTTCCTTTCCTTTCCTTTCCTTTCCTTTCCTTTCCTTTCCTTTCCTTTCCTTTCCTTTCCTTTCCTCTCCTCCCCTTCCTTCCTTCCTTCCCTCCCTCCCTTCCTTCCCTTCCTTCCTTCCTTCCCTTCCTTCCCTTCCTTCCTTCCTTCCTTCCTTCCTTCCTTCCTTCCTTCCTTCCTTCCTTCCTTCCTTCCTTCCTTCCCCCCTTCCTTCCCCTCCCTCCCTCCCTCCCTTCCTCCCTTCCTCCCTCCTTTCTTCCTTAATTCCTTTCACCTGTAGAGTACAAATAAAGTAATTCCATCATTAGAGTTTTATTCTTTTTTTTTTTTGGCCATTCCTGGGCCTTGGACTCAGGGCCTGAGCACCTTCCCTGGCTTCTTCCCGCTCAAGGCTAGCACTCTGCCACCTGAGCCACAGCGCCCCCTCTGGCCGTTTTCCATATATGTGGTGCTGGGGAATGGAAACCGAGAGCTTCATGTGTAGGAGGCAAGCACTCTTGCCACTAGGCCATATTCCCCAGTCCTAGAGTTTTATTCTTGATGAGATTCAGCCACCAGTGTCTGCCATTTCTCTGTTGTACCCTTCAAGCACTCTCTCTCTTTCTCTCTCTCTTTCTTTCTTTCTTTCTTTCTTTCTTTCTTTCTTTCTTTCTTTCTTTCTTTCTTTCTTTCTTTCTTTCTTTCTTTCTTTCTTTCTTTCTGTCTTTCTCCTCCCTCCCCTCCCTCCCCCTCCCTCCCTCTCTCTCCCTCTCTTTCTTTCTCTCTTCTCTTTCTTTCTTTCTTCTTTCTTTCTTTCTTTCTTTCTTTCTTTCTTTCTTTCTTCTTTCTTTCTTTCTTTCTTTCTTCTTTCTTTCATCAGTCCTGGGGCTTAAACTTGGACCATCCCTTAGCTTTGTTTTTGCTCAAGGCCAGTACTCTACCACTTGAATCACAGCTCCACTTCTGGCTTTTGAGTGGTTCATTGGAGAGAAGAATCTCAAAGACTTTTCCTTCCCAGCTTAGCTTCAAACTCTGATCCTCAGATCTCAGCCTCCTGAATAGATAGGATTACAGGTATGAGCCACTGGGGTGCCTGGAAAAACACATTGTTGTTTTTTTTTTTTGCTGACATTCATTCACCCATCAGATATTTTTTGATTCTGTGTCAGGCAAGGATGGAGCAGTGGTCTTTGTAGAAGGACTTGTGATAAGCAAACATACATATTTGTATGCGGGCCTGATCTCTGTTGGTAATTGCTATGCAGATGATGTGATAGGAACTGGGGATGGAGATGAGGAGACAGGGGAGGAGCACTCTTTGCAAGGAGGGCTATAGGAGAGGTGGATCTGTGCCTATGTAAGTCCCTCCCTGGCTCCCATGAGGAGAGTTAGAGCTCTGCTGGGAGCACAAAGGACTAGCTTGTTCAGGAACTCAGCAGCTGATCCAGAGCCCTTCAAGATTTCCAGCAAAGACATGAACTTTGCTGTTGACATGAATCATGAAATCACAAGTCCCCGGAAAGCATGTCTTCATGAAAAGCTGTTGGTAGTGCCAGATTTGAAGAGAGTAGCATTGCTGAGGAAGAATTTAATTAGATGCTTTCTGATGTTAACAGCTCTTCTTCATGGAGAGAGCGATGAACTCTCTGTGTGTGTGTGTGTGTGTGTGTGTGTGTGTGTGTGTGTGTGTGAGTGTGTGTGAATGTATGTTCTGGGGCTTGAATTCAGAGGGCTTTTTCACCCAGAGTTGGTGTTCTGCCACTTGAGCCATGACTTTTTGGTATTTGGAAATAGGAGTCTCGTGAAGTTTTCTGCTTGCAATGGCTTTTGAACTGTGATCCTCATATCTCTACATCTTGAGTAGCTAGGATTACAAGGATGACCCACCAGTGTCCAACTTGTGCTTGTGTTCTGAATGACTGCCCTGCTGGCAGAGAGTGACCGAAGTGCTGAAACCTGAAGGCCAAGAAGGAGCCAGCCTTGCCACCATCTAAAATTGGGTCCCACACAGCAGGCAGATGACAATCTTGAGATAGAAATGTATTGACCATTTTGCAGTAGACAAGAACGAGTAGTTCAGATGGAATACAATAAGCTGGGAATGGGCAATTTGAGAGGTAGGTTCAGTGAATTTTCATAGAGGTACACCTGTGTAACCTCCCATGGGGAAGAAATAAAACATCACCAGCATCCAGAAATCCTCCAGTGTTGTCTTCCACTCCTCCCCATTCTGGCCTGTCACACCATAGAAATCGTGCCTCTTTTGGAATCATGTATCAATGGAACCATTGGCTCTGTGTGTGGAGCTTCTTTCACTCCACCTTACCTTTGCTGTTGGTAGAAGTAGCTTTGTTCACGCACCTTGCTGCAAGATATCTGCTTAGTGTGTGACAATGTTCCCTGTTGTGGTTGGTACATGGCCTGTTGGAAGTATGCCAACAGATAGTGTTGGGTATGTTCTGGTGGGACAGTTGGGAATGGGGTGTGTCAAGCTTTAGCAGCTATTACCAGAGACCTCTGGAGATAGGGAGAACTAGAGGAGAAACAGAGTCTTCACTGCTACAGCATTTGTTGAGGGGAGAAGGCAGTAGACCCACACTGTCGGGGTCATTTCAATTCCCCTGCCAGGGTAGTGTGGTGGTCTTTGGGGAAAGCAAGGTTGGGAAGTACGGTGTTGGCAAATCACTGCACTGCCTGCTGCCCTCCCTCACCTCTTCCAACTATTCTGTCCAGAAACTTGATTTCACGTGCATTTCTCTAGCCATATCAAATGTACCTCGAAACCTTCTCCTTTTTACCCCAATAGCAGGCTTTCTTCTGTCCTCACACTGGAGGAGTTTTGGTAGAAATCTACTCTCCCCTCTCCCCCCATTAAAATAGAAACCATTTAGAAGGGAAAGGAAAAGGGTATCTGGTCTACCTATCTTTTTTTTTTTTTTTGGATAGGCATTTCTGTACAACTAACTATGGAACAGTTATTTTCTATCTTGTCAGCTTTCTATTGCTGTAACGATCAAGTTTAACAGACAGCAGGTGTGTCATGGCTCCTGGCTTCAGAGGTCACTGTTGCTCCTGGGCCTATGTTGAAGCATTTCATCGTTGTGGGCAGTGCATGGTAGAGCAAAGCTTTGACTCAGAAGCCAAAGGAGACAGAAGAAGAGCCAGAATACCAATATCTCCTTCACCCCATATGACTTATAATCCCTTCCCCTCGGTTCCATCTCCTCAAAGGTCTGCCATTGTCTAGTAGTGCTGTGACCCAGGGCCCAAACCTTCCAGATTAGGAACTGTAGCACTTCTATGTGGTTGAGTTTGCTGTTTTATTCATCTGCAGCTTTCACGTTTCCCCCAGTGACCTTTAATTTTTCTGGTCACATGACTCTTGAAGCCCTCTGACCATGTCACAGGTGGCAAGGATTCCTCTTTTCTTCCCCTCCCTTTCTTCTATAATTATTTGTTGAAAACCATCAGGCAAAGCAACTGGGAAGTTGCAGCAAAAGACAATTTTCCCCCTATCACACTAGTGCATTGGGGTGGGGGAGAAGTGTCAGCAGACAAATACATAAATGATGTAGCTTCTCTGCTGATGACATAAGCTATGCAGAATAAACCAGGGAAGAATAATAGGGGCGGAGGAGAAGGCAGTTTTAAATAGGTGATGCAGAGGGGGCTCATTAAAAAGGCGTCTGAACAAAAAACCTGAAGAAGGAAGAGTGAAAATCACTAATACAATTTTTAAAAAATTTCCTGATGACTCCTCCCCTCTTTTGACTGGTTCTTAAATTGACAAGCAAAGAGTTTGTATGTATTTATGGTGTAAAACATGATGTTTTGAAATATGTATGTAAGAATGGCTAAATGAGGATAATTTACATATTTGCATATGCATTGCCTCATATACTTATTATCTACTTGTAGTGAGAACACTTACAATCTGCCCTTGTTGCAATTTTCAAGTATACAGTAGATTGTAATTAACTCTAGTCACCGTGTTGGACAGTAGATCACTTGTGCTTAATTCTCCCCAACTAAAGTTTTGTATTTAACTTTCACTCTTCACTCACCTTAGGGCTGGCCAAGAAATCATACATAGTCTAGAGGCTGGCCTGGCACTCTTCCTCAGCCTCTTGAGTGCTTGGTTTATAGACGAGCAGCCCCACACCCAGATAGAACTGGCAGACTGGCATTCATTCTTTAGAATTCTCCAGTGTTTCAGATCTCAGAGTTTTTCAGATTTGGGGGATTTACACATTGACTTTACCGAGTAAACAAGCACCTCTAATCTGAAAGTCTAAAATTGGAAATGTTTGGTATCTGATCATTTTTAAGGTCAATGACACTACTCAAAAACTTGCAGATTTTGGAACATTTTGGGTTTGAAATGAAGTATGTTTTTGGATGAGGAATGCTCAGAGTGTATCCTTGGTTTCATTCCTGATATTTGTAATATGTGCCCCATCTTTTCTTTTCTTTTTTCTTTCAGTCTTTTTTAGTCCAAGACTGAGATATTGACCACAGACAGAAAGCCTGGGGCAGGGTGGGGAGAGGGGTTTTGGAGGCATGGCTCAGCTGGCAGAGCACCAGCCGATGAGTGAAAAGTGTCAGAGACCAAGTTTAAGTCCTGGTCTCAGATCAAAACACAAAAACAACAGAAAAATCAACCAAAAAACCCACCCAGGGAACTCCTTATGTTTGTTAATTGAGTCTCAAGGCTTTTAACTACCTGGGTATATCCTGTTATCCAGTCTTCCTAATAACTGTTTTATATGGCATGTGTAGGATTTTAAATTTGATTTAGTGGAGATAATAGGGTAAAGTCTACTTCCTCTTCCTGTGAGAGTTGATAGTACCTAATATTGACAATACTTAGTAGGGCGGTAATGTTCAATGTGAAGTCTGTGGTAGTGACTGCATGATGTCCCCCAAATGCATGCGTGATCCAATAGTTGATATAGAAACGGAAATGTTGCAGAAGTGATGGTCCTTGATGTGGGGACATTGTCGGGCCCTTATTCCATTGGCACAATATGATGGCAGGGTCCTTAGAAAGAGGGCCACAGGTGGAGTTGATGGGGGAGAAGCCACAAAGCAAGTGGGACCCATGCACTTCAGAAGTGGAGGCAGTGGGCCAGAAGCCATGGATTATGGCAGACAGGAGGGATGGCTAAAAGCAAGTAAAGGAATTGTCCCCTCAGAGCCTCCAGAGGGACCTAACCCTGCATGTACCTGGATTTTAGCTCACTGAAACTGCTCCAAACCCAGAACAATAATATGAGCTGGTGTTCTTTTAAAACACTGTGTTTGTAGGATTTGTTTTTAGAGTGGCCATAAGAAATTAATATACCTTTGCATAATCAGTAAATTCAGTAGGATATGCAGATCTTTATTGTTAATTACTTAGTAATTAATTAATTTTTATGCCAGTCATAGGAATTGAAGCTTTTTTGCTCCACTTGATCCACAGCCCCTCATCCTGTTTTTTGGTGCTTAGTTGGAGATGAGAATCTCACAGACTTTCCTGCTTGGGCTGGCTTTGAACTTCAATTCTCAGATCTCAGTCTCCTGAGTAGCTAGGATTAGGGGTATGAGCCACCAGTGCCCAGCTCAGAAGTACAGACCTTAGTGACGTGCATGGATGTATTCTGAACTTCTCTTATTCATCAGACTTTCTAATTTGAAGTATTTGACGTGGCGGAGTCATGTGATCTAAGAATTATTTAAGGAAGGCTGGGTTGCAAACCTGTGTGCGGTGAATCTGATGGATGGAGATGGGAGTCAGAGGCTAAAAAGGAGTCTCTGCAATCGGTCAGGGAGACAGTCTAAACTAGACATTGGTGTGAGGAGGCAGGATGGGTACTGGGGAATTGCAGGCCTTGAAGACTGAACTGATGATATGAGAGATGGAGCGTCAATGATGACGCAAAAAGCATGAATAATTAACGTGCTCATTAAGAAAAAAATGAGAAGGTTAAAAAAAGTTTTCTGTTAGGGTTTCAGCTGTCCCTAATGATCGAACAAGTGAAATGGATTTGTACCCTTTGTTTCAGAGGTGGAAAGCAAATCAGAGCTTTTTTAGTAATCTGTGACTCTAGAAAAGCTAGTATATCATACCCTGTTCATCCTTGAAGATGAGAAACATGACCAGGTGTTCAGCTTCTGTATCTTAACTGCCAATAAGAGGTGCTTGTAAGCTGGTAATGAATTTATATATTTGCGGTTCCAGACCTCTCCTTTGCTACTGTCTGATATTTTACTTTTTTTTTCTCTAGGATATAAAAATTTTAAAGCCCCTTGTTAGCAAAAGCAAGCATTTAGTGTTTTCTTTTTACTTCAAAATTCTTAAGCTAAAAATATCACTCTGAAAGCAAAATATGTCTTCTACCTGCCACCCTCAAGATTCTGAAAGTGATGTACAACTGTGTGTCTTTTGTTATGAGCCAGGGGCCCAGGGGTAAAGATGGGTTTATAATTTGCTCCATTTGCCACTGTGTGGGTACCTTGCTGCTGTCTGTATTAAAGGCTGACCTGTGACCACTTTTATTCATTATAAAGGGACTGATGGGCTCCTGTAGGGTCTTGCAGCTCATGGAAGTCATTATGTTTGGGACCCGGTGTAGTAGTGTTTTCAATATAAAGCCAAAATCTGTACCTTGTAGAATGGTGCTGTAGATGTAGAGAGGGGGCCTGTGTCAAGCTGGAATGTGGCTTAGGTTTCTGTTCAGAATGATCCAAACAGTAGCTTTGCATGGGCATTGGGGCAAGGGTTGGATTGTCCTAGGAAAAACATGTCCAGGATGGAAGTGTTGGTAAAGATGAAGACTGAAGGTGCTATAAAGATAGCGATGACTAGGATGTAAGGAAATGCAGGAGAATCAGTCAGCCTCAAGCAGGTGCAGTGGCACAAAGACTTCTGTGGTGAGCAGGGTGCTGGTGGCTCACACCTGTAATCCCAGCTACTCGGGAGGGGAAAATTGGAGAAGCACAATTTGAAGCCATCCCAGGCAGAATTATCCTTGACACTCTTCTTACTCTAATTAACTAGCCAAAAGCTATTAGTGTCTAGCGTGCACACATACACACGCGCACGCACACACACACAATTTCTATGATGTTTAAATTCAAACCCAGAAGTATTTATAACACAGCAACTGCCTTGAGTTGCATTGTAGTACTATGAACACACATTTACAAAGAGATTCAAATTCTTTTTTTTTTTTTTTTTTTTTTTGCCAGTCCTGGGCCTTGGACTCAGGGCCTAAGCACTGTCCCTGGCTTCTTCCCGCTCAAGGCTAGCACTCTGCCACTTGAGCCACAGCGCCGCTTCTGGCCGTTTTCTGTATATGTGGTGCTGGGGAATCGAACCTAGGGCCTCGTGTATCCGAGGCAGGCACTCTTGCCACTAGGCTATATCCCCAGCCCCGAAATTCAAATTCTTGATGTGAAAACCTACTATAAATTGGCTCCATGCAGAGCCTGGTGATTGATTGATTGATTGATTGATTGATTGATTGCCAGTTCTGGGGCTTGAACTCAAGGCCTGAGCACTGTCCCTGAGCTTCTTTTGTTCAAGAGCACTCTACCACTTGAGCCACAGAGCCACTTCCAGCTTTTTCTATTTATGTGGTACTGAGGAATGGAATCCAGAGCTTCATGCATGCTAGGCAAGCACTGTACCACTAAACCACCTTTGCAACCCCAATTTAGTTCATTTCTTATATCTTTTTTTTTTTTTTTTTTTTTGGCCAGTCCTGGGGCTTGGACTCAGGGCCTGAGCACTGTCCCTGGCTTCTTTTTGCTCAAGGCTAGCACTCTGCCACTTGAGCCACAGCACCACTTCTGGCCATTTTCTGTATATGTGGTGCTGGGGAATCGAACCCAGGGCCTCATGTATATGAGGCAGGCACTTTTTGCCACTAGGCCATATCCCCAGCCCATTTCTTATATCTTATACTTGGCTAGCCCCAACCTGATCAGTCCAGACCCAGAAGCCATATTCCCCAACGCTGGCCCCATCTCTTAGCAAAGCCCTGTTCAATTCTAGAGGAAGGGCCTCTTGTTACTTCAAAGCCCTTTTTCTGTTAGCAGAGGGCCATAGATACTGTTCTCTTAGAAAACGCATTGCATTATCAGAGGAGTTATTTTCATTGGATGTGTTAGCTTCCTACAATGTGAGTTTTAAATGCTAAACACTCAAAAAAATACATGTTTTACTGCTTTTGTTTGAGATGGGGTTTTTAGGGAGTAACAGACACCACAATAAAAGCTATTATGGTTTTCAGCATCAATAAAAAGGTATTTATGTGATGGGCTGCTTTTGTCTGAAGGAGCTGGCTTGCCTTCTGCATTACTTAGCAACACTTCTATTGCTCTGACACCTTTTTCATCGTTAATATTCAGGTTCAAATCAAGTCTTCCCAGAGATGGGACAGATTGAGTCTTTTAAAACCAAGCAAGGGAAAGCCTTCACTTGGCAAATTTCCTCTTAATGTTGGCAACAGTAGCACATTTTTCAATTTATAACTTATTTTGGAACTGGATTTTTTTTTCTTTAGTCCACTTAGCCTCTTGGTCCCTACTTCTCTGCCTCTGTCCCTACTTTATGATTTTCATTCCTGAAGATCTCCACAGCCTCTTCTCATGATTCTGGGCAGTGCATAGAAATCCCATCAGATAGTGGGCAAGGTCCATCATAAACTTAAGCGGCGCATGCCCACTTCTCTGAAGGCCTCCACTTTAAGCCAAATTAAACAATCGTGTTCCCTGAATATGCTGTGTTCTTTCACATCACTATTTCCCTGCTGCGGCGCACTGTTTGCTTTGCTTTAGGGGATGTTCTTTGCTGGCTAAGTCCTGCTTATCTTTCTAGAGCGTCTGTTTGGAGACTTGTGTCCTAGGAAAGTAATATGGAGTGCACTTACATGTAGATAACTCAGATTATCACCTAACATGTTCTCTTGGTAAGGTTAAGAGACACAGTGAGCATAAGATGCATGAGGCTGCTTGCTGCCAGAGTAATATGGCATATTGGTTTTTTAGAAATTTCTTTATTGTCAAAGTGAAGTACAGATAGGTTACTGTTTCATATGTAAGGCAGTTGTGTACATTTCTTATCCAACTTGTTACCTCCTTCCTCATTTTTCCCCCACCTCCCAGCATATTGTTTTACAGTATTTTTTTTTCTTCTGGTGGTATCAGGATTTGAACTCACAGTCTTGCACTTACTTGACTTACTTACTCAGCTGGTGCTCTCCCATTTGAGTCATGCTATTACCCAAGCCTTTTGATGATTGTTTTGGAGTATTTGTAGACTTTCCTACCTAGATTGGCTTCAAACTATGACTCCCTAAATCTCAGTAGCCTCAGTAGACAGGGTTACAGGCACAAGCCACTGGTGCCCAGCTTAGATATAAAAAAAAAAAGTAGATGAAAGTCACTCTAAAGCAATGATAAAAGTGTGTATATATAGAAATAATTATTTAGTGTATTATCATGTTTATTGCATATGATTATATATGATACATTTATATAATATATTATATGTAAGATATGGTTATATATTAACATATATAATATATTATATACAATATATGATTATATTACTATATTTATATAATATATGAATATATATTATATGTCACTATATAATATATAATTACATATCATATATAGGTATATATAAGCATATATATAGTTACATAAGGATAAATGTCAAGTCTAATGTACTGTACATAATTTTTTGTGCTATGCTTTTACCTGACTGATGACACAACAGATTCGTTTATGTCAGCATTACTACAAACCTGAGTGCTATGTTGTGCTGTGATGGTGCTGTGGTTACAATGTCATTAGTATCTTTCCACTCCATTATAATTTTATGGGACCCTCTACAAATATGTGGTCTATTACTGACTGGAATATCTCTCTGGATTATTAAGGGATTTCTGATCTTCTTAGTTGAGGGCCCTTTTCCTTGGGTGAATCTTGGTCATGGAGCTCTTAACACGGGATTTTGATTATTTACTATTCTTACCGTAACCTGGAAACTTCCTAGACCTGTCATTCCAGTGATGCAGAAGGCTGGCATTAGGAGGGAAAACAAGTTTTTGAAACCCCATCTCAGCAGAAAGAGCTGGATATGTGTGTGAGTGCTTATAATCCCTACTATGGCAGGAAGTGTGAATAGGCAGATCTTGGTCCAGGCTAGCCTGGGCACAAAGTTAAACCCTCTTTCAAAGATAGCTAGACCTAAAAGATATAGAAGCATGGCTCAAGTGGTAGAGTGCCTGCCTAGCAAAGGGTAAGCCCTAAATTCAAACCCCAGTACCAAACCCAGTCCCTCAACCATCCAGTCCTACCACATGTTGTTAAACCTTTTTACATGGTTCTACTGACTTCTAAAGGGACTTTACATGTACTGTTGTTCAGAATGTGTGTGGAGGTATGTTGTTTACCATCTCTTATAACTTTTACCATCTCTTAAAACTTTAAAGCTTGGTTCTACTTTGATATTTATTTACTTTTATTTTTTATTTTAGTTTTTATCGCTTTCATGCATTTGTTTTTACAAAGATGAATGAACACATAGTTTAAAAGAACTTAAATACATCATAGAAAATGAACAAGCATGTTGCTAAAAAAATAAATACACTTGTAGGCGTGAATAGTAGAAAATGAAACTTTCCCTTATCACCATTCTCAGAAGTAACTAGTTAATATCTTGGTATGTTTTCTTACCGATATCTGTAACTTTTTTGTTAACATTGTAACCATCCACATCTATCTATCTATCTATCTATCTATCTATCTATCTATCTATCTGTCTGTCTGTCTGTCTATCTATCTATCTCTCAATCTCTCATCTATCTTCCTATCTACAGTCTTTCTATCTACAGTCTTTTTCAGTCATCCATCCATCCATTTACCTAATCTATCTTTATTAAACATTTACCTTTTATCTTTATCTATAATCTATCAATCCTCCCTCCCCCATCTGTCATCTATCATCTGTCTCCTTTTTGATGTACTGGGGTTTAAACTCAGCTTCATGCTTGTTAGGCAGGCACTGTTCTACTTGAACAATGCCTCCACCATACCCCTCCCTCTTTTTCCTTTTTAATATACACACAGAATAATACCTTGCACTCTGTCCCTTGTATTTTTCATTTATTATACTTCATTTCATGGCCGCTCCTTCCCATTATGTATAGTTATGTGGTAGGTTTTAAAGCAGCTGCATAATATTTCACCAACATATGTACTATAATCTAATAAGTTGGTTTTCCCACAAGTTGTCTTTAGTATTTCCCTCTTACAAATGATGCTTCATAAGCATTTTTGTATCATATACATGACAATTTTTGTAGGATGATACCAATGCACATGTGAAATGTTGCTGTCACCAAATATTCTGATTTGAGAATAAACTAATTGAAAGGGCAGAAGGATTGCTTTCTGAGGCCCCTGTAAACCATTTTGGGGGGCCTTTTATGTTTCATTGCTTTCTCCTCATGTTATAAATCTGAATTTTATGTTATGTAGGACATTCTATCTGCCTGATACTTTAAGAAAGAATTTTTTTATTTGGTATAATTTCCTTAGTAAGTCTAGTATTTTATTGAATGTTGATATTCCTCATGATGAGCCACAGTGCTGTTTGTTTATTTATGCCAATCTGGGGCTTGAACTTAAGGACCTGGGTGTACTGTTCCTGAGCTTTTGTGCTCAAGGCTAGAGCTCTACCACTGGTGTCATAGCTCCACTTTTGGCTTTTTTTTTTTTTTTGTGGTTAAGAGATAAGAATCTCATGGACTTTGTTTCCTGGGCTAGCTTTGAACTACAATCCTCTGATCTCAGCCCCCTGAGTGGCTATTATAGGTATGAGCTACCGGCACCCGACTTTTATTTTAATTCTACTCTGTACATGTGACATAAGATAGAAATATGAATGTTCTGTTGTGTAGTTTATCTTAAATGTATGAAGATGACTCCATTAATAAATGTAGATGGTGAGCCTGGAGCTGATGGCTCACATTTATAACCCTAGCTACTCAGAATGCAGATGTTTGTCTGCTTGAAGTTCAAAGCCAGCTAAGAGAGAAAAGTCTGTGAGACTCTGTCTCCAAAATAACAGTATAATACCCAGCCAGAGGCATGGCCCATGTGGTAGAGTGCAAGCCAAACAAGCAAATGAAGCAAAGGTGAGTCTCTGAATTCAAACTCTGGTTAAAAAAATAACCTTGAAGGTTATTTTGCTTACATATTATGTTTTCTTCTGATAACTTTGAAAACAGTTGCAGTTGCACATTGTTGAATAAAAGAAATCTTAGTGATAAACAACTTCAGACACATGTACTTTCCCCCAAGGAAATCTAATTGAGGCTATAAGTCTTGGTTTGGGATTTTAGGATTGATTTTGTGTGTGTGTGTGTGTGTGTGTGTGTGTGTGTGTGTGTGTGTGTGTGTGTGTGTGTTGCTCCTGGGGCTTGAACTCAAAGCTGGCGCTCTACCACTTGAGCCAAACCTCCACTTTCAGCTTTTTTGCTGTTAATTGGAAATAAGAGTCTTGCAGATTTATTTTCCTGTGTTGGCTTCCAACTGTGATTCTCAGATCTCAGTCTATTGATAGCTAGGATTTCAAGTGTGAGCCATTGGTGCCCAGCTAGGACTAAAGTTTCTAAGTTCTGTGTTGGGAGTCTTTCATGTTGCCCACACAAGTAGGTCTTCAACCTTCACACCTTTGAAGGGCTTTGAACTTCACATTGCCAACTAACATTTTGCCTCCATGTAACTGAAGTTCTTTCTCCCATGTTTGCAAGTCAACAAGTTCAATTAAGTCATTTTTTTTTTTATGGGCAGGCCTAGCCCACTGCTACTTGAAAAATACCTTAAAGATTTCAAATTCATATTTAATGAACAAATGGGCTCACAGTCTTTATTCTGAGGACCTTAATAGTTAATTCACATAAGATTATACAGACAAATGTGGGAAGATTTTTGGGTTTAATGTAAGATTTTTCAAAAGATTTTATTTTCCTGTTTTCTAAAACTTTGAAATCTTTCTAATCTGATTTATATTTTTTCGTTAATTTTTAAAGGTATCATATTTTTTATTCTCTCTCTCCCTTTCTCTCTCACAGGAAACAAGCATCGCTGTGGGTCCAAGGAGATATTTTCCGATCTAAATTGAAAAACAGACAATCCAGTGAAGGAAGTCTTAATAAAATTCTTTCTAGCTTGGATGATATGTCTATTTCTGGAAGCTTACCCAAAGTACAAAACATAGACAAGTTTGGAGAGGTAAGTTTTCCCCATGAAAATTCTATCTTCTTAAAACTTATTCCCACCCCCCTCTCAACTGAATAAATAAAGCAAGCAGGCTCTTTCCTCTGAGAGAGACAACATTTCAGGTGTGGATACATCTATGTACAAATCAGAGCAAAAAAGCCATTTGCCCTAGAAAAATAGCTATCACTGAAAGAGTACAATCATTCAGGAAGCTATTCTGATGAGGAGAGTATTTATAGGAAAAAATAGAATAAGCAAATTCTGTATTTGAAAATAGAAATAGGTATCCAGATTTAAACTCAAGGCTTTGCACCAGGCCAAGCAAGCACTTCACCAGTTGAGCTATATCCCTTGGTCCTTTTAGCTTTTAGATTTTTCAGATCAATCCAGCTTTGGTTGGACTCAAATTGGTATGGGAGGAATGCATGATCGCACTCACAGGCCAACCCCTGGCATCCCTCAGACATTTCTTTTAGCAGAAAAGCCAGCCTAAAGTGCTGGGACACCGGGTGAGTGGGTTTTCTTCGAGGAAAAGGGCTGGATACCAGAGGACAGGGGAGCTGGTTTGAAAATCCTGTGAATTTCTCCAGGACAGCCACGTTCTCCATTTATCCACCAAAAAGCCAGAAGTAGAGTGTGGCTCAAGTAGTAGAACACTAGCTTTGAGTGAAAAAGTTCAGGGATAGTGCCCAGGTCCTGCGTGCAAGCCCCAGTACTAACACACACACACACACACACACACACACACACACACAAAAAAAAAAAAAAAAAAAAAAGGAAGGAAAGGAACGGAACATAGCTTGCAAGATCATCATGATTTCTCTATTATAATCTGTATTAATAAATATCTGCTAGTTAAATATTTCATTCTCATCTTTGTTTAGACCTCTACTTGTTAAACTAAAGAAGAATTAACTGTTATCTCCAGAAGAGTAAGGAATGTACTGTTATTGACATTTAATATGCCAGTTTTAAGAATAAATATTTATCTTGCTGGTTCTTTGCTCAGCCTTACTCTGTCCAGCCTCAGTTTATTCAAGTTACTATTAAAAAAAAAATCACCACTATTGGTATGGCTTATGAACAACAGGAGTTTATTTCTCAGAAGTTGCAGAGTCAAAGATCCTGGCACTGGCAGATTCAGTCTCTGGTAGAGAAGCCAATTTCTGGTTCATAGATGATGTCTTCTCTTTTTGTCCTCCCAGAGCTAAGGGACAAGGCAGCTCTCTGCAGTCTCTTTTATTCATAAAAACAATCATTCATTGAAAAATGCTCTGCTTCACGTTCTAATACATTACCTTGTGGGTGATAAATTCTGGAGGAATACAGATAATGAATTTTGGTGTGAGCCATCTGATCAAATAATTCCGTTAGGGGCTGGGGATATGGCCTAGTGGCAAGAGTGCTTGCCTCGTATACATGAGGCCCTGGGTTCGATTCCCCAGCACCACATATACACAAAATGGCCAGAAGGGGTGCTGTGGCTCAAGTGGCAGAGTGCTAGCCTTGAGCAAGAAGAAGCCAGGGACAGTGCTCAGGCCCCGAGACCAAGCCCCAGGACTGGCCAAAAAAAAAAAAAAATTCCGTTAACTTTAGCCAGTTACACGTGTCACTCTTTCTACAACTTGAGTACAGGAATGAAAGAACTGAGAGGCCAGGGAATGATGTTGGGGCTGGTATTTTACACAGTGACCTAGCTATGGCCTTTGAACCACTTTATAGGTGTTGTGTGATGGGTACAAGAAACTTCCAAGCTCTTTTCCTGTCCTGTTCTGCTGGTCTGGTGCCAGCCGTGGAACAGGCGAAATCTTGACTCCAAAGTGGTCTTCATAGCTTTAGTGGTATCTTAATGGTTCTTGTAAATTCCAAGGGGAGCTATCTGTCAAGAATGCTGTAGGGGCTGGGGATGTGGCTGAGTGGTAGAGTGCTTCCCTAGCATGCATGAAGCCCTGGGTTCAATTCCTCAGCACCACATAAACAGAAAAAGCAGGAAGTAGCACTGTGGCTCAAGAGGTAGAATGCTAACCTTGAGCAAAAGGAAGCCAGAGACATTGCCCAGGCCCCAAGTCCAAGCCCCAGGAATGGGGGAAAACAGAAAAGAAAAAAAAAATGCTGTAGTATTCAGGGCAGAAGCCCAGAGGAGTTGTGGATTTATGTAGATTGTATATGCAGTGCAACAGTTATATTTCCCTACAGGTTGCTTTGAAAAAAACAAAAGATTGGAACTGGAGACTCAAAATCAATTTGGTTTTTATTTTTGTATAAGAGTTTCCTTTTGATTTGTTATCAGGAATTTCTGTAACAATGTGATTTAGGGAATTTGAAAAAAAATGACATAGAGCATGGCAGGTCATGGTGGTAGATTCTAGTGAGTTTTCTTGGTCTACTCAGAAGGATGAGACATACATAGCCTTTTCCTTTGTTGACTAAGCCAGGTCCTCAGTGCTAGCCTAGGCCCTGAAAAAAACACTCAGCCCCACCCTGTCAGTCCAACCCAGGCCTCTGCCTTGCTGCTCTGTGCTTTCCCTTGTGTGTGCAGATATGACCTTCCCTGCTGGGTCATTCTCTGCTTTGCTTTTCCTCCCTTCCCCTCCCCTCCCCTGCTCCTCCCTTCCCTTCCTCTCTCCTGTCCCTTCCCAGTCCCTCTCCTTCCCTCCCATCCCTTTCTTCCCCCTCATCCCTTTCTTCCCCTCTCCTCCTCTCTATCCCCTCCCCTCCTCTGTCTGTCTCCTCCCCTCCTCTGTCTCTTCCCTCCCTTGTCTCTTCCCCCCATCCTTCCCTTCCCTGCTTTTTTCTTAGCGTTCCTGGAGTTTGAACTGAAAGCCTTGTACTTACTAAGCAAGAACTCTGCTACTACTTGAATCACTCTGCCAGCCTCTGTTTGCATTTTGGCTATTTTCCTTCCTTTCTTCCTTTTTTTCTCCCCCCTCCCCTCATCTCTGTGTGTGTGTGTGTGTGTGTGTGTGTGTGTGTGTGTGTGTGTGTGTGTGTGCGTGCGTGCATGCGCGCGCCGATACTATAGCTTGAACTCAGGGCCCGTGTGCTGTCCCATAGCTTTTTTGCTCACAGCTGGCGTTCTACCACTTGAGCCACAGCAGCACTTCAGATCTCAGTCTCTTGAGTAGCCATGATTATAGGTGTGAGCCAATGGCACCCAGCTTGCATTGGTTATTTTTGAGGTAGTCTCACTTCATGCCTAGACTGTGATTCTTCTATCAAGTGTCCCAGTGTCAGTGGGTGACAGATATGCAGCTGTCTCCTCTCCATTCCCAGACCCGCCCCCTTTTTCCAATTCACTTTCCTCATTGGGAGCAACTAGAAGGAAATGTTTGAAATCTATGCAAAGGAGTTTTTTTTTTCCCATGGGGAGGGAGGGGCACAGAGCTGTTTCAAATCAATGTGAAAAGTCCAGGTGCTGGAACTTTTATGGCTGCTGAACATAAAATACCTTCCACTTCATCGGTAATGGGAGAAACACAGATTGAAATGATGAGGTGCTATTTATGCATGTCTATCAAATGTCAAAGGAATGGATGCAGTACTGGCAAGGATGGAAGGACTTAAAAGCTCTTCAACTTTGCTAGTAGGAGTTTAAAATGAGGTAGATATTTTGTAGAGAAATTTGTTAATGTGCAGAAGATGACTTTGAAGTGATTGTATCAATCCTACCTCTGTGAATGAGTTTTCAGGCAATAATAGGACAGTGTTCTAAGAAGCATGCTGTACAGTCACTGCATTCAGCCATGATGGGAGACAGAATGGCCTGTCCCAGAGTGTTTGTTAAATAAGACAGCGAGGCATAGGAGGCAGTGGTAGTTTATGGGGCTATGAAATGTGGACAGCGTTTTCAAATTTAGCTGGAAACACTTTTGCGGTATATTTTAAATGGGGCAAACAAAGCAACTTATTAAGCAGTATATCTCATACAACTTTGTTTTGTAAGGGAGAAGTATGTCAAAGGCAGTATACAGCACAGGGAAAATTCTAGAAGACCGTGCTTAAATGTTAATGTGCTTGGTGGTTTAATCTTCTTAGTGCTCAGTGCTTTCTCTTTGTGTGTGCCATTACTGGGATATGAACTCAGGGCTTTGTGCTCTCTCTTAACCTTTTTTTCTTTTCTTTTTTTGGCTCAAGGCTAGTACCACTCAAGCCATACCTCCACTTCTGGCTTTTTGGTGGTTAATTAGAGAGAAGAGTCTCACAGACTATTCTGCTTGGGCTGGTCTTGAACTGCCATCCTGAGATCCTAGCCTCCCGAGTAGCCAGGATTATAGGTGTGAGCCACTGAGGCCTGGCTAGTTATGCATTCTTTATTTTCTGTTTGGATATCAAATTCCTAAGGCAATTAAGATAATTTGTGTGAAGATTACTTATCTATGATGTATCTATAAACCCTGATAACCTGGTTTCTGTTAAGAAAATTTTATATGGAGCACAGCTGTTCACAATGATCTTTGTTTGCACGGGCTGTGCATTTGTTTTTCAGGACTTAGAAGAGGATGAAGAGATGGAAATGAAAAGTAACATAACCCAGGGAGACAAACTACGTGCCTTAAAAAGTCAGAGACAGCCACGCCCCTCCCCGTCCAGTGTATTTAGGTAGATTTGCCATTGACTTTTACATTTATTGTGTGTTTCCATTTGTGGAAGAAATGTTTACTCTTTTAAAAATATATTTCTACAAATACCAAGTTCATTTTTTGCGTTTCAATCTCACCTTTTCTTTGATGTTTATTATGTATTTTAATCACTGTTAGGAAGCTTACAGAAAGCAACAGCTATAATCAGACCCTCTGGAATTCTCCCTGACTCTGCTAAACAGTTATCTCTGCTTCTCTGTTTCAAATTCCCAGGAGTGGGTTTCCAGTCTATTGTAGAGAGGTAGTGTTCAAAGCCTTGGTTCTTCCCACCACTTCCTTGGCTTTACCTCCTATTTTTGAGAATAGAATAAGAACATATGTACCTGCTAACTTATAAAACAACTGACTTTGAAGTCCAAAGTTACTCATCAGAATCAATGAGGAAACTTAGCCTTGGAACTCAAGTTTTAAAACCTGTTGATAGTTCAGAATGAATTCAAAGCAAGAGTAGAACCAAAACAAAAGAAACCCATCAAGGTTACAGAATCAGTGTAGGTGCAAAATCCATAAATACCATCAGAGTCTTTCCTGCAAAGTTGTAGACCACAAATGAATAATGGGAGATAGCTACTCACTTCTGACTTATAAACGAGAAATAGATTTCCATGGTAGGAAAGACATTTTGCTGGAATAGTAAGCATCAAACAGACTCATATGGAACTCAGTTTGTGTGTGTGATAACTCCTAAAGTTGACATTTTGAATGCTAATTGGCATCTAAGAAGTCAAAGTTCACAGTGAGGGGCCAGTGGCTCACACCTCTAATCCCAGCTACTAAGAAGACAGATTTGAGTATCTCAGCCTGGGTAGGAAAATACTTGAGATTTTTATCTCCAGTTAACCAGAAAAAAAAGCCACAGGTAGAGGTGTGGCTCGTGTGGTAGAATGACAGACTTGAGTGAAAGAACCAAGTGAGTGCACCACCTTTGTGTTCAAGCCTCAGTACCGCCAGACACATACAAATAAAGAGTTCATTCTGAGGTTATGATTTTCAGTAGTACAATGAGAAAATAGGAGTTCAGGCTTCATGTTTTAGTAGAAAACACTAACTTCTACTAGGGGATGGAGAAGTTTCATTTGCCAAGCACCTGCTTCGGGCCAAGAGCTATGCCAGTGGCTAAGTGAATACAAGAGCTAACCAGGGAACACAAAAGATAAGGAGCAGTGTCACTCATGTTGGGTTACTGCTTGATGATAGCAAGGTTGTCATTTTCCTGAAGAATGAAGTTTGAAACCTAACACTATATATTTTCTATTCTTTGATCTCTCTCTCTCTCTCTCCATACATAATAACATACATATATAATTTAATTCAATTTCAAGTTAATTTGTCTGATTTTAAGCTTTTTTTTTAATATTGTACTGGGGACCCAACCCAGGAACTTTGAGCATGCTAGGCAGATACTTTTCCCCTGAGCTATCCACAGTTTATTTTTAAGACTTCTTTAGGAGGAGGGAGGGAGGTTTTAGAAAAAAGTATAACTTGGCAAGTAAATAGGCAAAAGAAATGAAGCTCTGCTGTGCAAATTTCAGAAGACTTATTCTGATAGCATTTTTTCAGTTTTTTTGTCAGAAGTTTTCTGAGGTTTTATAATTTAGTCTTCTTAACACTATCATGATACTATCATTATAAAACATTTTGTTTTACCCTAAGTGAATATAGTACCACTTTCTGACTTAAAAATAAGATGTCAATAATATTCATGATGAAGTCAAATATTTAAAATAGATTTCCAGGGCTGGGAATATGGCCTAGTGGCAAGAGTGCTTGCCTCGTATACATGAAGCCCTGGGTTCTATTCCCCAGCACCACATATATAGAAAATGGCCAGAAGTGGCAGAGTGCTAGCCTAGAGCAAAAAGAAGCCAGGGACAGTGCTCAGGTCCTGAGTCCAAGCTCCAGGACTAGCCAAAAAAATAAAAATAAAATAAATTTCCTGCTAGTTCGTGTGTGTGTGTGTGTGTGTGTGTGTGTGTGTGTGTGTGTGTGTGCCAATCTGGTGTTTGAACTTAGAGCCTGTATGCTATCCTTGAAGTCAAGGCTAGAGCTCTACCACTTCCAGCTCTTTTGCTGAGTTTAATTGGAGATAGTAGTCTCTCAGATTTTCCTGCTAGCCTGGCTTTGAATCTTGATCCTTAGATCTCAACCTTCTGAGTAGCTAGGATTATAGGTGTGAGCTATAGGCATGGCATCTGGCTCTGGGGTTTATTTTATCTATCTATCTATCTATCTATCTATCTATCTATCTATCTATCTATCTATCTATCTATTTTGCCAGTCCTGGGGCTTGAACTCAGGGCCTGGGCACTGTCCCCAAGTTTCATTTTGCTCAAGGCTAGCATTCTACCATAGCACCACTTCTGGCCTTTTCTGTGCATGTGGTCTTGAGGAATCGAACCCAGGGCCTCATGCATGCTAGGCAAGCACTCTACCACTAAGCCACATTCCCAGCCCTAGGGTTTATTTTAAAAAGTGGATAAATACTAATATGCACTTGGAAGGTTTTACTTTAGGCAAGCTAATCTTTTTGCTGATCTGACTACATATGCTGTTCTTTTTGCTTCTTTTTAAATGTGGGAATGTGCTGATGCTTGAGCACTTGTCTTTGGTCCACAGGTCCGATGATATGAAAGGGCACCCACGTGCAGTGTTCCAGCCATTCAGGTATGGTTACCAAGGCCAGCCTTGACTTTCTAGTACCTTGTACATACATGCTACCTTTTAGCTTATTTCCTAAGCCTCAACCTGAGGAAAATAGACCGTGAATATAGCTTTTCACTGTTTTATTTTGTGCTGGAGAATAGAGATGGAATCCATGGCTGTCTGCAGGCTAGACAATCTCCCTACCCTTGAGCTACAGCTTTTCACTTTGTAAATTTCTTCTTTTGTATTCCATATAGTTACAAAATGCTTTAGAATTATTATTTAAGTTTAACAATTTTTGATGTTGGTACTAGGGCTTGAACTCAGGGTCTGAACTCTGTCCTTAAGCTTTTTCACTCAAGGCTGGAGCTCTACCACTTTGAGCCACAGCTTTTAAGTAGTTCATTGGAGGTAAGAATCTCACAGACTTTCCTGCCTGGGCTGGCTTCAAACCTAGGTCCTCAGATCTCAGCCTTCTGAGTAGCTAGGATTACTGGTGTGAGTCACTGGTACCTGGCTCACATGTTTTATTTTTAATGCTTACCATTAAAAAGACAATTGTCTTTCTGGGTGGATGTCCAGGGCTGGGCGACTTTGGTGACAATGTCATATATTTTGGTGTGATATCTAGTAAATTCTTTTTGTTGTTGGTCATGGGGCTTGAACTCTAGGCCTGGGTGTTGTCCCTGAGCTCTTCAGCTCAAGGCTAGTGCTCTACCACTTAAGCTACAGTGCTATTTCCGGTTTTCTGGTGGTTAATTGGAGATAAGAGTCTCACAGACTTTCCTGCCTGGGCTGGGTTTGAACCATGATCCTCAGATTATAGGCCTAAGCCAACGGCACCCAGCTCTCACCTCCCTTTATTTCCTAGTTTTATTTCCTTCCCTGTCTTTTCCACTGTAGGAGGAAAGCTTTA